>NC_063350.1:13689847-13741810 GCF_021869965.1 Rhincodon typus
TGAGAGCCGTAGTGAAGCGGGTTGGGGGTGTGGAGTGGCTGAGAGCCTCAGTGAAGCCGGCTGGGGACTGGAGCGAAGTGGGGATGGTTGTTGGACTGGACTGACTGGGGTCTGGCATGGGTGGTCAGCAGCTAGCGAGGCCAGTGAGACCATGTGTCGAAGTCCCTGCACTGATCTACTGCAATGTAATGTTCATCTGTAATCTGTTTATCAGACTGTAATGTTTATAACTTTTAACTGTGTCTTATTTCTAACATATACTACAAATCACTGTAAGGTAATACAACTTCTTTTCTTCTTTATCCCTCTTATTGTATCGAAGATTTGTACCTAGATACTTTGTACCTAAGATGGCACCATGAGAAGTGACGCTCTAAACTTTATGCTGTACTCTTATACTTCAATACTTGAGTACATGTGAAAATAAAACCTAAACCTAGTTCTAAAAAATGTAGCTGGGCTGTCTTATTCCAGGAAATTTTAGATTTAATATTCTTGATTGCTGTACTTAAGATGATAAAAGGGACTGGACAGTGTACAAACATGTAGATTGTTTTGAATCATCTCAGGTGTATCAGTTGGGGAGAACAAAGATGTGTAAAAGCAACAGAAGCAAAGAAATAAGTCACATATGTTTTTTGTTTCTCTATATTAACTGTGCCTCAGTTGGTAACATTCTCATCTCTTCGAAGTTTCCTGCTTTGAGTGCCTCTTTAGAAACTGAGCATCAAACTCAAGGTTAGTATTCAGTGAATTACAAACTGCTGTTGGAGGTACTTTCAGACAAGTCATTAAAATAGGTCCCCATCTGCTTCCTCAAGTGGAAATAAAAGGAACGGATAAGTGTGCATAGGGTGGGATGGGGAGGCAGAAGAGCCTAAGGCATAGGTTGGCACAGCAGGCTTGAGGTCCCATGATGGAGGTGAATGCAGGGCATTAAGTGACATGCGTTGGCATGAATTGGAAATAGAAAGTGAAGATAGTGAGGAGGCGAGTGCAGGAAGGTTGTTTTCTGCTTTTTCATCTTAATTCATCAATTCACTGAACTCTGTATTGCCAGCCTTGGGTATGGGCAGCGTCCTCCTCTCTTCCACCTCTGCATAGTCAGCCAGGGCACAAAGATCTAGGCCACATAGTCTAGTTGTTATCATACTGCTGTTTGTAGGAGCTTGTTAAGCATACACTTGGCTGCTATGTTTCCTACATTTCAATTGTGGTAATGCGTCAATGCTTTGAGAAAGCCGATGATTAAGAACAGTGCTATGTAAATGTATGTCTTTCTTCCTTTTAATCTAATACCTGAATTGTGCAAATGTTCTTCCCTGTAAACATTAAATGGGAAGTTTTGAAACTGCAACTTTTTCACGCAGAGGGTGGTGCGTGTAAAGAATGAGCAGCCAGAGGAAGTGGAGGAGGCTGGTACAATTACAACAGTTACAAGGCATCTTGATGGGTGTAAGAATAGGAAGGGTTTAGAGGGATATGGGCCAAATGCTGGCAAATGGGACTGAATTTATTTAGGATATCTGGTCGGCATGGACAAGTTGGACCAAAGGATATGTTTCCATGCTGTACATCTCTATGACTCTATACAACTTGTTCAGAGGGAGGTCTTGTGGCACAATGATTGTATCCCTACCTCTGAGTCGAGATGACTGATTTCAAGTTCCTCGTGTTCTAGAAGTATGCAATAACATCTCTAAACATGTTGATTAGAAAATGCCTACAACTCCTTCCGTGCAATGCATTTGAAGATAAACTCAGTGTTGCCTTCTTGCTAGTTATGCTGTCAGTGGAAAAGATCATCAGAGCCCATTGAAGACAGTTAAACAATAAGTCAAAATCATCTCCATTGTGAGAAGCAGCCACTTTGCTCTATGGTTCAATCAACTTGAAAGAGCTAAAAATCCAATAAACCAGCCTGGCTTGGATAATGTTCTCACAACTGCCAACCTGTTTGGAGAAACTGGACAAAAGTGGCTGTAAGAGAACAAAGAATGCTGGGGAATGAAGTACCCTTGAGGGTTCCAGATAGTCCATGTCTTATCCGATATTATATGAGTTCTGAGCACCATGTCCTGTTCTGAGGAGGTAACTGGTCTCAGGGTAAAAGTCATACTGGGAATACTGAGAATTATAAACAGAGGTAAGACAGCTAATCCTCAAAATAAATCTGTTTGTCTGTCTGAGTTCACCTCTCTCTGCCCTGTTTTATCTCTACTTTATGACCATTTAAGTGAAGTGCAGAAGCTGCTGTTTGGAAGCCTTCACATAGCATCAAAATGCTCCCTAACCAGCTTAAGTCTTTCTTTCTACAAACTTACTTTATGTTCAAATAAGATTATGTTAGTACATTGCAAAATTAAATTCTCCCATAATTGGTTCTTAACGTACTACTGAAAAAGAGCTAGGTATTTATTGAATAGATGGTAAGTGTTTAAGATCTTTGTTATATTTTAATATATTTTAATGGTAGAAAACATAAAATATATAAATAATAATATAATTAAATGAATAACATAATTAAACAAATAACATAATTTCTAATTAAAACTCATTAAGGATAGTATTTCAGGTGGTGTATCAAGGCTGCAGCATGTGGGAGCTCCTGAATACCATAATGATCCAGGGCAAACATCTACAGTAAATGTTTGAAGTTAAAATAGCTTTGACTCAGAGACTATAAGCTGGAGGCTGATTACATATACTGCAATGCATCAACGAGGGGGAAGGTAACCCAGATTCTTTGTAGTCACACCGCTTACGATAGTGTCTTTTAGTTTGTCAGCAGTCAGGGACAGGAGGTATGACTGTGAATGAAGCAGGTAAGTGAACCAAGAGCGCAGGAATGTCAGCCTCTGCAAAATTGTAATAGGTATGAGATTCTCTCATCCTGTTTGGATAAGAGCAGACAATAAAAGGTTGGATGGGCAAACTGACCAATACACTGTGGTCCTGGAAGCCATTCAAGTGGGCAGGGGTGAGCAATAAGGAAATAGTAGTACTTGTGATAATATAGTGAGGATGATTGGCACCAGTGTCTGCAGTGAAGAACACAATTCCAGACAGTTTTACTTTCTGTCCAGTACCAAGGTTTGGAACATCTACTCAGGGCTGGAAAGAAACTTGCATTGGGAAGGGAGGGATCTGATGGTATTACTGCTTGTAATTATCCACAACATAGGTAGAACTAGGAAAGAGGCTCTGCATAGAGAGGTTGACAAACCAGGCACTAAATTGAAAAGCAGAAACTCAAAGATTATAATCTTTGGATTACTCCCTGAGCAATGTGCACACCACCACAGAGTGCATAAAATTTGAGATGAACATGTGACTCAATGACTGGTGCAGGAGAAGTGAGGTTCCAATTTGTAGGCAGCTAGCACCAGCACTGAGGAAAGTGGGGGCTGTGGCACTGGGACAGCCTACACCTGAATAATACTGGGGCCAGTATTCCTGCAAATAGCATAACAAGGGAGGTAGAGACAGTTCTTGAACAAAGTAGTGGGGGACAAGGGATCAACTGCAGAAAGAGATGCTATGTCAAAGAGTAGAGATAAGTAAGAGAGGAGAACGGTAATATGGGAAATGACGGCCAGAAAATGACAGAGAAGGACAACTAGAAAAAAAATCTAAGAATAAGTCAACAATCAAGATTAAATGTTACGAAGACAGTAAAAAGATAAAACTAAGGACTCTGATTCTGAATGTGCATAGCATTCATAACAAAGTATACGAATTGGTAGTGTACATGTAAGTAAATGAGTATGATCTGATAGCCATTATTGAGACATGGCTACAGAAGGACATGGATAGGGTCCTTAATATAGAAAGGTCAATGTCATCAAGAAAACTAGGAAGCTAGGTAAGGGTGGAGAGGTAGCACTGTTAATGAAGGATGGCAGTTCTGCTTTAGTAAACCTGTGGCTAACTGTGGGAAACAGGAGCTGCGGCCATAAACAAAATGCATCCTCCAGTTTGAGAAGGAGAAGCTGGAATCAGATAAAATGGTAGCTCAATTGAGTAAAGGTAACTAAAGACGTGAGGGAGCAGATGCCCAGAGTTGATTGGAAAGGGAGTCTAGCAGGAAAGACAGTAGAGCAGCAATGGCAGGAGTTTCTTGGGGTATTTCAGAAGACACAACAGAAATTCAGCCCAAGGGCAAAAAAAGATTCTAAGGGGAGGATGAGGCAACCGTGGTTGTCAAGGGAAGTCAAGGACAGCATAAAAATAAAAGAAAAAGTGTACAATATGAAGATTAATGGGAAACCAGAGGATTATGAAGCCTTTAAAAACCAGCAGATGACAACTAATAAAGCAATAAGGTGGAAGGTGATGAAGTATGAGGGTAAGGTATCTAGTAAAATAAAAGAAGATTGCAAGATCTTTTGCTTTAGATATATAAAAGGTAAGAGAGAGGCTAGAGCGGACATCGGACTACTGGAAAATGAGGCTAAAGATGTAATAATGGGGAATGAAAAATGATGAAGGAAATGAGTTGGTACTTTGCATCATTCTCCATGGTATAAGACACCAGCAGCATACTTGAACTTCAGGAGAATCAGGGGGTAGATGTGATTGCAATGGCCACCACTGAGGAGGAAGTGCTGAGGAAGCTGAAAAGTCTGAAAGTGGATAAATCACCTGGTCCAAATGGACTACAACAAAAAGTTCTGAAGGAGATAGCTTACAAGATTGTAGGGACATTGGTGGTGATCTTTCAAGAATCACTAGAGTCAGGGAGTGTCCCAGGGAACTAGAAAATGGCTAATGTAAAACTCCTATTTAAGAAAGGAGGGAGGCAGAACACAGGAAACTGCAGGCCGGTTACCCTGACATCGGTTGCTGATAAAATTTTAGAGTCCATTATGAATGATGAGATTGCAGAGTACTTGGAAATGTATGGTAAAATAGGATTGAATCAACATGGCTTCATCAAGGGGTGGTCATGTCTGACAAATCTGTTTGAAGTCTTTGAGAAGGTAAAGAGCCAGTAGACAAAAGAGTGCCAACAGGCATGATCTGTGTAGATTTCCAGAAGGCTTTGCTAAGGTGCCCCACAGGACACTGCTAAGTAAGATGAGAGCTCATAGTGTTTGGAGCAAGGTACTGGCAAGGATAGAGGTTTGGCTGAATGGCAGAAATTAGAGAATGGGTATGAAGGGATCTTTTTCAGAGTGGCAACCCGTGACTAGTAGAGTTCCACAAGGGTCTGTGATAGGAAAATAACTATTCATGTTATACATTAATGATCTGGGTGAAGGAACTAAGGGCATTTTTGCTAAGCTTGCAGATGACACAAAGATAGGTGGAGGGACAGGCAGTGTTGAGGAAGCAGGAGGCTGTAGAAAAACTTGGATAAGAAAGGAGAGTGGGCAAAAATGGAACAGATAGAATACAATGTGGGAAAGTGTGAGGTTATGCACTTTTGGTAGAAAAACTAGGGGTGCAGGTTATTTTCGAAATGTGGAAATTTGGAAATCTGAAAGACAAAGGGACTTAGGAGTCCTAGTTCAGGATTCTCTTATGGATAACGTGAAGGTTCAGTTGGCAGTAAGGAAGGCAAATGTAATGTTAGCATTCAAATTGAGAGGGCTGGAATATAAGAGCAGAGATGTACTGATGAGGCTATATAAGGCTCTGGTCAGATCACATTTGGAATAATGTGAACAAATTTGGGTCCTGCACCTAAAGAAGGATGTGCTGGCATTGGAAGGAGTCCAAAGGAGGTTTACAAGAATGGTCCCCAGTATGAAGGGCTTGTCATATGAGGAGTGGCTGAGGGCTCTTGATCTGTACTCACAGAAGTTTAGAAGGATAAGGGGAAATCTGATTGAAATTTACAGAATACTGAGGGGCATGGATACAGTTGACATGGAGAAGCTGTCTCCACTCTTAGGAGAGACTAGGACCTGAGCGTACAGACTCAGAGTGAAGAGACTGACCTTTGGGACTGAGATAAGGAGGAATTTCTTCAGTCAGAGGGTGATGAATCTGCGGAACTCATTGCTGCAGAGGGCTGTGGAGGCCAAATCATGGAGTGTCCTTAAGACCGAGTTAAATAGTTTCTTGATTAGTAAAGGGATCAAAGATTATGGGGGAAAGGCGAGAGAATGGGATTGAGAATCATATCAACCATGATCAAATTGCAGAGCAGACTCAATGGGCCAAATGGCCTGATTGTGCTTCTGTATCTTATGATCTTATAGTTAGAAATGAACTTGGTTCAGGACATTCGGATGTAGAATCAATTTGGGTGGAGATGAGTAATAGTAAGAGGAAGGAGTCACGCGTGGGAGTGGTCGACAGACTCCCAACAGTAACCACAATGTGGGACACAGTACACAAGAAGAAATACTGAGTACTTTTGATAATGGATGACTTTAATCTACATATAAAGTGGAAAAATTAGGCTGGAAACAATCACCTGGATGAGGAGTTCATGGAAGACCTTGAGGTAGTTTCTTTACGCAGCATGTTTTGGAAACAACCAGAGACCTAATTGTATTAGGCATGGTATTATGCAAAATGAGAGGATTCATTAATGACCTAAGGCATTGTAGTTAGCAGCACCACAATATGATTGAATTTAACATTCAGTTTGAAAGAGAGAAGATTTGACTGGTCCTGAAGATAGAATGGTTTGCTGGGTCTGGTAACAGGATGGTGTTGGGCCACAGGGGAAGGGTGTCACATCAGAGTTTGGAATGTGGGTCTTTGCTGTCTGGTATATGTAATTAACTGTGTGCGTGAGATAAATTAGCAGTCAGATGAATAGTTACTCAGGAGTTAGATTTGGTATTTAATAGTCTAACCCTTCCTGAGTAACTATTTACTGAACTGCAGTGGAACCTTCCACATTCTCTCATTTAAATGGATAATTTTGGAATGTAAATGCTCAGCAGGTCTGGCAGCATCTGTGGAGGAGAAAACAGAGTTAACATTTTGGGTCCGGTGACCCTTCCTCAGAACTGATGGTGGCTGGGTAAACGTCAGTTTATATGCAGAAAATAGGGATGTGGGTGGGGTAGGGAGTAAACGATAGGATAGAGCCCAAAGAGAGAGAGAGACTGTTGGACAGACAAAGGAGTTGCTAACGATCAGGCTGGGAGGGTGAATAGTTGTTAATGGAGACTGTTAGTGACTAACAACAGGGGGTGTGTAATGGCAGGCAATGTGGTAACAAGGCCTGGTGTGTGGGGTGGGGGGCTGGGACATGGGAGAGTTTAGCCCCTAAAATTATTGAACTCAATATTGAGTCCGGAGGGCTGTAGGGTCCCCAAGCGGAAAATGAGGTGTTGTTCCTCCAGCTTGCGCTGGGCTTCACTGGAACACTGTAGCAAGCCGGAGACAGAGATGTTGGCCAGGGAGCAAGGTGGTGCATTGAAGTGGCAGGCGACAGGTAGTTCAGGGTCTTTTTTGCGAGCAGAACATAGATGTTCTGCGAAGCGGTCGCCAAGTCTACGCTTCGTTCCCCCAATATAGAGGATACCACATTGTGAGCAGTGAATGCAGTAGACTAGATTCTTGGAAGTGCAGGTGAAGTGTTGCTTCATCTGGAAGGTATGTTTGGGCCCTTGGATACTGGAGGGCATCCACATCCAGAAGATCATCAGACGCCATTTCCGCCACCTCCAGCAAGATGCCACCACCAGACACATATTCTCCTCCCCTCCCTTGTCCGCCTTCTGCAGGGACCGTTCCCTCTGGGACACCCTGGTCCATACTTCCTTCACCCCCAACACCTCCCCACAGCCTTACGGCACCTTCCCCTGTAACCGGCGAAGGTGCAACACCTGCGCATTTACCTCCTCCCTCCCCACTATCCCCACAGTCCCCATTAACAACTATTCACCCTCCCAGCCTGATCGTTAGCAACTCCTTTGTCTGTCCAACTGTCTTTCTCTTTGGGCTCTATCCTATCGTTTACTCCCTACCCCACCCACCTCCCTATTTTCTGCATGAAAACTGACATTTTCACAGCCATCATCAGTTCTGAGGAAGGGTCACCAGACCCGAAACGTTAACTCTGTTTTCTCCTCCACAGATGCTGCCAGGCCTGGTGAGCTTTTCCAGCAACTTTGTTTTTGTTCCTGATTTACAGCATCCACAGTTCTTTTGGTTTTTAATTTTGGAATGTCCTAGGTATAGCGGAATCTTCAATTTCCTGAGCAATTCCTTTGGAGTCTGCTGAGATGGAGATTCCACAGGGTCCCCATGAGCAACTCCCATCTATGCTTCAGAAATGATTATCTGACCATCAGAAAATCTGGGCTGTGGCGGCTCTACACATAGCATATTGTCTCCTCAGGAGATCGAATGGGTTGGGTGGAGTTCATTGAAAGGCAAATAGTACACAGCCTGGCAGGGATTTATTTGATGGGCCAACAATATATTTTTTCTTCCAAGCTTACATTTTAAAAAAAATGTTATTACGCTCCATATGTGACCACAGATTTAGTGGAAAATAAGTGAATCCAGCTGTCCCTAATCAGTCCTGCCCTACATGCTGAATAACATGACTGCATGACAGTGAATGATCTTAATATCCAGAGAGTGATACCCTGCAAGAATTTTGCCAGAAGCCTCTTAACCAAAAGTTTGTCATCGACAATAGATTGAAAATTAAGAAGGTTAAACATTATTTAGTTTGTGAAATTCTGGCAGTATAAACACAAATGAATGCTGGTCAATTACAGAGCTGATTATATACAAATAACATATTGTGAGGAGAACAGCTCCTGTAGAGCAAAGATGCTTCATGTCAGTTTTTTAAATCTATTTGAATATTGTGGTAAATTTTTTTTCTGAATTGAAAGTAAGTAATTGCATTTAGGCTGTCCAGTAATTAGGTACATGGGTGTTATGGTGTCAGGATTTTGAAATATGATACATTGCTAAAATGATTGTGAGGCAACATGAGGAAGCATTTAAGGACATTGTAATTGCAATGTAGCAGATTGTATAATGATATGTTAACATAATAGCAAATAACAAGTGTGGAACATTATACTGCAATGGAAAAAACAATGTTTATAATAATTCCTCCTTAATTTTATTTCTCCTTGAATAGGTTTTAAGACTCAATTGACATTGTATTTGTAATGTATCAGATCATTGTGAATGTGCCTGTTCTTGTTTTTAAGTCCTTTCAAAGGAGTATGACAAATCATACACAAATCAGACTTACCAAGTCATTTTCAAATTACGTAATGTGCAATCAAAGAAAAACAATGTTTCTCTTCAAGGCAGTCTGCCGTCACACTTTTCTTGAAAACAGTAAATGTAAATTTGAGATATTATAATGGGATTTCTTTTATCTCCACAGAGTGTTTTAGAAGCCTACCTTACATAATACTTGGTCCATTTCCAGTCTATTATCAATCATGCATTTGGGAACAAATACTTTTGCTTTTAAAAATTTGAATAAATTTCTATCATGCGACCTGGTCAAACATCGTACTAAAAATGGTTGTTAAATACAACTGTCATCTCCTTCTGCAAGATCAGGTGAATGTTGCTGACTGGAACACAAAATAAGCTATGCAGGTGATGAAAATTTGAATAAGTATTTCTCTGGAATTTCAGATAGATATTGGCTCCTATATATCTCCCATATAAACCCTGTGTGCCTCCATCAAACATGGTTCACCGTTTATGTCTGAAATTAGGGAAATTCTGGGACCAGACTGAAACATCAGTACAGAACCTTTACCATTCCAATCTAATGGCTTGATCATAATTTCAAACACTACTAAACATTGCATTTCTGGCTTTGGAGTCAGAATTTTCCCATTTGCTCTTCACTACATTTATTAGGTAACTGGACGAGTGAGGGCCTTTCTTGAGAAGATGTGGAAACATTCCTCACTGCTGGGACCTTCAGGCCTTTATTTCAAGCACAGCTTAAAATGCTACAAGCCAGGAATAACCCTTGACACTGTGCTTCACGGAAGGGAGCTAGAGGTGTTGTTTAATGGGATGGTGCAGAACAAAGTGGTTTTTAGACAGATGAATCAGCAGGCAGCATGTTGGTAAGAGTGAGGTCAGGTATGTTTTTCCCTCTTGTTGGTTCCCTCGCTACCTGCCACAGACCCAGCCTAGTAGCTATGTCCTTTAAGACCTAACCAGCTTGATCAGTAGTGTTGCTGCTGAGCAACTCTTGATGGTGGATATTGAAATTCCCCAACCAGAGTACATTTTGCAACCTTGCACATTCAGTGCTTCATCCAAGTGTTATTCAACATGGAGGAGCAGTTTCATGAGCTGAGGGAAGATGGTACATGGTAATCAGCAAGAAGCTTCCTTGCCCATGTTTAATCTGATGCCATGAAACTTCATGGGGTCCAAAGTCAATGTTGAGGACTCCCAGGGCAGCTCACTTCTGACTGTATACCACTGTGCTGGCACCTCTGCAGGGTGTGATCTGCTGGTGGGACAGGACATATCCAGAGATGGTGATGGTGATGTCTGGGATATTGTTTGTAAAGTTTGATTCCTTATGAATATATCAGGCTGGTGCTTGACTAGTTTGTAAGAGAACTCTCCCAATTTTGGCACTAGCCCCCAGATGTTAGCAAGGTCATCTTTGCTGTTTCTGCTGTTGTTGTTTCCGGTACCTAAGTCGATGCCAAGTGGTCCTTGCAATTTCATTTATTTGTTCAGACTACATAGCAAATGGTACAACTGAGTGTCTTGCTCTCCATTTCAGAGGGCAATCACATGGCTCTGGGTCTGGAGTCATATATAGGTTGACTAAGTGAAGGGCATTAATGAACCAGATGGTTTTCTTCCAACAATCAGCAATGGTTTCATGGTTTCTTAATTCCAGATATTTTATTGATTTCAAATTCCACCACCTTCCAAGGCCGGATTTGAACTCAGGTCCCCAGAAGATTGGCTGAGTTTCTGTATTGATAGCCTAGCAATAATACCACTAGACCCTCACCTCCCTTCCTGTCCTTTGTACTTCCTGTTTACTCAGCTGGGAGCCTTACCATGTCACTTGTTCATGCTTTGCCACTAACCGCTCTTCCATCTGCTTCCATTGTGCTCGACCCCTTCCCTTGTCTAATTGCAGGAAAAACTGGCCCATCCCAGACTGATATCTGTACAGCACGTTGACTGGCCTTCCTTATCCCAGTGCCCAAGTTGCAGGCACAGATCTCCAGACTCTGGTAGGAACCAGTGACCATGGCCACTCCCCTGGATGGGAATTGGATGAGCCTGGATCAACTGTGGCGGTGCACCCCTGACTGATCATAGGCTCTCTTCAGCCCCCTAAGGACTGCTCCGCCTTGACTTCCATGCACAGTCAGTTACTTGAGTGTGTTAGCTGCATAAACTACTTACACATGATGATAGCATAGTGTTACACAAAAATATGTTCATCCCCTTGACCATTTCATGCACATCACCATGCCATGCCACCTACTCCTCTCTGTCTCTCTCTGTAGGTTATAAAAGTAATGCAAGCCGCAGAGATTGGTAGCCTCCAAGTCAGTCCTGAAGTCAGCGAATGTGGGCTAAGAAATGCAAAGTGTACGAGGCTGGCAGCCATCAAGCAAGTGCAAGGTGAGTGAGTATATGTGTCCTTGTGCAGAGAGCGACTGCAATGGTTTAAGAATGCTGCTCACCACCACCTCCTCAAGGGCAACTAGGGATGGGCAATAAATGCTGGCCAGCCAGCAATGCCCACATCCCACAAATGAATAAAGGAAAGAATAGAGGCGTTATCTGGAGATTTCCTCTCTGGGAGAGATTACCAAAGCTCTCTGTCACCCAGTCATCTATCTTAGCTCCCTAAGAGGGCGTGACTAATATATGTTGTCTTCTTAGAGATTCTGGCTATTTGTTTGTCACTATTCTGCTCGTAATAGCTTTAATGTGAATGTGCTTGCAGGTATGTGCACATAACAGAATGGAAAGCATACACACCCTTGAACAACTGTAAAGCTGAACAATTTAGCAGACACTAAAAGTTTCCATTTGTTCCAGTATATATGTTCCATTTGCCATTTTCAGTGAATTAAACATTACAGATTACAGAGAAGGTTCATTAGCTGCTTGCTATTCATTCCTATTCAGGCAAGTTATTTCCTTCTGTATCCTTCAGGGTGAAAACTTTTGTGTCTTCAAATTTGTCCTTTTCAAGTTTACAAGTGGGGTAGCCTGTCTGCAGGCTACTTTTCAAATGTTTTTAATATCAATGTCTATATCGTCTGTGTGCATTTTCTCACCCAATCTCTGCGATAGGAATTGCAACTATCAGTCCCAGTTTATAGGACAGAATTATCACAGGTTTCTACCATCGACTTGACAAAACACTACTATATGGATTGCTTTTCACTGATCTGTAAATCTTATGAAGCAAATTTCCTCTTCCAGTGTCAAACTCTGAAAAGTTTCCCTCACTCGCATTTTTCCACAAATACAACTTCAGGCAAGATAAAAACAAGAAGACGAGAGGTAGGGAAAGATAGAGATCATGAGAGGGAATGTCTGTGTGTGTGTGTATATGTGTGTGTATGTGTGTGTGTGTGTGTGTGAGAGAGAGAAAGAAAGCGAGAGCGAGAGAGAGAGAAATATTGCGGGTGTGTGGACTTTTCCGCTACTGTCACTGTCAGATAAATGACTGATCATCCTGGACCTAAACTTCCATCTCACATTTTTTTTGTACCTGAAGAGTACACATGGTGACATTTAACTCCATGGTGGAATTGGAATGTAACTTAATCTAGATTAAGTGTTGAAGTGAATGGAAGAGAAATTTGGACAGAGGACACATTGTGTTTCTAATTCACTATTTGCACTATTATCCATAAGTTTACATTCCACAAACTACAATGGAATTATGATTGTTACTGCATTGGCTCATTCAGTTATAACGAATGTTGTTTTGTCTGTTGCTGTCAAAGTGTAGGCAAATGCAGCAGGAAATGTTCAAACAACAAGGAATGACAAGTTAATCTATTAGGGTAATATTGGTCGAAGGAAGTCCACAGGATCAAAGTGTGCGGTACTCTCCGATACAGATCATAAGCTTATTTTTAATGACATGTTAATTAATTAGAAAAAAATTAAAATGGGAATTAAATTAACTGAGAAAGAAACCATATCAAAATGAATCATGTGAATAGACAATTTACCATCATTAATGATCTCTAATGTTTTAAAAATCATCAGAAATAAATTGTCTGTATAATGCCAGAAACATTAAAACTTTTATTTTCTTTTAGCCTACTAGAACAAGAGTTATGTGCTCACTGTCTCCTCCTCCTCCTCTCTGTCCATGTATCTGGAGGTCTAAACATTTTGCATGTGCTTTATTTAAATCCCAACTTAATTTAAGCACTTTGTGTGGTCTTCAGTAGTGACACAGCAATAGGACAGTGTGGCAAAAGATGGGACAGTGCACAGTTAGCTTTATAATCAATGTTAGTTGTGGAATTTAAGTTTTAGAGCACTTAGAGATTTAAGGAAAAAGCTCCTTTCCTGGGTCAACACAATTCATGTGCACTTCTTTTCTGCGGAGTAAACCTTAACATATGTAATTCTGAAAGCACTCAAGCAAATATTCACCTCAACTCAAACATTTCAAATGTACAGAAAAGTGAGAAACGCAGACACATTGAGGTAAACATTGTGAAGCCAGATGCATTGGCATGGTATCAAGGAAAATGCTTGCACTGTCGCAGAGTCGTGGAGTCATAGAGCTCTACAGCACAGAAACAGACCCTTTGGTTCAATTTGTCCAAATCGACCAGATATCCTAAATTAATCTAGTCCCATTTTCCAGCATTTAGCCCATATCCCTCTATACTCATCTGAATGCTTTTTAAATGTTCTAAGTGTATCAGTCTTCACCACCTCTTCTGACAGTTCATTCCATACATGAACCACCCTCTGTGTGAAAAAGCTGCCCCTTAGGCCCCTTTTAAATCTTTCCCCTCTCACCCTAAACCTACGGCCTCCTGTTTTGTTCTCCCCCACCCTGGGAAAAAGACCTTGTCTATTTACCCTGTCTGTGCCCCTTATGCTTTTATAAACTTCCATCAGGTCACCCCTCAGCCTCCAATGCTCAAGGAAATATAGCCCAACCTATTCAGCCTCTCGTTATAGCTCAAACCCTCCAACCTTGGCAACATCCTTGTAAATCTTTTCCGAACCCTTTCAAGTCATGTTTGATTCCTCCCATTGTCTCCTCAGCTTTGGGTTGATGCACTGGGAAGCAGAAAGACTGGCATATTGTGGAGGAAAGATGTCTGGAGGGACACCCATTCACTCCCTTCTGCCTTGGCATTTTCCAGAGCATGAAACTAAGTTGTGCAGCCACTGATTTAGCCAATTACATTACCTGATTAATGGTCACCTTCCATTGCAATGTCCGTCACCATTTATGGAGATCACCAGGTAAATCCTGGTGGCCTCTCAGTGGACACTGAAGGGGGAGGGCTGTGAGGAGTTTAGTGTGGAGGTGAATTCCTTAAACACCGCCCCGTGGCTTACAAAGGGGCTTTAAATTGCCTCTGTGGCCAAGACAGCAGCGTTAGAGCATGACACCTGCGCTAATCTCCAGTGCCAGCCTGCCTGGGCCTACTTAATGAAAGACACTTCCCTCATTTTCTGGGGTGCCTTGGCATGATGGTGCCTTCTTGGCTGTGCAGCGTCTGTGGTGACTACCAACAATGATGGCACTATCACGGCTACCAAGTTGCTGATTCGTTGACTGGGCCATAAGCTCTGTGAGATGGTTCAGGAAGCCACCTGTTAACATCTCACCCAGCAGATGGGATCTGGCGAGTGTATAGTTCCTGCTTTCACTGGCGACATTTCTTTCATAATTAAAATATTCACTCCCTCACCTCTCTTTGCATTTTATTAGCATAATTTTAATTTTATTCTACTCTGTTATTTTTTCATTCCTAAAATCTAGATTGCCTACTATAGAAAGAAATTGATTTTTGTGTGCTATCTTTCTAATGAGACTGAATCCACAATTAGATGTCTATTCTGCTAGATTGATAGATCTTGGTAGATTAATCAGCCATGTTCATTTGAATGGCAGTGCAGGCTTGATGTGCTGAATGGCCTAATCCTGTTCCTACTTCCTATGGTTAGATTGCCTGACAAAAACCACACCCAAAGTGGGGGACGGCACAGTAGCTCAGTGGTTAGCACTGCTGCCTCAGAGTGCTAGGGACACAGGTTCAATTTCACCCTAAGGCAACTGGAGGGGCAGCACGGTGGCTCAGTGGTTAGCACTGCTGCTTCACAGCACCAGGGACCCGGGTTTGATTCCACCCTTGGGTGACTGTCTGTGTGGAGTTTTCACATTCTCCCCGTGTCTGCGTGGGTTTTCTCTGGGTGCTCCGATTTGCTCCCACAGTCCAAAGATGTGTACACTAAGTGGATTGGCCATGCTAAATTGCCCATAGTGTTCAGGGATGTGTAGATTAGGTGGGTTACAGGGGGATGGGTCTGGGTGGGATGTTCTGAGGGTCAGTGTGGATTTGTTGGACCGAAGGGCCTGTTCCCACACTGTAGTGATTCTCTGATTCAAAGTCCTGGTGCCAAGAGACTTAGCGTGGTGCTGGGAATTGAAACAGGCGGTCTCCTTGGTTTGCTGACCCTGTTTGATCATTCACACCCCGTTATGATATCTCATTGTGACACAGAATTTTCAGACCAGAAGCTGGGTCTTCAAGTACTTAGCCCATTAGCAGTTACAATGACGAGAGTTCAGTGAGTAAAGAAAGGCACATTTACATCTTGACTCATCTAAACCACCCGCTTGGCTTATCCATTGGCTTGAAAATGTGGTAGATAGCTTGGGACATGGGGAAACCATTAGGAAACAACAAATTCCCTGAAGGATAAATTCATAAACTGAGATCCATTATCCAAGAAAACCTTGTGTGGGATTCCATGAATGGACAAAAATATCCTTTGAAAATGTCAATGACTATCTCAAAAATCACAATATTTAGCTGATATGGATTAGTTGTCAGCAACAACAATAGAATAAATCCTTCCTTTAAAACCAAAAAGGTTCATTCCGAACATTTCCCATGGATGGTCCAGAAAGGTGGATGACAATGAGAGATCCTTCAGTGTCTGACCATGGAGAACCTAAGTGTGACAGGAAGAGATGAAGCCCACAATTGACTGAACAATGAACAGCCCCATACTGATGGTTGTATTCAAGTTCTGCACTTAGTGAAATGAAGGTGGCCTCCATGAAGTAATTGAAAGAGTTCATTTCTTGTGCCATTGAGTACGATGAGGTAACCATCAAAGGGCAGTAAGTTGTGAACCAAAGTCAGGAGTTGTGGCTACACATAATATTGGCACATGACTTTGTCAGTTGAGATGTAGTCTGGCCCTCCTTCTAGGCAAATGTATGAAACTGTAAATATTTAGCATGTGCTCATTGAGCTGAGCATATTTTGCAAATGCAGAAGAAAAGACCCAGAAGATTGTGAAGAAAGCTTCCAACTTCGATACAAGTGAAATGTTGGGATCCATAAATGAATAGATCTCAGCTCTCGATAAAATAGTTTGTTTTTTCTCTGGGATGCATGCAGTTAATAACTGTAGTGTATTGAGCCAACCCTGAACCATTAGACTTGCATGAGCATCTTGTCAATCTTCTTGGTGTTCAAAAGTTTTCCAAGGCTTTATGTTCAGTTTCCATTTGAAAATGAAGCCCCACCAAATCACCAGACCACTTAGGCCTCTACTTCAATGCTCTCTTACTTCTGCTGCATTTCTATCAGGGACCAAGAGGCAAAGTTAACTGCTTCTCGGGCCATCAGATTGGACTTGAATAAGAACAGTCCAATGGCTATAAGAAGCAGCATCTGCTGCGAGAATAGTGGGCAACTTTGGCTAATAATGATCCAGAATCTAAGGTGAGATGAATCAATCTCCCAGAATCATTCTCAATACTCCAGTATCATTGTTGGCTGTTACATAAGGGCCCTCTTTAAGGTTCCGTGTTATAAGTGAGGTTGGAGATGAATTCAGCCACTTGGGTAACTCTGTCTAGAAACTGCGAAATGTCCAAAATGCTCTCAGTTTGCAGAAATCAATGATAGCCTTCATTTTCTGAAGGTCACTATGTATTCCATTTCTGGCAATGATATGGCATAGGAACCTAATAGAAATTTGTGTGAATTTATAGTTGTCATTTTATGTGAGACCTGGCTGCTGCAAAGACCTCAAAACTGCACTGATTGGATTATCATGTTTGTGACTTATAGTCTCATGGATCAAGATGTTGTTCATGTGGCAAATAGCCACAGGAGGAAGTGATGGTGTTGTGGTATTATTGCTAGACTAGTAATATGGAGACCTAGGTAATACTCTGGGGACCTGCATTTGAATCCAGCCATGGAAGATGATGGGATTTGAATTCAATAAAAATCCGGAATTAAAAGACTGATGATGACCACAAAACTGTTGTTGGTTATCAGGAAAAAAACTAACACCATCTAATTTATGAATATCTTATTGGAAAGGAAATCTGCCATTGTTACCTGGCCTGGCCTACATGTGACTCCAGAAACCTAGCAAAGTGGTTCACTCTCAACTGCCTTCTGGGCAATTAGGGATGGGCAATGAATGGTGGTCTAGTGAGAGATGCCAATATCCTATGAAGAATTAAAAATAATACTCCTTGTTTCTCCTGAAAAATTGGGACATAATATGTTGAAATATCTTCTGGATTGATGATGTGCCAAATGGCTTTGGGTTGAAGCATCAGTGACAGAATAGGGTCATGAATGTGGTCAGTGGCCTGGATTCCTGGGCCAGTGGGATTTTTCAGAAACCACTATTGGCATCAATATCACAATTGGTGAGTTTCACCAGCCTGTCATTGACGGAGGACATGTGGTGCAGTTTCTTTTGGATCACTTTATTAAATTCCGTTAAAGCAACACCATTCATTTCTGGAATGGTGACCAAGCCATGGCACCACTGACTAGGTTTCATTGCGGGTGAAATGACTCCTTTATGCAGCATAACATTTCACGCTGTTCAAACCTTGACTTGACTTCAGGTTACTAATTAAAAATAAGTGATGAGGTGAATTCCTTTTCTGTCAGACGACCATAAGTCTTTGGAACTCTCTTCCTCAAATGGTGGTGCAAGCAGAAATTTTGACAATTTTTAGGGCAGAAATGGATCAATTCTTGGTAAAAAAAAAGGCAAATTAAAGGTTTTGGGGGCAAATGGAATGTGGAGTTGAGGTTACAATCAGATCAGCCATGATCGTAATAAATGATGGGACAGAATCAAGGGGTCAGAATGAACAGGCTGCCTCTTTTTACTTCCAACGTAAACAAGCAGAATAGAAGAATGTCATATGGTACTTGGTTTGAGGCTTACCGTATTGTGACGGGAATTCCTGACAAAAAGCATCTTCAGTACGGTCTTCAGAAGCCGACTGCATATGCTGTACTAGATTTCATTGGACACCTGTTTGCCAACTCAGCAATCAGATTTTTTCATTGCTGTCCACATAAAGGGTTTCTGAAACCTTCCGACTATTTTAATTGAGAACAGCTTTGAACTGCCTTTGAAATGGAGGCTAGGGACACCAAACCAATGGGACAAAGGGACTTGCTTGTCCTAATTCAGGATTCTCTTAAGGTTAACATGCAGGGTCAGTTGGCACTAAGGATGGCAAATGCAAGGTTAGCATTCATTTCAAGAGGGCTAGAATACTGCTGACGATGTACAAGGCTCTGGTCAAACTGCATTTGGAATATTGTGAGCGGTAACAAAGGAAGGATGTGCTGGCATTGAAGAGGGTCCACAGGAAATTTAAAAGACTGATCCCAAGGGTGAAGGCCTTGTTATAAAAGGAGCAGTTGAGGACTCTGGATCTGTACCTGATGGAGTTTAGAAAAGATGAAGGGGCAATCTCATTGAAACTTACTAAATACTGAGAGGCCTGGGTAGAGTGGACATGGAGAAGATGTTTCCACCAGCAGGAGAGACTAAGACCCAAGGGCACAGCCTCAGAGTGAAGGGCAACGCTTTAGAACTGAGACGAGGAGGAATTTCTTCGGTCAGAGGGTGGGGAATCAGTGGAATCCATTGCTGCAGAGGGCTGTGGAGGTCAAGTCTTTGAGTATAATCTTTGAGAGATAGATAGGGTCTTGATTAGTAACTGGATCAAGGGTTTCAGGGAGAAGGCAGAAGAATATATTTGAGAAACATATTAGCCATGATCAAATGGTGGAGCAGACATAATGGACTGAATGGCCTAATTTGCTCCTATATCTTATGATCTTATAGTGTCTTAACTTCACGTACCTGAAGATGCATGAACTGAAGCCAGTCCATATGGTCCATCAATGCTGTAATGGATGCCCCCATATCCAGGTTAAACCAAGTATCGTAGCCTCTGATGTTCCAAACAACTGACCAGAATTCCTGATTTAAATTATGAGTCTGTGGTATCCCAATTTCTAGTGCGTAGTCAATTTTTAAACTCTTCCCCCATCAGGGGAAATTTTAATCAACTTCCATTTGAAAGGCCACCTAAATCTGCAACTGAATTGAAAATAGACTATTCTGGCTCTGTGAAAGCATCATGCTTCGTCTCTTGGGCAATGTCTTTGTCCATGTTTTTGCTTTGGTGCACACTGTCAGCATTTCAAGGTAGCCTTTCCCACCTTTTTGCCAGTTCAAATGGGCCTTTTGGCAGACATAACAAACATTGGAAATTTGAGGCAACGGATGAGCAGAGTTGGAGTCTCTGAGTGTTTTGAGCATTGATCCCTTTCTTGTGTTTTTCACCTGGCCTGTGTCAGGTATAGGGCCACTGGCTCTAACTTAAGGCTTTGTTAAATGGCATTGACTCTGAAAGGAAAGTTATGAGGAAGGGGCACTGGACTCCAAATGTTAACTCTGATTTTTCTTTGCAGATACTACTAGACCTGTTGAGCTGTTCCAGTAACTTCTGTTTACTTTCCTTGGCTCTGAAAGGGTATCATTAAAGAGCCCAGGTTTAGAAGGCAGTTGTTTAACTGGGTGTGTTGACAGGAAGATCTGATTTAGGATTACAATAGGCATCCAACCCTGCAAGGACTGTCCAAACTTTAGCTGAAGTCCCATCCAGATGATTTTTCTAACAAACCTCAGTGGTGGTAGAGCCCACCACATGTATGAAGACTCTGCTCTGGAGGTTTTGCTGCTTCAAATGAAGATTTGAGGCTGTTTCTCATCTTTAGAACTGTTTATTCAAACATTCCCATGGTTGAGGCTGAACCAATCCTTCAATAGCAGCAAAGGACTGTAAAACAGGTCAAAACTTCTTAACCAGCATAGGCATGCTGTTTTTTTGGGACATTTCTCACTTTGTGAAAAAATAATTTCCCTCATGCTTCTTCTGAGTAATCCAGAAAATCTCATTCATGCAAGATATGTGTCAGCGCTGCCACCACGTTTGAGTACAGTGGACTGGTTCAGCAAAGCTCAGGCCAGCCTTGTTGGGATTTTATTGAAGAGTCTTTATTTATACAACTTCAATGAGGTCCTGAGAACTGTGGCTATTCTACACACAACTGTTGTACAGCAAACCTAACTCTTAGCTATTGAGGTCTTAGATACATCCCAGAAAATCTCAGTACTCATCTGCAAATTCATGAAACCCTGTTAATACATTTTCTTCTTGCTGATCAACTATTTTTGTCGTGCACTGGAAGTAAAAATATGTTTTGACCTGTATTATTTTTAATTGTTTCTCTTTCTTGTACGTGGTGCTAATGAAGGTTGGTACAAGTAATGGCAGAGAGTGGACTAATATTTGCAGGAAGTGGCACGTAACAAAATAAGAAAATTATTGGTGCACAATATTGCTAATTGACTGGAACATAACCTAATATATAAGCTGGAGGTAAATTAAGTTGCTTTTCTTGTTTCACCTTATACCCATCTCACCATAAGATGGTTACACACTTGTTCAACCTGCTGTGTGCTGGTACAGATGAAGCTGTACCCGATCCTCCTAGCCCCCATTAATAACATGTTCAGTGCTGAATTGATGCTGGCAGGACCTTGCACTGAGAAACAGCACGGGGCTACAGAGAAAACTCACCCCACTGGCCTCGGAGTTTTTGTGGTTTTTGTTGCAGAGCATTAGTCACTAGTTTGCCAGTCCAAAAAGCAAAATGAGCTGCAAGTTAGAAATAAAAACCCAATAGCTCAAAATCCTCTCATCCAAAGAAGATTCTGCACAAGTCCCACAGTAGTTTCCCATTTTTGTGTACGCCCGAGGCTTCAAGATAAAAAGTTGCTTTGGAAAGTCCACACTTCCATTATATTTATACAGGTATTTGCCATGGGAAATGTAGACCCTGGTCGATCCCCCTAAGGAAATGATAGGACAATCTAAAGGCAAAAAAGGCCAGGCAAAATAGGTTTGTAATTACTTATTCCTAACTTATGCGGCTTGAGAATAGGCTCTCACCCAGGGCAAATGACAAGATAATTGACCCCAATGATTTTTAACTCAAAACACGAGCAGTCAAGGTTGGCAAGCTAAATTGAATTAACAGGTGAACTACAAAATGATGGCATTGAAATTGCAAAAGTATACATGTGAATGAAATTACGTCCTGTTAATACATTTCATACCACAGCTTGCTAAAACAAGTATAAGGAAAATTGTTACCTTGAAAGTAGTTAAATGCAAGAGAGCTAGGCTATTCCTCTGACGTTGTGTAATATGGCCTATACTGAATGAAGTCCCTCATGTGCAGAGCATTTTATCGACACGAATTACACATAGAATTCACATAGAATCCCCACAGTGTGGAAACAGGCCCTTCAGTCCAACAAGTCCACACTGAACCTCAGAGCATCCCACCCAGACCCATCCCCTTATAACCCACTTAAGCTACACATCCCTTAACACTATGGGCAATTTCCCATGGCCAATCCACCTAACCTGCAATCTTTGGACTGTGGGAGGAAACTGGAGCACCCGGAGGAAACCCACGCAGACACGGGGAGAATGTGCAAACTCCTCCCACTACCTCTCGCATTAATTTCCACTTTGTCATGTAATAATATCATTCACTGTCTCAACCAGAAATACCTGATTTTCATTGCATAATTGATGGCTTGTAATTAATTGACAATTTAAGTTTGTGCAAAGGGTTAAATTAGCACGAGGATATTTCCAAAAGTTACATAACACCCTTACCATTTTAAAATGACTAAAATTATATTTTTTCATTCAAATAAAGTATCATAGAAATACAAACAGTATTTCAAACTCTATTCTCATGGTTCCTGAGCTAATCTTAACCTAATATTAGAAACAATCCATTTCCATTGAAGATAAAAAAGCGAGTTGATATAACAGAGGGGTAGCGGTATGTTCTAATCCTTTAGGCTCTCTTGACATGATATCTTTGAGAGTGTTATACATATTAATGGTCTCTTCTGTTAAAAGATCTATGTTGAAGAAATGACTTTTGCTCATTTGAATAACTAAGTAGGAAATGCAATTTGTAGAAGACAGTTTATTTTCTTCTCAAGATATCTCTTCAGCTGAGTTCTGTTCCGGAAAATTTCCATCAATAGTTCATCCACGTCCATAATGTAGAGCTTCAGATATTTTCCAGCAAGTTCCTGGACAAACTTCATAACTCTCTTGGGGATGTTAAAATTTTCAGATGAGTAAGAGTGAAATGTGTAAGAGGAAAGCAACGTTAAACTTGTGTCTACAGGCACTTTTCATGGAAGAAAAAGGAGGATGTCTATTAAATCCAGTGAGATGTTTTCTTAAGATTAGATGGGCTTCAGATTGGTTTCACAGGTCGGCGCAACATTGAGGGCCGAAGGACCTGTACTGCGCTGTAATGTTCTATGTTCTATGTTCTAAGAATATATTGTAGGTACAGAAGTAGACCATTTAACCACTCCAGTCTGTTTAGCCAATTACTGTGTTCATGACAGACCTGTGACCTAACAATATGTATTTTCCTTTACCCCTTATTCTAATACCTTAGAATCATGTCTGTACTGCCAGAAAATCCACTATTACCTATACTTGTCCCACTTCCCTGCATTAGGCCCATAGCTTTAAACATTATGGCACTTTGAGAGTTCATCCAAGTCCTTTTTAAAGGTTGTGAAGTCACCTTCCTCAACTACCTTCCACGGAGTGTAATCCAGACTCCCACCACCCTCTGGGTGAGAAGATTTTTCCTCAAATTTTCTCTAAACCTCCTGTCTTTCACTTTAAAGTATTCCCCCTTATTCTTGACCCTTCAAATAAGGGGAATAGCTGCTTTCTATCCACCCTCCCCATTCCCATCATGATCTTCTACATCACAGTCAGGTTCCCCCTCAGCCTATTCTTTTCAAAAGAAAACAACACCAACCTACCCAGATTTTCTTCATAGCTAAAGTGCTCCATCCCAGGCAACATCCTGGTGAATCTCCTCTGCACCTCTTCCAGTACAATCACATCCTTCCTACAGTGTTGAACCTTGTATAGTTATTACACCATGTGTTACAGAAGTCTGTCTATCTCAGATTTAACTTAACAATCGATCCAGTATCAATTTCCCAGTTTCACTCCAGAAACACTGAACTAGAAATTTCAGAATTCACCACCTAGTCCTAGACACATCAGAAACAATATAATTTCACTCCATTTGCCTCACCTGTGCCCCTTAAAATTTTCTCTTCTTGCCATTGTCCCCATTTAAGTGACGAAACTTGGCCACTATAAGTAGACATTCAAACCAGTTATGAGTTTCATGGCATGCAAAGTGCTCTCGCCATTTTTTGGTATGGTGAGATGTGATGGCCGGAAGAGTTATATATTTGTGAGTGATCATCTGGTAAAGCAGATCGCTTTAATTGAACTATAATTTAATGATTTGAAAGAAGTGCAAAACAGTCAAGGGTCTTTGCTATGAGCAACCAACCTGCTTGACCAGATTAGTTGCAGACGGTGCAGATTAATATCTATCACACTGTGTTTTCCCTTCCTCTTCACATCGGTCAATGTAAACCATACTCAACTTTTTACCAACCTATCTTGTTCAGTGGCTGAATGCATCACCACGTGAAGACAACTTTCTGTAGTAATGGGATACATTTTCCTTCAGTGGGTAATCCGGCAAAGAATACACCAGAATTTCCTCTCCTTTAACCTGTAGAAGGAATTGGGTGCTGAATGTTTTCTCTACACCAGAGGGCTATGGAAGCTCAATTAGAGCAAGTTCAAGGCAGAAATTGATAGTTTTCAAAGGACTAATGACATCGAGGGTTATGGAGACAATGTGGGACAGTGGCAGTGAGGAGGATGATCAGCCATGATCTGAATGAATGGTGGAACACACTTGATGGGCTGAATGGCCTCCTGTTCCTTTGTTCCTGTGAAAATTGGACAGATTCCATAAAAAAATGGATAGTGGACTCCCCTAAGAGGTAAAGGCGCTTTTCCAAATGGTACTAGCAATAACGTCTGTGAGTTTATATAGCTTTTACGTCAAAACAGGAGGCTCAGTTGAAAAAGTTCTCTCCTGATGGGTTAACAACAGTGAAATGTGGCCGTTGGGCTTTCTTGCCCAATCACATTACTCTTTAATTGCAGACAATCTATTTAGATTTCTTCCCAATCAGTTACAGATGTACTCAGCTGAAGTATTAGCTGACAGTTATTTTGTTTCAGTAAAGATTTCAAAGTATTTACATCTTATAACATTTAAAAAAAATTATCTGTTGAAAGGAACCATAATTGATTGCCTGTCTGGTACCTACAAAGCATGTCTCTCCCATACACTGTGTTTCTGATAACCAGAGCCCGTATCCGAACAAGTTCAGATGGAGGGCAATACATCATTTTAATAGAAGCAAAATCAGTTTATTTAAAACACAGGGGAAGCAGGTTATTACGTTGCTTTACAGAATAGGCCATGTACCAGGTTATTAACTATTCAAAGACACAAAAGGCTACATAAAGACAAACATAATCATTGTCAGACCTTGCTAACCTGCTTCCATTTTGTACACATTGTTTAAAATAATGTATATATGCTTAATTCAGTTATTGATTAATACACATCAATTTCAATGTAAAACCAAATTGACACATGTTTATGTGCTAACATATAGGGGTACTACAGTGTCTCAGTGGGTAGCACAGCTGCCTCACAACACTGGAGACCTGGGTTTGATTTCAGCCTTGGGTGACTGCGAGGAATTTGCACATTCTCCCCTTGGCTTTGTGGGTTTCCTCCAGGTGCTCTGATTTCCTCCCACAGTCCAAAGATGTGCTGGTTAAGTGGTTTGGCCATGCTAAAAATTGCCCATAGTGCCCAGGGATGTGTTGCTCAGGTGGGTTTGCCTTGGGACTAAACTGCATGTGGGTTTATGGTGGGAGGGTGGGTCTGGGTGGGATGCCCTTCAGAGGTTGGTGAGACTTGACGGGCCAAATGGCCTTTTTCAACACTGCGGGGATTCTATGATTATTTGTGCACTTATTTGTATTTAGAAGTATTTCTGAATAATGTTTATTTGTAGTTTACCCTTACTGTTTTTGGTGCATTGAATGGCCAAATTTCCTTTTCTTATTTTCTTTTTGGAGTAAAATTAGGGGAAGCTAGCTTTTTTCAAAATGTGAGATTAGCTGAAGTCGAAATGAAAGTTCATCATCTATGTTTAACATAGTGCATTCAAGGCAAGGAGATAATAGCCTGTTTGATTACTTTGGGCAGCATGCAAGAGATATTTAAGTGCTGCTTTACACATGGGTGTACATATGGATGCAAGTCGATCACTGCTTTCACAAAACATGCAGGACAAAACATTTTTTTTTCGGTCTGTTTGAAGACAAGCTGAAACTGGCCTGGGAGTCAGATCATACACTTTTGGTTTCAAAGATCTGAACTGATATGGAATCAAAAATTAATATATTGGCATGTCTGCATGACTTCGTCCTGTGCCATGTGATGCAATAACCACGAATATTCTCTGAAAAACTGCTAATTATTCCTACATGTCTCCAACATCCTCTACCAATTTAGAGAGATCTTTTAGACAATTCACATCTTTTATCAGTTAGATTTTCAATCGCCCCAACACTATAGCTGCTGTTTCTAGGAATATGCGTCTTTGAGGGGACAATAGTGAAATGATAAATTATGATTCCAGTGCAAGTAATTCTTTTGTTCTAACATGGTGGGCCATTTAATCAGTCTCAAGCATTCCTCTAATTTCAGGTAATGCATCTTTATATTTCAGATTTTCCACAAAATCATGCTCAAATACTCAGGGCTTATTTCTTTTCCACACTTCGGATGATGTGGCAAGCCAGTTGGGGAAAATATGGCAAAATCGGAAAGTTGAGATTCTCGATGTTGACAAAAAAGCTTCTAATTTTCCATCCAAGACCTGGATGGTGAGATGACAATTTCGTTATTGAGTAGCAGTAGGCCTATTTGCATTCAGTTACGTCTCCTAACCTTGCCTTATTTATATGCAATTTGCAATTCTATCACAGGGCAAAGAGAAATTAGATCGTGATAATTCTCAACATAGTCTCCAGCATCACAGGACAAGCTCCATGGACAGTGATCACCTGCACCATCAAGCCCCCCCCTCGATCCATAGGTGTTGGCACGGACAAACACCAGATCCGCCACATCATCTTGGCAAGTTTTCAACTAACTTGGAATGCAGTCCCTGCTGCATTTTGGAGTGCCAAGTCACTTTGTACACTGGAACAGGTCTCCCACCCTCTCCATAAGAGGATCTTTGCCTGCTCTCTCTGTGTTCATAGAACATAGAACACAGAACATAGAACATTACAGCGCAGTACAGGCCCTTCGGCCCTTGATGTTGCGCCGACCTGTGAAACCAATCTGAAGCCCATCTAACTTAAACTATTCCATTATCATCCATATGTTTATCCAATGACCATTTAAATGCCCTTAAAGTTGGCGAGTCTACTACTTTTGCAGGCAGGGCATTCCACGCCCTTACTACTCTCTGAGTAAAGGTCTAGAATCACAGACAGACACTTTGATGGCTGTGTCAAATGGTGAGTTTGTGGTTCAGTGGTAAGAATGATGTTAGGGTGCCATATGGGTGGGGGTACTGTGCCAAATGAGTAGGCTACCAAGTTGGTAGGAAATAGGTTAGCCCATGAGACCATAAGACACAGCAGCATTTTCTTATATTATGGTCCATCTGCCAAGTTGTTGCCCACTCAATTAAACTGTCTACACCCCTCTTTAGACTCCTTGTGTCATCCTCACCACTTGCCATCCCATCTATTTTTGTGTCATCTGCAAATTTGGCAAAAGTGCATTCACTTCCACCACCTAAGCCATTAATATATATTATAAACAATTGGGACCCAGCTGTGATCCCTGTGACACTCAACCAGTTATAGGTTCCCATCCTGAAAATGCCCCCTTTATCCCAACTCTCAGTCTACTGTGAGTTAATCAATCCTCTATCCAAGCCAATACACCACTCCCAACACCATGGGCTCCTACCTCATTAAGTAATCTTATGTGCAGTAACTCTGACATTTTCCCAACAGCAGATGTTAAGCTAACTGCCGAAAGTTGTCTTTTTAAAAAAAAAAACTCTCTCCCTTTTTAAATAATAGTGTTATGTTGGCAGTTTTCTAATCCTCTGAGACATTCCCAGAATCTAAGGATTCCTGGAAGATTTCTGCCAGTGCATCTAGTATCCCTGTAGTTACTTCCTTTAAAATCCTGGGATGCAATCTATCATGTCCAGGTGACTTACTGGCCTTTAGCCCCATTAGTTTCCTGAGTGCTTTTTCCTCTCGTGATACTTATTATGTCTATTTCCTCCCCTCTTTAACCCCTTCATTATTTAGTATGTTTGGAATGTTATTAGTATCCTTTGCTGTGAAGACTGATGAAATGTATATGTTTATCTCGTTTGCAATTTCCTATCTCCCTATTATTTCTCCAGCCTTGTTCTCTAAGGGCCCAAGGTTCACTGTTGCCTCACCCTTTTTATATATTTGAAAAGCTCTTACTGTCTATTTTTAGGTTACTTGCTAACTTGCCCTCATAGTTATTTTTCTCCCTTTTTTTTACCTTTTATAATTTTCCCAATCCTCCAATTTATAACTAACTTTTTCCACTTTTCTTTTTTGATCAATTTATCACTGTCGACAACTTCCCTAGTTAACCATAGTTGTTTTATCACCTTCCTAGAATCCTCTTTACACAGACTGATCCATGTACCTTTTAACTTTTATCATTTTTTGTACATATTTCTCATCTCTAATCTTTATGTGTCTGTCTGTGTCTGTGTGTATGTGTGTGTGTGTGCGTGTGTGTGTGTTCCTGTGTGTGTGTGTGTGTGTGTGTGTCTGTGTGTCTGTGTGTGTGTGTGTGTGTTCCTGTGTGTGTGTGTGTGTCTGTGTGTGTGTGTATGTGTGTGTGTGTATGTGTGTATGTGTCTGTGTCTGTGTGTGTGTGTGTCTACGTGTCTGCTTGTCTGTGTGTGTGTGTCCGCTTGTCATTATCATTTCTTCTCGCTTTTGTAATTGATCAACTCACTCGTTGCTAACTCAAGTAAACCTGTTTAAGGTTGGTTCTTTTTCCAACATCAATTCATTAGGTGTAGTAAGGTACCTACAAGAGGCACGGGGAGGAACCTTTGAAAATTTTTTTGCAACCAACCAAGGGTATACATTAATAAAGAAGGGGAGCCATTTCGTCTGCCCTTACCCAGAGCTTGACAATTTGGGGTATTCTGTCTGGAACCATGCAAACCTGGGGAATCTCACCCAGATTCTGTTTATGACAATGGCAGTGTCAGAAAAAGACGGGTGAGCATTTATACTGAGATAATTCTGTTCTGATAAGATACATTACCAGAAGGATTAATCTGCAATTTCTTTTCCCAGATGTTAACAGCCCTGTCCATGTTTCCAACATTTTCTATCCCTCCTTTAGACTCCCAGAATTCTTACCTTTTAGCTCCACATAAAAATGACTTCAGAAACGTCCGACTTCGGAAACCGACCCAAAACATCAACTTTCCTACTCCCTTGATGCTGCCTGGCCTGTTGTGTTCCTCAAGCTCCATTTGGTGTTAATCCCAGTAAACCCTCTTCTGCACCCTCTCCAAAGCCTCCTGTAATGTGGGAACCAGAATTGAATGCAATACTCTAAATGTGGCCTAACCAAGCTTTTATGAAGCTGTAACATCACTTCCCGAATCTTGTACTCAATGCCTGACTAATAAGGGAAAACGTGCCATATGCCTCCTTCACCACCCCATCAACTTGTGTGGCCACTTTCAGGAAGCTATTGACTAAGACCCCAAGATCCCTCTGAACATCAATGCTGTTAAGGCTCCTGCCATTAACTGTATACTTTTCCTTAACAGTTGGCTTACTGTGTGTATTCAAGTTTCTCATCATATTCTATGCATTGCATTTTGTGGCTCAACTCTGTCTTTAAATGGAGCTGGTCAAGGAGAAGAGTAGGAGTGAGATTTCTTTTTGATAACTATGATGATGATGAATCAAAAACAATAATTAATCAATTGCATGGCCCTAATGGGAAAAATGCTGATTTGTTATCATATTGTAGAGGATTCAGGAAGTGTCCTGCCATTTGATCAGAACTTTGATTAACAACTAATGAGTTGGATATGAGGTCGGACTTAATGACAGGATTCAGGGCAAATAATTTATTTGACAGCTAAACAAAGGAGAGTTTAATGAAGCAGCACACTGTAACAATAAACAGAGTCTACTTAAAATATGTCTGTGAAAGTTTCCTGATAAAAACAAGGGCAATCATTTTTCCAGCAATCTGTAATGTGTGCAGGATAGTTATGAACAAATTGTAAATATAAATATCAGTCCCAACTACTTGCAGTTCTCACACTCCAAATAAGGGCATATCTATCCAGAAATACTGGTGTCACTCCATGCAACATTATTTGAAAGTGAGGGAGTAAGAGGTAACTCCGTAGCCACAAAGCGAAAACTTCAATATCTTTTCTCCGATATATTGATGTGCTTCCTCTGTGTGATGATGGAAACAGATTTTTATACTTATAACTGCTGGTCTTACCATAAAGGTTGGGTTGAGTTTTGGACACATCATAATATCTTCCAGAGATCTGACACTGTGAGAATTAGGCAAAAACAAATGCTGGCAAAATGGCAACAGCAAGAAAGAGCACATTGTAGAACACACTTCCCAGCTGCAGAAATCACATTTCTAACTGCTAGATCCTTCACTGTGTCAGAAATCTCTCATGTATCGACTAATTCTGACAGCTGCTGTACATTATAAATCTCAATCTACGAGTGTGAAGCCAGGAAACTAGGATTTGCTACACCCTCAAACCGATATGTCCAAATGAGATCAGTTGGAAGTCACAAGTGGATTACAAGAAGATTCAAAAAGCCTAAACACCCTAAGTGCTTTCAAGTCAGAAACAGTTTCCGCCCAACTTTTCTGCTAGGAAAGAATTTACAGTCTTTTTAGCAGTGTTAGTGTGCTGAAAATGAGGAAGACATTCAGTCATTTTGCTTTAGGTTAAATCAAAGACTACAAATAAATCTAAGGTTTAGTACATTCCAATTAGTTTCTTTTGCATTTATGGTGTGTTTCTTTCAACTAAGTTCCAATGAATATTTACTTCTTTTCAGAACATTTGATGTTAGTTTTAGATCTACAACCACCCACCCTCTCCACCACCGATTGCCAGTAGCAACAGCGTGTACCATCTACAAGATGCACTGTAGAATTTCGCCAAAGATCCTTCGACAGCGTCTTCCAAACTGACAATCACTTCCATCTATAAGGACAAGGGCAGCAGGTACATGGGAATGCCACCATCTGCAAGTTCCCTTTCAAGACACACACCATCCTGACTTGGAAATATATTACCGTTCATTCACTGTTGCTCTGTCAAAATCCTGGAATTCCCTCCCTGAGGGCATTGCGAGTCTACATACAGCACACAGACTGTAGTGGATTACGGAGGCAGCTCACCACCATCTTCTCAAGGGCAGCTAGGAATGGACAATAAATGCTGACCAGTCATTGAGCGATTGAATTTTAAAATAGTGGTTTGTCTGAGACTTTTTGCAGTTGGAGATATTAATTCCCCAATTACTTTTGGACTGACCATAAATTATTCAACTACATTCACCCTGTATCATCTAGGCCACTCTGTGCCAGATATCTTATTAAAAGGGATAAATCATCGTCCAATGTCAGCTCTCGTTACAACCAGTCCCCAGATGGAGACCCCAGTTTGATACGGTTCCAGACGCGATATCCCATATTATCAAGCTCTTGGAGGGATGAGCTAGCTCTCCTTCTATATTTACCTTCCCCAATCATGTGGTCGCAACAAGGTTAATTAAAAAGGACCACCTCCCATGTGGATACCGTTCTCCCAGAAAAAATGAATTTATGTTTTTTAAATAAAAAGCCATTTTAACTAGAGTTTCTAGAGTTAATGAAAGAATGAGTTTATTAGTTATCACATTTTAATAGAATTAATAATGCAGCACATATACACACAGTTCAGAAATGAAAAGTGTGTCCAAGAAAATATAAAGGTTAAAAAGATGCAAGGAGCAGTCTCTGGATCATTTGTGAACAGTGGATGTGGAATGTTGTAGACATTACTTTGGCTGGTATCAGTAGTGTTGACATTAATAGTTCAACAGTCCATTTTGAGATTCTTTGCCTTGGAAGACAGCTAAAATTCTTTTGCCCTGTTTCCTTTTCGACAATGATTGGCTTGCTTTCTGGCTTCCAGCACTCAAACTAAGAGAATATCTATTTGTTTTACTTATAGCACAGGAGTGTGTAATGGCTGTCCTCAAATTGTGATCTTCACAGCACACGATTCTACAATGGCCCATCTGTGTATTAATACACACAGGCCAGGCACTGTAGTTTCTTTTTTAAGATATTCCTGGAAGGGTAAAATACAGACATGTCTTTTGACTCATAGCCACATCCTGGAATATAACCCTAAGGTTTGTTGTTCTCGTTCTGAGAGGAGGCAATTTGATGGTCTTGAATCTCTACATTTTGAAGACTTTCTCTCCTTGAAACTTTCTTAGCAAATCACAACACATGACATTTTAGGAGATTACACAGGGAACCTTTTGGGAATCAGTGCTTTCCATTTTGAGAAGTGACATTTTAAGACAGGCTTGACTTGCAGGCTTTGTTTCATAAACGTGTGATGTCCAAAAGCTCAAGATGTTTGTACATAATTTGAGGTTCTGATCAGTCATCATTACACTGTTCATCATAGAGTTATGGAGGATACAGTCCAACTAGTCCATGCCAACCATGTTCCCAAACTAAACTAGACCCACTTGCCTGGCCCATATCCCTCCAAACAGTTCTTATTTATGTACTCATCTAAATGTCTTTTAAACGTTGTAACTGTACCTGCATCCACCACTTTCTCTGGCAGTTCATTCCACACACAAACCACTCTCTGTGTAAAAAAGTTGTCCCTCGTGTCCCTTTTAAATCTTTCTTCCCTCTCTTTAAAAATATACCCCCTTGTTTTGAACTCCCCCATCCTTGTCATTCACCTTATCTATGCCTCTTATGATTCTGTATTAACATTTCTCTGGCTATGTTACAGATTTCACATGAAATATTTTCAACCCTGCTTTGTAATCATAGTAATAAAGAGATTGGTATTTCTGTGATGGCAAACTATCTATCACCGTGTTTTTGTTAGTCTTGGCTCAATGATAGTACTCTTACCTAGGACTCACAAGACTGTGTGACTCAGGCACCAATGCATTTAGTTGAACTCCTAACTTAGAGAGAATCCCTGATACAACACTGAGGGAGTGCTGTATTGTTGAAGGTGCTATCTTTCTGATTAAAACCAAGTCCCTGCCATTCCTCTCAGGAAGCCACAGAAGATCCCATGACACTACTTGAAGAAGAACAGGGAAACTTTTCTACTGCTATGGTCAGCTGAAAAGAACAACATCAAAAAAATTATCTGACCATTTATTTCATTATTATCTGTAAGATCTTACTATGTGCAAGTTGCCTTTTATTGCAACAGTGTCTTAAAGACACTTAATTGGCTGAGATGTGATTTGAGATGTTCTGAGGTCAGACGGACTCTGTATAAATAAATCTTTATCTTTCAAATTCATTGCTCTTTGCCATTCCTTCTATCAATTGAATTGATATCAAAGTTAGCTTCATCCTTTTGCCACACGTGACAGAATTCTTCACTCACATGCAAAGTTTTGTTGAACAGCCTAATGCATAAACTTCACTTAACAGAGATAAGCCAAAAAACAGGCTGGAAATTCAAAAGTCACGATAGTTATTGGACCATATGTGACATAAAAATAATAATGTCATATTATTTCTTGTTCAGAGTTGCGCACTTAAATTGTTCATGACCAATTTAGACTGTTATCTTATTTTGAGAACATCTTTTAGCTTTCTGATCCCCAAATGCCAAATTTCTTTCTTATTATTGTCCATTATCAAAGTTCACATCACTTGAGAAACAAGACTTTTTATTGAACAAGAGTTCTTTACATCTGGAAAGCTGTACACATCTTGTAGTACGAATGCAAAACAGCTACAGAAAATCCTTAAGGAGATCTTTGCACATTCTTACCCCTCCCTTGGATCCTATTACATTCAAAACACAAAATCACAAAGATCAGAACAGATGAGCAGACCATTTAGATCATCCTTCCACAAATAAATCAAACATTACACTGGTGAAAGATTGCACTTCTTAAGAAAAGAATTTCCAGCATTCTTCTCAAAACTAGGTATAGGTCTGGATTTGTAAGTATGAAAGAACATTTGGACTAATGTGCAAGGTAGATAATATTCAATTCTGTTTCTTCTGCAATTTTTATTTCAAAAAAAAGAGTTGACTGAAAGTATTTTGGATTGTTGATTATATCTAATCAATCCTTTGATGCCACTGACATGTTGATGATGCTGGACATAAAATGAAATTATAATAATTTATTCCACGGAGACTTTTCCTTCGTACATTTCAGAAGGAGTAATAATCCAAACTGCTTCTGTCATATTGATTGGTTTCTCGTTAAGTGACACTAGTTAGGAGGGGAAACACAGGGACACTTGCTTTGTTCACTACTTTCAGTGTAAATAGAAAAATATTTACGATTTGTTTATAAGTAATGAACAGTTTTGTGCATCAGTCTCTAGTTTTTTAACCAAATTCAGGTTTGTTATTCCTTAGCAATGATTACATTTACTGGATGAGTAATTCAGGAGCCTGCGTCAATTTCCAGCAAGTGCAAGTTCAAATCAGAAAATATAAATTCAGTTTTAAAAATATTGTAAAGATAATGTAAAAATATTGCAAAGATAATAAAGATTAATTAATGATATTAACTAATATTAATGATATTTAAAATAATAAGTAAGTGATCGCAAAAGGTGTCACACTTTGATCAAAACCCAATTGCTTCACTGATTCTCTAGATGTCCTTTCTAGCCTATGGATGACTTCAATCCTGGGGCAATATGTTTAATCCTTAACTGCCCTTCTAAATTGGTCCAACAAGCCAATCAGCTGTATAAGATGCTGCCAGCAATTCAAGAGAATGCCTGCCACTACTGTCTCAGGGTATTTAGGGTTGGGTAATAAATGTCAGCTTTGACAGCAATGCTCAATTCCAAAGAATGATTTTTTTAAAAGATCAAAAGCAGTCTTACAATTTTCAATTTCAGGAAAATCACTTCTTCAATATAATACCTCTTCTACATCAACTCCTCACCCCAGCTCTCATCATCTATCAAAATTTAATTATGAACTATTGATATTATTATTAGGACTTGCCTCTCCCTTCCTTGGTTTATCCTTCACTTCTGTGAATTTGAACTTTGCACTTACTGGTACAAGAATGAATGTGAAGACCATCCCCATTCCAATCTCCGTTTCAAGCAAACTCACTCACAAAACAACTTCAGGAAAGCTGCTTCTCACAACAGCTACCTTTAACCTCTAGAGTATCACTCTCAAAATCTAATCTCAGATACAATAGTTGCCAACACAATCTCCCACAATAAGATCCAATCTCCCCACTCTGTCTTTCTAAACCACAAATCAGTGGCATCTCCTCTGCAAATTATATGGCATCTTGGTTTTCACAAATGGAGCCATTGAGTACCAATAAGGAAAGTTATGGTGAACCTTTGTAAAGCTCAGATTGAGAAACAGCTCAAAATGGGTGCTCTGGTACAGCCCACACATTAGGAAAGATGTGAAAGTCCATGTGAGGGTGCAGAGGAGGAAAACCAGAAAGATTCAAGGGATGAAGGATTTTAGCTACAAGACTAGGTTGGAGGAGCTGTGATTGTTCTTTCTGGAGCATCAGATATTAGGGAGAGATTTCATTGAGCAGTACAAGTTTACGACAAACTTGGATAAAGAAGAGGAAAAGTCTTCCCATCAACTGATGGGATAATAAAAGGGAATGTGAGTTTAAGGTTTTTGTCAGGAGATATAATGAAAACGCAAAAAAGAATTTTGTTTATCCCTGAACTTGCTGCCTTGTAGCTGTGTACCCACTTGGAGGTTATGTCAATCAGTGTACCTTGCTTTGACATCCTGTTCCAGACATCACTGGCAAATGCAGACCACAGAGAGGTGTGCAGCTGAAAAAAATAAAGGGAACGTAGTCCATGGAAGTTGTAGGAGTAGGGACAACCAAGGATTTTTAAGGGAAATTGGATGCACCTTTGAAGGAAGTCAGTTTTCAAGTCTATGGGGAGAGAGTAGAATTGGAAAATTGAACCCAATGAATTACTCTATGAAGAGATGAAATAGATGCAATGGGCCTATTAGCTTGCTCCTGTGACATAAATGACTCTACAGTTCAGATCTTCCATTAGGAAGAAGTGCAGCAGCGTTTACAGGAGATGCATGTTGTGAACATATAGATTTTCCAATGCAGCTAACTCCCTGGGGATTGCACTGGAAATCGGAGCTTCCAACAGTCAATTGCCTGATATCTGGAATCCTCTAACTCACATAGTTTAATATTTACTCAGAAAAAAATCAAGACTTTCTCTAACTCTAATTGTAACAGTTCTCTTAAGTATTAAACTGACCAAACCCGATGCTCACAGTGGGTTTGTGAGGACAACGCCAGTCATATCCTTCACCTTGAGTACCCACCCATTATCACTACTTTCTGTCACTTGCCACTGGACCAATTTCCCATCCATGTCAGTGATTTGCCTTCAATTCCATGGTATTCTACCTTAGATAACAATCCCTTATGTGCTGCCCCTTTCGGGCACCTTGTCACTTCAGGCTGGTTAGGAATGTGCCCCCCAGTAAAAGGCAAGAGTGTGCTTACTAGGGATATCCTTAATTGGGCATTTAAAGACCTCCATTGGCAGAGCCTCTATCCCTGCCCCAAAACCTGTGAGTCCCTGATCAACGTCATTTGCCTTTGTCCTGGGTTCTCTACAATCCCAGAGCTACAGACTTATGCAGACAGTCAGCCCAAAAATGTCAAGAACTTATTACGGAATGACAGATTCATTTTAATTATTGGGCCTGGTCAAAAGTGAAAGTCTGCAGGGTTTAAGGAGAGTATTTTCTTTGTCTCCTCCTGCAGCATTGACCTGTTGAGAATTGAGAACACAGGACCTGGTGGTGGGAAGTGATTTTCAGCATTGCAGACAGAATGAACAGCATATCAAATTTGATTTTGCAAGAATTTTACCTGAATGCTTGCGGACATGACTTCAAGAAGGACACAAATGTTTGTTTGACAGGCCTCCTATTGAATCCACAGGGTGCGACGGATGCATTGTCTCTGACACATGTATTTGCTGTTGATGCACAGGCCAGGTATCCCTGCAGTACTAGAGAATGATGATGGCAACTGCTGTGTCCACCAGGTCTGTAATCGACTTTGTTGTCAAGCGCTCGCATGAGAAAGCTGAGAGGTGACACAATTAGTCCAGTGTTGGTTTGCCTCACGAGAGAGAGGTGGCTGATTAAAGCATGAGAAGTGCTCGACATATTCCAGCATCCTTCAACATTGCAAGTGGGCTGCACAGAGTAGATAGGATGTCGCTGTCTCTGCTGGCAAAAGCAGCATAGATTTAAAGTGATGTGCAAACAAAGCAAAGGTGATGTGAGGAAAATCTTCTTTACATAGTGACTTGTTAGAATCTGGAATGCACAATCAGGAAATGTAGTGAAGGCAGGTGAACTAAGGCATTCAAGAGGGCATTGGAAGTTTTTTTTTGGATAGAAATGGTATGCAGGGATATGTGCAAAAGGCAGGAATTTGGCATTAGGTAATAAAGCTGGACTAGATAATAGACCTACTGTAAGTACGATGGGCCAAATGGTCTCCTTCTGCATTGTAATAATTCTGTGATTCTGTGATCATTCATAAAACAGATGTGAAGGGAGAAATGCTTCATTTATGATGTGTTTCACATGACTTGCTACTGTATGCAAAAATGCTGGAAATCACAGCGGGTCAAGCAGAATCCATGAAGAGAGAGAAAGCTAATGCTGAGTCTAGATATGTCTTCATCAGAGCTGACGTGAAGTATGGAGGGGACAGCATTTATGCAATGGTGGTGGGAGGTGGAATGGTGGAATGCTGAGGAGAGAGGGTGTTGAAAGTGCAGATTAAGTCATTGGATGTGAGAATGGTAGAACATCTGCATCTGCAATAGTTTGCTCCTGCTTGTTGTACGCATTTGAAATCGGCTCCTTTGATCTGGTTTTGGGGACATTCTAGGATGCTGATTCTTCAAAGTCCTAAATTTATACATCAGCATTGTATTTTGATTAATTTGTCATAATAACCAACATTCTGCAATGATGGTACAGTTTTCATTTGGGTGACTAATGCACTTTCAGACAGTAAAATTGAACTCTGAGTGATGTGTCAATATTTGGAGGGTTTTCCCAAAAATGAGTCAATGTTTAGAAGGCGTTCCCGTGGAGTGTAGTATTTGTATCAGTTTCTGTAGGAGATCTCTGGGTGTGTACCAGTAATTGGTCAGAGTTCCTGAGAATATGTCAATATTTGCAAAATTTTCTTGGCGGTGTGTTTGTATCTGAAGGAGATCTTTTGAACTGTATTCAGAATCTCCCTCATTCTTATTTTGACCAAATAGGTTTTACATTGTCTTCAAGTAGATGGTTGGTACAAAAAACACTAATACTAAAGTGCAAATAATCCCACATTGTGTTGCAGCCCTATATTGCAATATTGTGGCAATTTTTTGGAGCGTTTTCCCAAAAGTGAGTCAATATTTAGAGGTGGTCCCCATGGAGTGCAGTATTTGTATCAGTTTTTGTAGGAGATATCTGGGCGTGTATCAGTTTTTAGTCAGAGTTCCTCAGATTATGTCAATATTTGGAAATATTTCTTGGGAGTGTGTTTGTATCTGAAGGAGATATTTGGAACTGTACTCAGAATATTCCTCATTCTTATTTTGACCATACAGTTTTTACATTGTCTTCAAGTTGATAGTTAGTACAAGTAGATATTAGTACAAAAGCACTAATATTAAACTGCAAATAAACCCATATTGTGTCGTAGCCTCATGTTGTAATTGGACACAAAATTTGCACAAACCCACGTTTTTCCCATTGCTCTGCATTATGACCTGCAGCCAGACTAGATGGAATGGTGTTATGCCTTTTGATTCCATTCACTGGGAATTGATCTTCTGTGACCCCCAACCAGCAACACTTGCACAGCATGTTTTGCAAAGTGGGGAGTCAAAAGATGATTTTCTTCCTGACACTTCCTATACTGTAGAAGACATCCATCAGTGGAGAGGTCCTGGTTTCTCGTGGTTGAAATGGTGCCCAACTGGCCTTTAAATACGGTGCCAGAATCTTTGATCCCAAAACTGGCAAGAACTCCAGCTCACTCACCTCTCAGTTTGCTGTTAACTTGCGCAACATCTCATTTCCATAGAATATCAGCTGAGAAGTATTTGATTAAGAGAGAGTACTTGCCCCCAGCATTGGTGGATATAAAGCTGTCCAAGATGCTTGATGCCATACTTTAACTTCTAAAGTGAAAATTCCACCCCAAATGGAATTAAGGTATATGCAGACAGAGGGAAAAGGTTGAGGTGGAAAATTACCTATGAGGATTTGTGAGAGTTGTCCCAGGTCCAGCTCAGTCTGCAGCCAGGTATGTGCTTGAACCTGCGCTTCCTCACTCTAGCCATGGCTGCTCAGCATCAATGGAAAGGCAGCAGAGGAATGAGATACCTCAACCTCACTCCAATTGTTCTATCTTCTCAAGGAGTCAGGAGGTGTCAGCAGGCACCCACAGGCAAGAGGAGTGACAGGCAGGAATGCTGGCAGCCTCCTGACAAGACACTTCAGTGGTACCTACATCTCTGCCTCCTCATTGACGATGACCTGAATACCTCCAACAGCTCATGCAGAGAAGGGTGAGCCTGCATGTGGGCCGGGCTCTCTCACTCTTGCACCTCCTTGTAACCAACACAATCTCGCCTTTGTTGACTATGTGGGACAATCCATTAGGGGCATCCTGTTTGGCACAGTCTGACCAGTCAAAGCATTGGAACATCACGAGGCCAATGGTCTTGTCTATAAAGACAGGGTGGTGCCTCTCCTTCATGGAAGTCTGAGAATTCCTTTCAGATGTCATCAGCCAGACGTGAACAGGAGTATCCCTTGTCACCCAGCCACTGTCCTTGTATTGGTCAAGGCCCTGGAAAAGAAGCTCGCACCAGTCAGTGGTCCAGGAGTCATGGTCGCTCCCTGGACTTTGCAGAATAGCTCTGGCTGACTGTGGTCCAAACACTGGATTGATTTTACAATAGCACGCTGACTAACTGTCCATAAGGACAGAGCTGACCATGGCCAAATTCCTAGAATGCAACAGCACAAATTGTTGGACTTGTGTTGGATCAACCAGCCAACGTGTCAGGCTAGAAAACGCTGAATATCACAGTAGTCCTTAGCTGACTAAAGTCCATCCTCACCCAACTCAGCATGCCTCCCCTTTGCTGTTGAAACAACTCTATGCTCTTCAATCATAGGTAATGTGTCCGTCACATAAGCTGTTGGCACATGCCTACCTGTAATGTTGACGTAATGGCATACATGGCCATGTGCCCCACTCTTCCACACACACAGCCCCTCCTTTCATTATTGCTCTTTACTATTTGCTATTGACTCAAGCTGCCTGTCTTTCCTCCCAAGAGAAAATTTTCACTCGCAGCTACAAGCTGCTTGATACCCCTGTCCAAGGAAGTTTTACCTTTCAGCCAGAAGCTGCTGTGTAAGCCCTCAACGTGAATATGCAAGTGGATATTCTGATGCTGGTTTGTTGCTGTTGCCACTTCCTACTTTAGTAGTTGCAGTGATTGTATCTACATTAAATGAAAGGAAGCTGACTGTGTACTCACCCAGAAAGAGGCTGAGAACCCAGATTGACAGGTACCTGCTGTGTTCATCCAGCTTTACAGCGTGTTATCTCAGATTCTCCAGCATCTGCAGTTCCTACTATCTTTTGACAGGTACCCACTTGGTTTCTACCGTCAAGTTTTTGAAGAATTTAATTTCTCGATTGGGCAGACATTATTTGGGAAGGGGAAGTTAATACAGCGAGTTGGGTAATTAATGACAGTGAAAATCATGTATTTCATCTTCTTGAACCTGATGTGCTGAGATTTTGATTTCATCATCTCAGGAAGGAGGACATAATTGTGACAGATTTTCTTAATGATGAGAAATGATTTTTGTGCTATCTTCATTGAGTCATCAGTTTTGAGAATATTTGATGAATTATAGGACATGGGAAGAATCAAGAATCAGAGGGACCTTGGTGTGCATGTATACTGGTCCCTTAAGATATTTGGACAGGTGTATAAAGTGGCTTAGAAGCATCTAGTATACTTGCTTTTAATAGCCAAGGGAGAATTTAAGAGCAGAAAGGTTATGCTGGAATTGTACAAAAAGGTTAGTTGGGTCACAGCTAAAGTACTGTTTGCAGTTCTGGAATCCTTACTATAGGAGGGATGCGATTGCACCAAAGAGAGTGTAGAGGAGATTTACCAGGATGTTGCCTGGGCTGGAGAGTTTCTGTTATAAAGAGAGGTTGGACAGACTGGGGTTGTTTTCAATGGAGCAGAGGAGATTAAGAAGGCACATGGTTGAGATGTATAAAATTATCAGGGACATAAACAGGATAGACAGGAAGAAATGTTTCTTCATGATGGAGGGATCAATGACCAGGGAACATAGGTTTAAGGTAAGGGGCAGAAGATTTAGGGGAGATGTGAGGGTGGTAGTAATCTGGAACTCACTGCCTGTTATGGTGGTAAATTCAGAAACCCTCATAATATTAAGAAATATTTAGATGTGAATTTCCAATGCCCAGGCATACAAGGCCATGTGTTGGAAAATGGGACTAGAATAGTTAGGTTGTTGTTTTTGACTCACACAGATGCTTAGCCACAGGGTCTTTTCCTATGCTGTCGACTGATATGATCCTCTGCCTTGTTAACACTGTTACACTCATCATTATTCTCTCTATTTCAGGAGAGAACCATTACCCTTAATATCCAAAAATCTACTGAGCTGTAACTTTAATGTTCTCAGCGGCAGAAAATACCAAAGGTTCTAAATCCTTTGAATAGTACATTCCTTCTCTTTCAATCCTCAATGGATGGCTGCCTTTTTTTGAAACTGTTCTGCATTCAGTTCTTAAAAATGATCCTCACATTAAAAATAAACTTGTGAAAATTCTATTTCCCACACTGAGAAGCAGTATTATTCTATTGTGCAATATGTACCCACAATTTAAGGCACAGATTCAACTTTGATACAAGTGAAAACAATAATGTTTACACAGCAAACTAATCTACCTGCACTTAACTAGTCCCCTGTGGCACTATTTTGTTTTAACTATCCTGTTAATTTGTTGGCATGAATGTGATGCTTGTAATGAGTATAAAAACAGTCAGTGTTCATTATTGATACTTTGAAACTGATAGCAATGTCCAAGTTCTCCACACATGCAGATACACGTAAAAATCTAAAAATTGTTGTCAGTGATTTTACACTTCCATAGACAGTGCACTTTCAAGGCTTCCAGAAAATAATCGAGTTGGAAAACTTAAATTGACAAGAATTTGTCCTTTTACACTTATACACTCACTGTAAAAGCCTATTTTGTAAAAATGACATCTTGTTGACTGAAGTATAACTGGGAATTACTTATGAACAGCTTCACAAGCCCTGAAAAATTAATTGTATATCTGTGGATTTTCAACTTTTCACATTTTGATGAAAGAACATTAAGTTTTAAAGTCATGATTTTTTAAAGTAATATTTCACCATTTACATAAGAACATAAGAATAGAAGCAAGAGTAGGCAATTCAGCCCCTCGATCTTGATCCACGCTTTGAAATGATCATGGCTGATCTCATCTCAACCTCAAATCCACTTTGCTGCCCACTCTCCATAATCCTTTGACCCATTACTAATTAAAACTTTGTCTACTTCCTCCTTAAATTTACTTAATGTCCCAGCATTCACCATACTCTGGGGCAGTGAATTTGACAGATTCACAATCATTTGAGACATTTTTCCTCATCTCTATTTTAAATCTGCCACATTAACCAAAAGCTTTGACCTTTCATTCTAGCTTCTACCATATTCTAATGTTCATATTCAAATTAGTTATTTCAATCTCTATTAATTTCTACCTTAAAGTGAACTTTGTGATGCATTTACTTTCTAATTGTTCGATATGAAAAACTTCAATACTTGTTTACTCTGCTTGATGATATCACTGCTGCTAAACATTTACAGATTTCCTTGCTTTGCCAGCAGATTCAAATTAATGACTTGGAAAGGTGGCATTTTTGTTACAGAGATCACTAAGTGTTTGTGCACAACTTTCTTTGATCCTGATTGTAAAGTATCCTATTGAGTATTATGTACAGTATTTTTTTTATTCATTCATGAGAAAGGGTTGGTGAGCTGTCTTCCTGAACTGCTGCAGTCCATGTGCTATAGGTTGACCCATAATGTCATTAGGGAGGGAATTGCAGGATTTTGACCCAACAACAACAAAGGAACATCAATATATTTCAAAGTCAGGATGGTGAGTGGTTTGGAGGGGAACTTGCAAATGATGGTGTTCCCAGGTATCTGCTGCCTTTGTCCTTCTAGACGGAAGTGGTCATGGGTTTGGAAGGTGATGTCTAAGGAGCCTTGGTGAATTTCTGCAATGCATCTTATAGATAGTACAGACTGCAACTACTGAGCATCGGTGGTGGAAGGAGTAGATGCTTGTAGATGTGGTGCCAATCAAGCGGGCTGCTTTATCCTGGGTGGTGTCAAGCTTTTTGAATGGTGCTAGAGTTGCACCCATCCAGGCATGTTGGGATTGTTCCATCACATTCCTGACTTGAGTCATGTAGATGGTGGAAAGCTATGGTGGGATCAGGAGGTAGGTACTTGCCACTGTAGTCCAAGCCTCTGACTTGCTCTTATAACCATTGTGTTTATGTGGCAAGTACAGTTGAGTTTCTGATCAATGGTGAGCCCAAGGATGTTGATAGTGAGAGATTCAGTGATTGTAACACCATTAAATGTCAAGAGGCAGTGGTTAAATTGTCTGTTATTGGAGATGGTCATTGCCTGACATTTGTGTGGTGCAAATGTTACATGCCACTTGACAGCACAAGTCTGGATATTGACCAGATCATGTTGCATTTGAACATGGACTGCTTCAATATCTGAGGAGTCATGAATGGTGCTGAACATTGTGCAATCAGCAGCAAACATTCCCACTTCTGACCTTATGATGGAGGGAAGGTCATTGATGAAGCAGCTGAAGATGGTTGGGCCTAGGACACCACCCTGAGGAATTCCTGCAGAGATGTCCTGGAGCTGAGATGACTAACCTCCAACAACCACAGCCATCTTCCTATGTGCCAGATACAACTCCAAACAGCAGAGAATTTGCCCCCTGATACCCATTGAGTCCAGTTTAGGTATGTTCTTGATGCCACCCTCAATTGAATGCAACCTTGAGGTCAAGGGCTGTGACTCTCACCTCAACTCTGCAATTCAGCTTTCGTTCTTGTTTGAACCAATGTTGTAATGAGGTCAGGAGCTGAGTGGGCCTGGCAGAAATCAAACTGAGCAGGTTATTGCTGAGCAGGTGCTGCTTGATAGCACTGTTGATGACTCATTCCATCACTTTACTGATGATCGAGAGTAGACTGATAGGCCAATAATTGGCTGGGTTGGACTTGTCCTGCTTTTTACGTACAGGGCATACTGGGCAATTTCCCACATTGTCAGGTTGGTGCCATTGTTGTAACTGTACTGGAAGAGTTTGGCTAGTGGAGCAGCATGACTTCAGTACTATTGACAGAATAATGTCAGGCCCCACAGACTTTGCAGTTTACAGAGCCACCAACTGTTTCTTGATATAGAGGGAAGATTTAAAAAGGACCCAAGGGGTAACTTTTTCACACAGAGGGTGGTGCATGAATGGAACAAGCTGCCAGACGAAATGGTGGAGGCGGGTTCAATTACAACATTTAAAAGGCATCTGGATTGGCCTATGAATAGGAAGGGTTTAGAGGAATATGGGCCAAATGCTGGAAAATGATACTAGATCAGATTGGATTTGCTGGTCAGCACAGACAAGTTGGTGCGAATGATCTGTTTCCATGCTGTATGACTTTATGAATCTATGACTGTATATAACGTGGAGTGAATCAAATTGGCTGAAGACTGATGTCTGTAATGCTGGTGTTCACTGGAGGAGGCCAAGTTAAATCATCCACTTGGCACTTCTGACTGCAAATGCTTCAGCTATATTTTGTACTGATGAGTTGGGCTCTTCTATCATTGAGGATGAGGATATTTGTGGAGCCTCCTCCTCCCGCGAGTTGTTTAATTGTGCACCACCACTCACAACTGGATGTGGCAGGATCGCTTAGGCTCTGTCAATTACTTGCTGCTTTCGCTGTTTGGCGTGCAAGTAGTCCTGTTTGGTGGCTTCACTAGGTTGACAACTCATCTTCAAATATGCCTGATGCTGCTCCTGGCATGTCCTCCTGCACTCTCCGTTGAACCAGGGTTGATCCCCTGGCTTGATGGTAATGGTTGAGTGGGGGAATATGCTGGGCCATGAAGTTACAGATTGTACTGGAGTACAATTCTGCTGTTGTTGATGGCCCACAGCACCTCATGGATGCCCAGTCTTGAGCTGCTAGATCTGTTCGAAGTCTGTCCCATTTAGCACAGTGCTATACCACATATTAGAGGTTATTTTCAATGTGAAGGCAGAACAAGGACTATGCGATGATCACTCTTACCAATACTGGACAGATCGGTCATGGGAAGATACAGTCAACAGATTGGTAAATATGAGGTCAAGTATGCTCTTCCTTCTTGTTGGCTCCCTCACCACCTGCTACAGACCCAGTCTACCAGCCGTATCCTTTAGGACCCAACCAGCTCGATCAGTAATGTCGCTGCCAAGTCACTCTTTGTGATGGTCATTGAAATTCCCCCACCCAGAGTACATTTTGCACCCTTTCCAATCTCAGTGCTTCCTCCAAGTGTTGTTCAATGTGGAAGAGTATCGATTCATCAGCTGGGAGAGGATAGTACATGGTAATCAGCAGAAGGTTTCCTTGCCTATGTTAACCCTGAAGTCATGATACTTCATGGGGTCCGGAGTCAATGTTGAGGACTCCCAGGGCAACTGTGTACCACTGTGCTGTCACCTCTGCTGAGTCTGTCCTGCTGATGGGACAGGACATATCCAGGGATGGTGATGGTGGTGTCTGGGACATTGTCTGTAAGGTATAAACACATGAATATGACTATATCAGGCTATTACTTGACTAGTCCGTGAGACAGCTCTTCCAATTTTGGCACTAACCTCCAAATGTTTGTAAGCAGGACTTTGCAGGGTCAACAGGGCTGTTTCTGCTGTTGTCTTTTGTGGCGTCTAGGTCAATGCCTGATGATCTGAGAGATTTTATTTCTTTGTTAAGACTTTGTGGCAATTGGTACAACTGAAAGGCTTTCTAGACCATTTCAGAGGATGGTTGAAAGTCAACAATATTGCTGAGGCTCTGGAGTCACATGTAGGCCATATCAAGTGAGGATGGCAGATTTCCTTCCCTGAAGGGGATTAGTGAGCCAGGTGTGTTTTTCCAACAATCAGCAATGGTTTCATTATCATCAGTAGATTCTTAATTCAATATATTTTTTATTGAATTCAAATTCCACCATCTGCCATCGCAGGATTTGAACCTGCGTCCCCAGAACATTAGCTGAGTTTCTCAATTAATAGACCAGTGATAATAGCATAGGTCATTACTTACTTGTCTGTCTTACCTGTATTACAAACTGCACTGAAACAAACAGAATGCAGAAGAAACTCAGCAGGCCTGGCAGCATCTGTGAAGAAAGGAACAGAGTTAACATTATGAGTCTGGTATGACTCTTCCTAAGAACTTTTAATCTTCTCTGCTGTGTACAATGATGTGTTCTATATGCGCAGCTGTCTGTAATGCATTGTGCAGTCTTACTGTCTCACTGCGTTGCCTTTATTACATTGTGTCTGGTCTCCATCAACTGTCTCTTGGATTTTACCTGTTTTCTTTTGTTGCTTTCTTTCTACATTGTTCTATATATTGTGTATGTGTTTATCTACTTTGTCTATTCTGCATTTCTATTCTGGGTCCAGTGTACAAAGCCTAGTTTTGCTGACTGGTGTTAATACTGTGCTGTTTTTACTCTGCCTCCTGAATTCTGACTGCACCCACATATCTTCTCTCTCATTTGTTTCATGCTATATTTGTGCTGTATCTACATTGTCCAGAAATTTACCAGGTTATCCCAAAGGGTACATGATTCTGTCTTATAGACCTTGAAGATTACCAATGGTGGAAAGCAAATCAAACCATTCATGGGGACACTTGGGAAAGCTACTGATTTCTGCCTTAATTTGCCTCATGCACTGGACTAATGTCTGTATTATAAAAAATCTGTCTCATGTTTCACTTTCTGTCTGTGTTGTGTCCGTTAGATTTCCGGCATTAATTCATCCTTGTGCTGTACTGGGTTGTGTCTGTTAACTGTCCTTAATCAGGAAACCACTTAAACAAAATTTCAAGCCTTATCAGGATATGTCGCAGAGATAGGCTTAACAAACATATTTAAATAAAAGCACTCTGTGAATATCCTTGCCTATCTGCACTGACTGAACATTAAACTTTATCTAACAAATCCATCCGATTAATCATTTCTTGACTCCATTGTGGTTTCTGGTAAGTTAAAAATATCTATCTTTCCAAGACATGGTTAGGACATAAAAATAACTTCTTTAAATGTTGCACAATGAAACACATGTTCGTCGTTGACTCGAATAATAACTAAATAGGAGCTGCCTGAAGGGTGAAGGGTTCAAAGTTTTTGGGAAAACAAGCTGCACCTGATGATGAGTCACACACTGCCTCAAAGCTGGGCTCGTCTGAATTGAATCCCTCAGTGAAATTTAAATTTACCCTCTACAAACTGGTATTTAAATAGCCTGAATCAGCCAACATTTCAGACATAAAATTGAACGAAATCAACTGAAAACCAGGATGGAAATAACTGTGCCCACAGCTCTGTCATTATTGCTTTTCTGGCAGTGATAGACCAGGTTGATGGGTTGTGAGTGGTAGTTAGGAATACCTTTGTTTTAGGTGTCAGAGGTACCACTCTTTCTGTGTCAGAACGTTGGGGTTGAAGACCCACTACAGGGACTTCAATGCACAGCTCAGATTGACACTTCAGTACTTAAGGCAGTATTGCAAAGTTAGAATTGTGGTCTATTAGATTCTGCAGCAAATATTCAAAAAGTTAAAAGTTACAGAGAATTGAATGGCCCCAGCACAAAGGTGACCCATAAATTTCTAAAACATTTGTTTTTTTTTGGGAAGATGCTCGTGGTGTCATGGCAGTGTCCCTACTTCTGCGCCAGGAGACTTCGGTTCAAGGCCCACCCAGTCTAGAGATGTGTAATAACAGCTCTGAACAGGTTGATTAGGAAAATGTGTATACTGAAGCCCTTGTTGCTCTATGTTAAAGATTCTGTAGTGTTAAGGAAATATGTAACAGTGTCGTCCCCAGCAGCAAGAACTCTTTTGCAATAAAGGCATCAAGTTGGCCTGGTCCTCATAGTCACTAGCAAAATGTCAAACCAATGAATGGGATGGGATGGGATGGGATACAAGTCATTTTTCAGATGATGGTGCAACTTTGTTGAAGCAGTGACTGTGTTTGTGCAGTTCTAGTTACTTCATTGCACAACCTTGTTTCACTTTATTAATATATAGCTAATTTCAAATGTTTAATGCCAGGCTAGACAAGTTAATCCTCACTTCTCAGGCAGGGATCACATGCCTTCTCTCTAAGACAGGTCATGTACCTATCAACATTTGACCCAGAAAGAAAAAAGCTCAGAGTGACTCATGGAAAACTGCAAGTGATCCCTTTACATCATGAGGATGAAACATCTGTAGTATTCCAGGACAGCGCAGGTATAATTGGGTGGGTGTATCCACCCACAGAATCATCAACCTCACTATTGACATGTCGGAGTGGTTGTAGAACTTGCCTTTGTATGATGAATTACCACATCCTCACGATAACCAGGAGTGTTTTCATATCTAACTAATTACTTAAATTGTTGAAAAAAATGTGAAACGCAGAATCACAGAATTGATATGGCACAGAAGGCAATTCAACCCATTGTGCCTATAATGGTTCCACTACCTGGGCCAATCTCCTGCCTTTTTCACATATCACTGTACACCATTTCTATCCAAATAATCTCAACTGAACTCATCTCCACCATACAGTGGGTAGCATGGTGGCTCAGTGGTTAGCACTGCTCACTCACAGCTCCAGGGACCCATGTTTGATTCCAGCCTTGGGTGACTGGCTGTGTGGAGTTTGCACATTCTCCCCGTGTCTACATGGGTTTTCACCAGGTGCTCCAGTTTCCTCCCACAGTTCAAGGTTGTGGGGTTAGGTGGGTTGGCCATGGGAAATTGCCCCGTTGTGTCCACAAATGTGCAGGCTAGATGGATTAGCCATGGTAAATGCAGGTTAGAGGGTTAGGGTTGGTGGGGTAGATCTGGGTGGGATGCTCTTCGGAGGGTCGACATAGGCATGATGGGCCAAATGGCCTCTTTCCACGCTGTGGGGTTTCTATGATTCACACTTCCAGGCAGTGCATTCCCTATCTAACTCCCCTAATCTACTGCAAATATGTAACTTTCTGGTTTAACTGGAACATATTGGGGTTATCAGTTGACCTGCTATTGAGAGGTGGAACAATTACTAAAATAGTTAAATTACCTTACCTGTCTCAGATTTTAGCAGCCAGTTGCATGCAGCATTCGCCATCCATGAGTCCAAGGGATCAGGAAACCCAACAGCCAATGGGAGGCAAGAAGTACTGGATCCAGCAGGTAAATAATTTTCTAACACTGTTTGTGGGATAACAAAAATAGGAGTATTAGATTCCCGACCCAACTTGCTACATCAGTCCACAACCCTGTGTTGATCAGAAATTCTATCGGCTTTTTTCCCCTTACCATCCATAATCCATCCTCTCCCGTCCCTCTTAATCTACTCTCTGACCACGGTTGTCCACTCCATTCCCCCCATCACCATCCCCATCTCAAGTCTGTCCTCCACAATCCAGTGTCCCTAGCCCCTATCCCAATGTTCAGACAATTTCCCCTCCAATTCCAAGATCTTTCTAGCCATCCTCTTGGGTCTACAATCAGCCTTTTCAGGCATCATTGACTAACATCTTAATCACCCAAAACTTAAATGAGTTACATTTTTTCCAGGTTCTCCACATTTCTGGATTTTCCAGCTGCCAAGTCAATTCCATTCCCTGCCCATCATCCCAGAGATATTGAGGCCTATAAAAAACATGATATCCTTCCTGACTGAATCAAATTTATTGTGTTCATGAATTGTTCCTTTCATAATTTTCAATTCATGTTTGAAATACACGACAAATTTGACTGATGTAACGGTAATGTCATGTACAATACAGTCTAGACATTAAAAAAAATACACATTTTCTAAATGTCATAATATATGTTCTAAATCATGGAGTCTAGATGACCATCACATATCATACAGTTGAAACAAAACATTACTAAAGACCCCATATGCTGGAAATAAACCAAAGCGTCTTTTAGAGCCTTTGGCAATCTTTGGAAGTAACAGCACACTTTACAGACAATTAAATACTTCTGAGGTTCATTTGCAGTTGTAAGATAGGGAATGTTGCAACCAATTTACATAAAACAAAGTCCCACAGACAACAGGGTGACACTGACCAAATAATCTGCTCTGTTTAGTGATGTCTGAGGAAGGATAATATTGACCAGGACATTCAAAATAACCCCCTGTTCTTTCATTGTGACACAGAACCTTTTGCATCTACATGAAATGACAAAAAACAACCAATTATCAAGCTCTAACTTGCATCTCTTGAAAAGCTGGTCTGTGTTTAATGTTGTTCAATAGCATGCAGTTACTGGGGGTGGGGGGGAGAATAAAATACATTTACAAAATATAACCAATCAAGAATTATGCTGTGGCCTTTTGTAATCTCACAACGGAGCTGTTTTTTTCTTGATTGTTTTTAATGCTTTGAGTGAAATGGAAATAAACAGAGGGTAATGACCGACTTATTGGAAGCTGTCTGTTGGCAGTTTTTGGCTCAAGTGTACTTCTGAAGGACCCAGTTAATTACCTGACCTTCCTCTTATTCAATGCAAGGATCCTTAGTCCCCGTTTGCTGGACAGATAGCAAAATGTTCATGGTGAAACAGGAAGGAGCTAAGAAGTGGTCAACAAGAAGAAGAAAAGAATTCTCTGCCTTACACAAACAAAGTGGCGTTATCAAGCTCAGCAGGTGCCAGCTAATGCTCTGGGAAAGACCTCATGAATCATTGAAGCAACTTGACATTCTGTGATTAGTGACAAGGTCTCTCCAACAGTGTCCTCTTGTGGAGTAGACAATTGGATAACAAATGGCAAGTGAAAATCATTAGCAACCAAACAAAAAATGATTTTTATGAAATGTTTACCCTCCCGTCCTACCCGTTCACCTATTGTGACCCAATTATGTTTCCAGGCCCTCCTTCCCTGCAGCCCTGCACTGCATTATGAGACAGTTGCTTTGATTGATGCATTCTTCCTGGCTTTATCATTTTACAGATAACTTTTAATAGATTGCTTCTGTTTTATGTGAAGAAGAGTATAGGTTAATTTTGCTGTATCTGAATGAAGTTATAAATCAGCAAGCTCATTAATATCTAAATGGAGTGTGCCAGAATGTTTATTTCAGAAAGCCAATATTTAGCCTATATTGACTTCGACGCTTACTTTTATTGCATTTTAAAAATAAGAATGCTGTATATCAAAGGAAGAGGAAATGAAATGCTTAAATGTATGAAACTTTATTTCAAATTACAGAGACGGGTCCTCAGAACTGGCCAAAAATGGACATTAATTTATGAATTTTGGATTTAGAGGAAGAAACACAAGAATCTGTAAAACACCAGTAGCTGTTGAACTAAGGACATATAGTTTCTGCTCATTTATGCCAGCGATACAACATGATCAAAAGATCTAGGAATTTTAAAGGTGAGATCCGCCCAAAACCACATCCATCTGTGTAGTGAGACAACAAGGTGTAGAGCTGGATGAACACAGCAGGCCAAGCAGCATCATAGGAGCAGAAAGGCTGACGTTTCGGGCCGAGACACTTCATCAGAAATGGGGGAGGGGAAGGGGGTTCTGAAATAAATAGGGAG
>NC_063350.1:13742210-13802181 GCF_021869965.1 Rhincodon typus
CAAGCCGCACCCCCATCTCCTACCTACTAACCTCATCCCCGCCCCCTTGACCTGTCCGTCCTCCCTGGACTGACCTATCCCCTCCCTAACTCCCCACCTACACTCACCTTTACTGGCTCCATCCCCGCCTCTTCGACCTGTCTGTTTCCTCTCCACCTATCCTCTCCTCTATCCATCTTCTATCCGCCTCCCACTCGCTCCCTATTTATTTCAGAACCCCCTTCCCCTCCCCCATTTCTGATGAAGTGTCTCGGCCCGAAACGTCAGCCTTTCTGCTCCTATGATGCTGCTTGGCCTGCTGTGTTCATCCAGCTCTGCACCTTGTTGTCTCGGATTCTTCGGCATCTGCAGTTCCTACTCTCTGTCTCCATCTGTGTAGTTTTTTGTACATTGAATCAAGATTTAATTGAATTTCAGAGCATCTCTCTCCCCTCCCGAACATGGATGAACAATGATGCGCCAGGATGGACATTGTGTCATTCTGACTGTGCAGCGTATGAAAAATCTCTTTAATTAGGTAATCATTAAATGCACATATAGGCTCTAGTAGGCCTGGTTTCCAAGTTCTTCATATTTAAAAAATGAATTTGTTTACAAAGAACCTCGCTATCATACTCCAAAAGTAGTGTCGATTTTCTAAGTCATTTTTCAGTATCTTTTAACATGTGGAGAGCTGGACATTCATTAAAAAAAGTCTATTTTTTAGGATAAACCACTTTTTGCTGTGTTAATAAAACTGCACCAAGTTATCATTCAAATCAACGGGTTCTTAAACAAATCAATCGCAGTGCTGATAATGCACACTCACAAAAGATTTTAAGTTTGTGAGTATAGAAGTTTTACTTATTGGAAACTTGTACTGTGACCTGACCAACATAATTCTGAGTGTAATTTTTGCATCCAAAGCAGAAATCTTTTCTTATGATCATCCCAGATTTTCAACCTTGATCAGCCACGTACACATCTTGAAGTTTTTAACTGAAACTCGGCAATTCTTTAAAAATCTGATAACTCTGGCACCTCCCATTTAGAATAGCAGCATGGATGCTGAAAAATTAAAACCAAAACTATGGCATGTTTGCAAAAATGATTCTATTCAAGGGTTTTGGCATCCTCCTCGGTGCAGGTGTCAACCTTGGCTCAAGGTAACACTTTTGACTCTGTGTTCAAAGGTTATGAGTTCAAGTTCCACTTTGGTGGTTTCAGCATGTGAAACCTGCTTACAATCCTTTAGCTCTCTGCCAATTCATTTTGCAGCCAGAATTGTGATTGTTCCTCAAAGTGAAGAGAAGTTCAAGTTCTGTGCTTGTAAACACCTTGCACGAAAGTATCTAAGGATGTGTCTCGGAAGTGATCATATTTTCCACAACAATCCTCCTGTTGGATGCATACATTGCTGGATAAGACATCCAAGGAACCCATGTCATTGGACATGTTGATCACCATTAGGCTGGAAGCTGTCTAGATATCCTCTATTCTGATGAAGAGTCACCAGACTCACGGAATCCCTACAGTGTGCAAACAGGCCCTTTGGCCCAACAAGTCCACACCGACCCTTGGAGAATCCCACCCAGACGCATACCCCTATAAACCACCTAATCTACACATGCCTGAACACTATGGGCAATTTCGCATGGCCAATGCGCCTAGCCTGCACATCTTTGGACTGTGGGAGGAAACCAGAGCACCCAGAGGAAACACACACAGACACGGGGAGAATGTGCAAACCCCACTCAGACACTCACCCAAGGGTCGAATTGAACCCAGGTTCCTGGTGCTGTGAGGTAGCAGTGCTAACCACTGAGCCACTGTGCTGCCCTTGAAACATTAACTCTGCTTTCTTCCCATAGATGTTACCAGACTTTTTCAAGATGGTGGTGCCAGAAAGGTAGGTAGCATTCAGGCTTCTGGGCTCATCAGTTCCAGACGGCACTTCCTCCCTTCTTTCCTTACCCTTTTTGTCTTCTTTCGTTTTCTTTTTCTTTCTCTTCATCATCTTCTAGTTGGCGGCTGTGGAGAAGGTAACATCGCAGAGCAGGGAGGCTGGAGCGGGACTATTGGTGAGAGGGTGACTTGGCCTGGCAGTGGAGCCAGAGGCTCCTGGTTGTATTAGGCCTGGAGCAGGAATTCTAGGTGTCATCAGCTGTAGTAACGGTGGTGTGGGTTGCCCAGAGCTGACACTCCTGGCATCGGCAAGGCGGCAGCTTCGGTGGAGCCAAGGACTCCTGGTTGTGGGGCGATTGTGAGTCCAGCGTGGGACCCGGCATCAGCACCTGTCAGTGAGGTGGGCCCAGCGATAAAGAGGAGTGGTGACTCCAGCTTTGATGGGTATGGCACGGGTGGTGGAGAGATGGAGGTGCAGGTGTCATTGGTCAGTCAGCTCAGGAATCATGGTGGAGGTGGCAGAAGGAAGATGGACTCTTTCAGCATTTTTTTAATTCTTAAAATATTCAAGAGGCACTGGATTGTGGCGGCAATTGAAGCTTTTCACTGTATTTTACTGTGTTGTTCATTGTAGAGTACAAATGATAATAAATCATCATTTACTGATCTGCTGAGTTTCACCAGCAATTTCTGCATTTGTTCCTCTTTTCACTCACTTTTTTAATTTATGAATCCACTGAGCATGGGCGTTATGCATACTTTGGAGCAGAAAAATCTATCACGAGGTACGTATGAAGAGAAATGAGCCATTTAGCCCTTTCAGTCTATCCCACCATTCAATGGGTCCTCAGCAAATATATCGCCTTAGCCCATTGGTGTGGTATCTCCATGATCGTTTGTGTTGTCACCAATCCTTGAAGCAGATCTGTTCAAGTTATTGTCATCTCCAGAATATCAAGAACATTACCTAGAATGAAAGACTGATGAAGTTGGGCCTGTTATCCTTGGTCATTTCATTTATTCATTTACGGGGTGAGGGCGTTGCTAGCTGGGCAGCATTTATTGCCCATCCCTAATTGCCCAGAGGGCAGTTCAGAGTCAACTACATTGCTGTGGGTCTGGAGTCACATGTAGGCCAGACCAGGTAAGGATGGCAGTTTCCTTCCCTAAAGGATATTAGTGAATCAGATGGGTTTTTCCTGATAATCGACAATGGATTCATGGTTATCATTAGATTCTTAATTCCAGATTTTATTGAATTCAAATTCCAGCATCTGCTGTGGCAGGATTTGAACTCAGGTCCCCAGAACATTATCTGGGTCTCTGGATTAACAGTCCAGCAGTAATACCACTAGGCCATTGGTGAGAAGAAGGCTGGATGGAGATCTGATGGAGACTGGATAGGGAGGAGCTGTCTCCCAGTGGTAATAGGAACAAGAATGAAAGGGCATAGATTTAAAGTGACTTGTAAAAGCTGCAAGGGTGATGTGAGAAAAATCTTTTTCACTCAGCAAGAAGTTAGCGAATGGATAGCACTGTCTGGAAATGTGGTGGAGACAGTTTCAATTGAGGCCTTCAAGAGAGTGTTGGTTGATTATTTGATGAGAAATAGTGTGCAAGGGTATGGGGGAGAAAAGCAGGAGATTTGCAATCGGTAATGATGCTCATTTGAAAATTTGGTGCTAGCATGATCAGCCGAAAGGCCTCCTTCTGTGTTGTAACCCTTCTGTGATTCTTTCATTCTGTGAACATGTACTTTGGTGACTTTCTTTTGAACAGTTAGAGTAAGTTTCATTTACATTGAATGGAATAATCATGAACTATTTTCATGAATACAAATATTCACCAAAAGGGAAACAGTGTTCCTTTTACACCCCTAACCAGCCATGCACTTGACCTCCCATAATGTAGGCAATAAGGCACAGTCCTAAAATGCTTAGCTGACAAATACAGTGGATCCATCAATGAATGAAGTGGCTCTTGGTTCTGAGCACTGATGCCAACTTTGTATGTACTGTGCAAGTTCTGTTTGATCAAGTTTTCAGCCTTTTTCTAACCTCAACCTTGATGTCATTTTATCCTTGAAATCTTAGAATACAACAAAGAAAGAGCTACCACCTTTCACTCCTCCCTTTGACCTCAATCTTTTACTCATAGAAAAAACTTTGGAGTTTTAAAATGGGAAAATATCCCCGTGACATAATTTAGCTGTATTTTTATATTATAGAAACATAAAATATTACAGTACAGCAGGAGGCCATTCACTCATTGTGTCCATACTGGTTCCCAAAAGAGCTACCTAGCTAGTCCCATTCTCCAGCCCTATCTCCATAGCCCTTTAAATTCATCACTTTCAAATATATATCTTTTTTGAAACCTGCAATGGAATCTTCCTCCATAACTCTCCCAGGCAGCACATTCCAAATCCTAACAACTCTCTGGTAAAGAAGTTTCTCCTCATGTCACTCTTAACTCTCTTGCTGACAATGTGGAAACTGTGACTCCTAGTTACTGACATACCAATGCGTGGAAACAAAATAAACTTCTTTACCCTGTCAAAATTGTTCATAATCTTGAACAACTTAATAAGGTCACCTCTTAATCTTCTCTGCTCCAAGGATAATGAGCCCAACCTCTCTAACTTTTCCTTGTATCTTAAATCCCTCATCCCTAATATCATTCTGGTAAATCTCCCTTTCTCTCTTTGAGGCTTTAACATCTCTCCTTAAATAAGTTGCCCAGAACTGAACACAACACTCCAAATGTGGTCTTATCAATGATTTGTAGAGGTGCAGCATCACTTCCTTGCTTTTATTGTCTACACCTCTATTTATAAACTCAAGGATCCTAGAAGTCTTATTAACAACTGTTTCAACTTGCCTGGCCACCTTCACATCATTATCCACTTGAACCCCAAGGTCCCTCTGCTCCTGTAATCCCCTCAAATTTGTACCATTGAGTCTGTATTGTCTCTCCGTGTTTCTTCTACCAAAATACATTAGCTTCCGTAACTGTGGCAGTTTCCAAAGGAAAATAATCTCTCCTCTTGCTGGCCACAAAAACAATGTTATCTATCTGAGTCATTATTCAAATTGCAGGATGGCCTGCATGAAAAATGATCTGAAAAATGGCTACCTCTACCCTCCACTCCATGGCTATACGATGACCCATTAACCTCAAATTCAGGTCAAAGTGTAAATTACATATCCTTGCTGGACTCCAAAAAAATTTAATCTTATAAATAAATCAACATTTTACTCCACAGCTACATACAACCTGGTTCCTTCAACAATTTTCTGGGACATTGAGATTGTAGGCAGAATTTTACAGAGTTTCTGAGTGAGGTGGGCTACAATTGGGTAACATGACTCATGAGGCCCATTTCATTGCTGGGAGCAGCTCACACCATCTTTTACGCATTTTACAAGCATCGTGTTGAGATTCTTGCCATGTACCGGAGAATTGCCAATAAATGGGATTTGAATGGCCAACCGTCTTATGAATATTCAGCTTTCATAGAATCCCTACAGTGTGGAAACAGGCCCTTCGGCCCAACAAGTCCACACTGAACCTCAGAGCATCCCACCCAGACCCATCGCCCTAATCGACACCTCCCTGAGCCCTACGGACAATTTAGCATAGCCAATCCACCTAGCCTGCACATCTTTGGACTGTGGGAGGAAACCAGGGTACCCAGAGGAAACCCACGCAGAATGTGCAAACTCCACACAGACAGTCGCCCAAGGCTGGAATCAAACCCAGGTCCCTGGCGCTGTGAGGCAGCAGTGCTAACCACTGTGCCACCGTGCTGCCCTAATAAACATTTAACATGGCAAACAAGCCAGGCCCCAAAAAGACTTGACATGGAAATTAGAGCAGGTACCTAATGATTCCAGCTTGCCACTTGTTCCAAATAACCTCCATGTTGGACTTGGCGCTACATTAAGAGGTAGCAGAAATCAGAAGTGAGAGATGCCATAGGGGTGCAGTAGGTAATTCACACTGTATTTTTAGTAAGATACAGCAAGAAAACTCACAGGGCTCACAGCAGAAAAGCCCTTCACAAATCTCAGGGCATGCTTCATGGGCACCAGCCACATGGAAGCTTTGTCCACAGATATTGACATCCGATATGTGCCAGCTTCTTGCAACCCTAATGCACATCTCCAATCTACATGCAGGTCTCTTCAGCAGTTTGCACCTCAGGCTGCACAGACAGCTATCATTGTAGTGCTGCAGCAAAGACACAGTGCATTCAGGGACACACATTCAGCTTATGGGCTGGACCAGGCTGCATCTTGGTGCTCTTCACTTGCTGTCATAGTGCCTACTCACTTTGTATCTCTCTGGATGGTCATAGTATTCCTGCCTTGTATGATCTTTTGGGCTTTGGCCCTCAGCCTGAAATATGAGACTCATATTACTTTGGTCTTACCACGCATTTAGCGCAGACACAAAGGGAAAAAAGCTTGCCCTGATTGTCTGCATTCCTCAGTCACATCAAGGGGCTAGCCTTCGCTCAGGTATCTGAGCACAGTGAGTCAAGGACAGCCTCCGATCGCAATCCAGGGGCTTGAATACAGTCAGCCAGCCACTTGGGACTTTCCAAGTCAAGAGGTTCTCCACAGAAGGGGTCAGGAATTAAATGTCAGGCACCCATTTTGAGTGTTTTTAACCCTACTATGTGCTGCTTTCCTCAGGGAATGAGAGAGAAGCAGCCATTTAAGAAGAGTGGTCAGAACAGCTATTATTTTTGGCACAGGGCGAGAGGTGTCCTGAGTTACTAAGTGAGTAGGCAGCACAGAGGACATACAGAGGTGGGGGATAGTGAGTAAGGAAAATACTGCGAGCATTAATGAGTGTTAGAGCATGAGAATTGGTAGGAGGTGGATGCAGTAACAAAGATAGACTAAGGGTGAGGAGAGAAAATGGTGACACTTACACCGGTAGAGAGGAGAAGGTCATCAATCTTCTTCCTACAGTGCTGGGTACTCCTACAGTTGGCTAACTTCATTCTAAACTGGGTGGAAATGTTGGACCAACTTTGGCATGGTCTGGTGTCACAGCCTCCACTGTTGGTCCATGGGGAAGGGGAAGTCTTGCTTGCTCACTACCTTATCCAGCAAGGCATCCGAGCTGTGTAGAGAACGTTGCTCCTGATTGCTATCCCTGATGTATATCTGGTGAAGACAGGATTAAACACAACTGATTGGGTCCTCTGCGATGGAATAACTAACTGGTGTCCTCCCCCACTTCAACGCCATAGATGAGGAATAGCCAACTGAGCGAGATAGAAAAGAGTGTGTGACAGCTGTGCCTACTGGATTGCAGTTTCACCAAGAAAGAGGAACTCATCAGAATTTAGAATCCACATTTTTTCGAAATATTACCACCCTGTCCAAGTTTCGTAGCTTTGTAAATTTCTTTGGTTTCTTTCATTATCCAATATTGGTCAATTGGATATTACCAGCCAAAAGTATTAGAGAAGGAAACCAGCCTTCCTTCAGCAAAATAAGACTAGACCAATTTTAACAGCCAGGCAGCATTGAAACCCAGTAATCGGGCAATCCAGAATGGGCTGGAAGCCGTCGAGAAACCTCAATGGAAAACTCTGCAGTTTGAAGTATAGCAAGCAGATTGGAGGGGAATTGGTATTAGATATTCATCTGAAGGGGCTTCATGTTTGGGAATTGGGAATGAAAAGGGAGAAAGAGTCTATAATGGGAGAGGCTTGGGTTTTATTGGGGAAGGGGTGCTTGAAGAAAGATATAAAAAGTTCTTATCTATTTGGATCTTAAGATATCTTCCTACCACCATTACCTGACAGGGAATGACTTTTCCATTCAGGACACTGATTAAAATTGCTGCCAGGTTGTGTACAACCTGATGTGCCTATAGAAGGAAGAACCCTATTGGCTTTGGACTGATAAACTCATCACCTGTGCAAGAGAGCAGAAGGTTGAAAATCAGAACTGTGAATTCCTGGTGGTTTTCTGACAATAAGTAACCTGGAAAATTCTAATTGTGCACAACACAGTCTTCGCTGCATTTCTAAAGTTTCTATTCAGAGCATTTAATTGTACTTGTGCTTCACATTTGTCAAAATGCCTGCATGCAAACCATCCGAAAATCAAAGTGCAATTCTGTCAGCAAAATAGAGACCATCAGAAACATAGAACAGTTACAGTACAGAAAGAAGCCATTTGGTCTGTTGTGCCCTTAGCAGAATGGTTCTCTGCAAGAGGAGCTCAGCTAATCTTATTCCCATTCCCTTTTCTCATAGCCCTGCAATATTTTTCTTTTCATTTCCTAATCCAATTCCCTTTTGCACTTGCTTCCATCACACTCTCAGACAACATGTTCTTGATCCTAACCACTCACTGCATTTAAAAGAAAGTTAGTTTTCATGTTGTTATGCTTCACTGGAGTGATGCACTGAAAATTAAGTCCCACCATTCCTGGAGCCATCATAACAGTGAAAGATTTCTAAAACATATTCCCAATTTCAGACCAAGGCTGACAGAAAGCATTGATTAGACTTGTGTACTTAACTATTCCAGTTACTGTGAAACAATAATAAACTGTTGACATACACTGCTGTATATTAGTTAAGACTGTAGCCCCCTTATAAACTTACCCTTACATACACAGAGACAGACAATGACAGGGAAAGGAAAACATTGGTGTTACAGGGGGAGGAAAAGAATGGGAAGGCAGTTCAATGGTCGCTATTTGCAGGGTATTCTGAGATGGTCCTTTTGACATATCATGACTTGCTACTCCTTACTTCTCCTTCTGAAGATAACTTCACTTGCAGGAAGCATAGGTTTGCTGTTTTGCTCTTAAAAATCCTCTGGATTACTGTTTTAAGAGCCTCAATTTACAGCAATAGCTGAAGGAAGAATATAAACTGCTTTCTTCAAGCTTAAGATTTTTTTTTTTGCACAGCACAAACAGCTTCTTTCCTTCCAAAGATTTGTTGGTTTCTGCCCAAATATTTATATCCACAAGCTGTTCTGCTACCATGGAGCCAAACACATAGTTGGTGGTAGGCAGAAGGACTTTGTTATTGATAACTGGTCACTAGTACATAGACCAATCAGCTACTTGTTGTCAGCCAAATCTCCATTTGTACTTGGCTCCAGCTCATCTGCAAATCTTCCCTCCCACTGCTTAACAATGCAGCAGTGTAAACCACTCTTACAATGGGCGGCAGTTTACTTTCTTCTAAAGAAGTATAGAAAAATTTCAGCAATCCTTGGGTTTTTAAAACAGTTCATTTCCCATTTCTGTCCACAAAAGTACAAAACAGTAAAAAGACAAATCCTTTATTAATTCCCTTTTTTTTGTTCATTACTTTAGGTTGATGCCACTGGTTCTCGACTTGTACTTTCTCTCTATTTATTCTGTTTAGATCCCACATGATCTTTGAACATCTCTACCATATTTCTTTCACACTAGTGCAGTACAGGATGCAAATGTCATAAATTTGTATGTTGTAAGGCATTCCATTAAATGCATGACTCAGTCCACAGTTAATAATTCACGTCACCAGCTCATTGTGCAACCCTAGGTTCTTTCATCACAATGGTAGCAATTAGCTTTGGCTCTATAGTCTCTCAGTACAGCACTAATCAATGGTTATGTTAACTCAATGTCTCTCAGTATAACATTAACTAGATTTCACAGGTCTACAATCTATTTAAATACAGCATTAACCAGTTTTTACAGTACTGTCATCCCTCTACAAAACCAACTCTGGTTATAGTTCCATCATCTTTTGTAACCATCATACTTATTAATCTATTCACATTTTCAAAAGATTTTAGGCTGTAGACTGATTCTTGTGGTAGTGCCTCACACCTGGATGTAATTCTACCAATTGGGCCGACCGTCCGCCAGCTCAGCCAAGCAAACATGCATCATATGTAAGTGAAAAGGATGTGTGCCACTATTTGACTGTGAAGGGAATCACTGCCAAGCTTGACACTGCCCCCAGCTGGAACCTGGATAAAGGTCCAATCCAGCCATGAGCAGGAAGCAGCACCTGACCTCCATTTCAGGGCACAAAAACATAAGAAATAAGAGCAGGAATAGGCCAATCAGAGATGGCAAGAACTGCAGATGCTGGACTCAGAGTCAATACAGTGTGGAGCTGGAGGAACACAACAGGTCAGGCAGCATCAGAGGAGCAGGGAAGTCAATGTTTTGGGCTTGGACTGATGTCATGATGAAGGGTCTAGGCCTGAAAATTCGACTCTCCTGCTCTTCTGATGCTGCCTGACCAACTGTGCTCCTCCAGCTCCACACTGTATTGATAGGAATAGCCCATGCTTTCTCTGGCATTCCACAAGTTTGTGGCTGACTTTTGACTTCAATTCTACTTTCCTGTCTGATCCCCATTGAAATAAGTCCATGAAGGCTGGTATCCCATCACCCTTTAGTTACATGTGCACAGTACATGATACTGACCCAGCTGGTTCAGTGCCAGGTCTTAGAGTGAACAGAACCCCTGACACTCCTGTTTATATCTGTCAGCCAGGACTCCCTGTTGGACCAGATTAACAGCCCCAATCAGGGAACTCATATTCTATGAGGTCTACCTGGCTGACTCCATTCCAACTATGACATCCCTAACCCTTGATTCTGCTACAGTCCAAAATCCTACCTGGTTTATCATTGAATATACTCAGCAACTCTAAGGCTTTCTGTGGTGAAAATTCCTAAGATTCACTACTTCCTGATTAAAGAACTTTTTCTAAGTCTTAAATGATCAAACCCCTTCTGCTGACGTTATGACTCCTCATTCCAGGCTGTCCATTAAAAAAAAGAACATCCCAAACTCTACCCTATCAAACCCACTCAGAATCATTTCAATGGGCTTCCTTCCAAGTCTTCAAGACTCTTGTGAGTTCAGGCCAAATCTCACAGGAGAGAACACTCATGAAAATAATCAATTTTGTGAACCTCATTGTATTCATTCAAGGTATATCCTTCATTAAATAGGACCAAAAATGTACACATACGGCAAAACTCCAAATAAGATATTTTTAACCAGCCTGTTCAGAGATGTTATTGCACTGCTATGGAGTAGACAGGACTTGAACCTGGGCCGAAAAATTCATGTACAACTGGAGCAAGACTAAATTACACGTGTTGGCTTGCAAGGAAGAACAAAATGCCTTTACCTTCTGAATTGTTTGCTACATGTATATTACATGTTCTTTTATGTCTTGTAAGAGGAGACCTAGATCTCTTTCTGTTCTCCAGCTGGAGATGCAGCATCCAATTCTTGTGTGGAATATAACGTCAGATCACCCTGAGATCAAGGGTTATGGTGGCGGAGGGAGGAAGTGATTAATGATGACCAGCACTCCAGCTTCAATGGAGGGAAGGTGCATGACTATGTTTGCTATGACTATGCGGTATGCTTGGGTCTTTGGGGGTAAAGTGAGGAGATGAGCAGTTAAAAAATGGTTAAAAATGATCAAGCTAATGGAAGTAACAGGGAGAGAAAGGAAGAAGAAAATATGAAGAATCAAAGGGATTACTTAGATTGAGAGACAACTCACTCCATGAAACACATCTGTGTTGCCTTCTATCCTCATCCAAATTGCAAATGTGCAATGGAAATGAAAATGGGTCCAATCACACCTGGAGTGGGCAGAGTAAATGTTTCATTCTCTAAAGGAAGTGCTCCACTTCTGTGCATTGAGGGCCCCTTCAAAGGACAATAGTATTAAACAGACACCACAAAGTACAGGTCAAAGATAGCTGTTACTACAAAATTTTGTAAGTGATATTTATGTATTGACCTTCTGTATTGACTAAAAATCTTGGCCCTAAGTACTCTTGGCTGTATTACTCAACATTACAAACCAATTCTATTAACCACACAAGCAATGGCTTGAGGCCTGGAAAGATGCACGCTAGGTACCTAAAAGGCAATCAGTGCTCCTGTGCAGATTGACCTACCTCGTTTTGAAGTCCCAGAGAGCTGAGGGTGGCAGACAGGGCAGAGATAGAGCACCCGGGCACCTCTGGAGATTCCTGAGATGACAGCAGTGGCTACATACTGGCACCATCTTACTTCTTTGAGAGAGAAGGACACCTGGAGTGAGGTAAAGATCCCTTATCCCATTGTCAAGTTGGCGTTGGTTAGGATGATGGAATGCAGTTCTGTGTGAATATCCAGCAGACACAGAGTGTGCTGGTCCTGCCTCTTCATGACAGCCATCAACCAGTCCAAGAAAACAGCCACACTAGAGGCAGGACATCACATATAATGTTGGCGGAGTGTTCGAACCTTCAAGTCAGTTTGCCCAGTACTTCTGATAAAATTGCCTGCTGCTCCTTTGTCTAGCCGTGTATTTGGCTGACATTGTGAAGGCTGTCATCTTTTCTGCTTGAGGCTCAACAGATGCCTGGTCTCCAGCAGTCCTCTGAGTGCCAGGGAACTTGGCATTTCTTCCTTAGCCAGTTGTGGAGATGTGACAATGATGTGCTCAACAGGAAGCGCTTCCAACTCAAAGCTAGCTAACATTCCAATCAAGGTGTCTGTATCCGAGCTGGGGGAAGTTGCAGGAAGCCACCTTGCTGGTGTTTCCTCTGAGAGATCTGTAGCTGTTCCTCCAAAGGTGGTGGAGGACAAGATGTCTTGAGGTCTCTTCGGGGTGGAGACTTTGCAGGTGTCACTGCTGCCTGCAGGAGTCAAAAGAGATAATGAGTTAGGAAATAGGGGTAGAAGTTTAAATATGTTAAGAGCACATTCACAGCGGCAGTAATGGGAGAGTAGGGCAGCACTAGATAATAATCCTTGCTTGTTTGCTAGAAAATCAAGGCCTTGGCCTCATCACATGAGAGTTCATGGTGTCGTAGAGATCTACAGCACAGAAACAGGCCCTTCAGCCCATTGTATCTGCGCCAGTCAAAAACCACCACCTAACTATTCTAAGATAACAAAGTGTAGAGCTGGATGAACACAGCAGGCCAAGCAGCATCAGAGGAGCAGGAAAGCTGACGTTTCAGTTCGAGACCCTCCTTCAGAAATGGGGGAGGGGAAGGGGATTCTGAAATAAATAAGGAGAGAGGGGGAGGCGGATAGAAGATATTTCCAGCACTTGCTCATAGCCTTGACATTACAAGTGTACACCTAAATACTTCTTAAATGTTATGTGTGTTTCTGCCTCCACACCCTTATAGGCAATGAGTTCAGATTCCCACCATGCTCTGGGTGAAAAAAGTTTTACCATCCATCTATCCTCTTCCCTTCTATCAACCTATCCACCTTTCCTTTATCCATCCATTCTCTCCCACTAGGCCAAAGATACTTTCTAGAGAATGAGAAGACAGACATTACACCCCACCATGCATCCGGGATCTTTCTGTCCTGTTGTGGGCCACTTTCTCCTGGAATGATACAAAGGAGGTAGTGGGGGGGAGGTTGAGTGGTATGAGAGTGGTTGGAACAGCTGTTACTTTTGGATAGGTGCAGGAAATGTGGCAAGAGATCGGAGTAAGTGAGTAGGAAGCTCATAGAGCATGAAGGTTATTCATATGGGGGATGGGGTGGGTGAGAGCGATTGAGGTAAGGTGTTGCACTGAATAGTGAGAGCAGTAGACCATGAGCATCGATGGGTGATGTGTGCGGGAGCAGACTTAGAGTGAGTGGGAGGCGGCACACTGGAGATGGCAGCACTTGATCTTGTGGAGTGAAGAGGTCAGTGACCTTCTTGTGGCATTTCTAAGCATTCTCCAGACCATGGATGCCAGGGTGGCACAGTGGTTAGCACTGCTGCCTCACAGTGCCAGAGACCCATGTTCAGTTCCACCTTTGAGTGACTGCCTGTGTGGAGTTTGTACTTTCTGCCCAAGTCCATGTGGGCTTCCTTTGGGTGAATTCCCCCACGTGAATAACCCTCATGCTCTATGAGCTTTCTACTCACTTACTCCAACATCCTTGCTGCATTTCCTGCACCTACACCAAAACTAACAGCGGTTTCCTCCTGCAGTCCAAAGATGTGCAGGCTGGGTGGATTAGCCATGGGAAATGCTGGGTTACAGAAATAGGGTAGGGGCTGGTCTGGGTGGTATGCTCTTCAGAGGGTTGGTGTTGGCTCAATGGGCCAAATGGCCTGCTTCCACATTGTGGGAATTCTATGATTCGGTGACCCAGGGGCCAAATTTGGACACAGCTGTCAAGGCCTAGTGCCATGTTTTCTCGGGCAGTTCTGAGCAAGAAGGATGTTCCTCCTCTGCATGACCCTGCCCTCCAGGTCCTTGTTGGTAAAGCAGGGTGCCAGCTTGCCTCTGTTGGCCACATCTGAGACATTTCTTCCAACATTGCAACTGTGAAGGGCAGCTCCTGACTGACAAGTGTTCAGTCTAGTGCACAGCTGTCTTTTAAAGATGGCGCTGGGAATACTTCTGCTGCTGATGAGCAGGCGATAGCACGAGCGGTCGTTATAGAGCCATGGTGCATAGGTAATGAGGCGAGCCATGGAGAATAGCGTGAGAAAACGCTCTCGACCGCACAGAGAGAAACCCTCCATGAAAGTCCTGAACTTGGTACTGAGCTGATTTCTGCTAAAATTCAGCCCAAAGAATCCGTTCTGCAGTCTCTGTCATTTGGACACAAACCCAAGGATCTGCAGTGTCTAACCAACAATTTGTAATTCTGCACACTCCACCTCCAGTCCCACTCTGCCAGTATAATATGACTTTCAACTAATAATTAAGTTCTCCTTGAATATTGCCCTGCTCCTGTCAATTACTGTGATTTATTTATTTTGTGTCAGATATCCTATTGAATTGTGTCTGCTTCATGCATTCTGAACCTGCCATCCAGGTGTGATATTCTGTTGACTGAAATAAATACAAAAACAAAGCTAGCTGTGAAACAGAAAATGAGGTCACTGGAGCATACGGTCTTCAAATCTAAATGCCATTATGTGCCAATGAAGGGATTCAGGGTCTTGCAGGAAATGTTTTGGGGTCATCTCTCAATCGTGTTGCTAGTCGATCAAGCTCTCAACAAAGAGAATATGCCATAGCCTGTGCAGTGATTAGTTTTAAATCAGGAAATCTGCTCAGAGTTTGTTCAGAGGGAAAGCAGGAAACAGGAATATTACAGCAATAAAGATTTGCTGTTTTGCTGTTTGAATTCAAACCCCACCTTTTTCTTTCTGGTGTAATGGAGGAGGAGATCGGTGTTGCATTTGCTCTGACATTTGCTGTAAATAACCCTCCGAGGCCTCCTGGCACTTTAAACCTCGAAACAGTTTGAAGGAAGGATGTTTAAAAAAAATAGTTACAATGCAACCTCCTTGTCATAAACTCATGGAGGAGCAGCTGCTCTTATCACGACTTGATCTCATCTAGTTTAAACTCCTCCGTGAACTTTAGCAGAGATTTTTTAAAAAGCATATTAGGCAACATAATAGGGGGACTATTCAAGACAACTGTAATTTGTTGGGCTGCCTCAGCAATCAAAGAACACACATTGTGATAGATGGTGTGATCTCTTTCTAGCCATGAACAAAGGAAGATAAAACACAGAGACAGTCAAGTTTTATTTTGTACCATTTCCAGGTCCAACAAAGACTGTGTGAGGGTTAGAACATGGGTCGGAAAGTAATTCTGTTTTGCTGAAAATCTGAGATAGAGGCAGAAACTGCTGGAAGTACTTAGAATGTAACACAAAGGTCATTGAATTGTTAGTGCAGATTCTCTCCATGGATGCTGCCTGATTTATTGGGAACTTTCAGTTTCTATTGATGACAGCTTACCCTCACATGGAAACGGCTGTGTAAAACAAATTGGGCACATCGAAATAAGTCAATTTCATCATAACGTTGCTAAATTCCGACAAACAACGTGCCTTCACAAATTGCAGCTGACCTTATTTCAACTTTGGAAAACCTGAGGAAGCGCTATTGTCCAGATCTCATGACAAGATATTATTGTTACATTTTGGAAGCCACTGCTCTGGAAAGGCCACCACTGCTGAGGAGACACACATTCAGCTGTACTCAACTTCCTACAAACTATTGCGGTGAGTGTTTGACCCCAATAACCTCCATAAGTCAAGTAAAGTCCTAGTATTCTGTTATCAAGCTTCTTCATATGTTATTATTATTTTGAAACCATTTTTCTCCACTTCTGGGAGAATCTCGAAGTAGGGGGTCTCTGTTTAAAAATAAGGGATTACACCATGAAGACAGAGATGAGGAGATTTTTTTTTCTCTCTTTTTGAATCTTTGGAATTCTCTTCCTCAAGTTGGTAGAAGTAGAGTCTGAGCATTTGAACAGTAGAGGACAATAGACTCTTGATAAGCAAGAAGGTGAAAGTTATTGGGGATGGGAGGGAACCAGAGTAATCAGATGAGGTGTGATGTTGCTTATCGGTAGAGCAAGCTCAAGGGGCCTACTGGTCTCATCTGTTTCTTATTTGTACATTGTTATATCAGACAATCATTTTGAATATTGAGTTATACAGCCACCTGGAAGGAAGTTGTTGATATACTCTCATAGCCATTATGGAAACATGGTTATAAGTCGATCAAAACTGGGAACTTAACAGTCAGGGGTAGATTTATTTATTTATTTAATATCTTGTCACTTGTACCTAGGTACTGTGAAGAGTGAATAATGTCGCCATGTTCCGATGCCATCTGGGATGACAGAATAAATTACTGAATAAATTCTATAAATGGTAAGATACTGAATAAATTAATATTAAATCGATTGTATTAAAACTGAAACAGCTTCAAAACATTCATCTTTCCATCTCCGTAGACTTCACCTTCTCTGGTCCTCCAGTCACTGTGGTCTGACATTGTCGCTAGGGGCCTGGCAATGTTCTCCTTTTCTGCAGCTACAGGCACCATTGCTTCTCCACATGCCTCTGAGCTAGAGACCATCACGCTGCACATGTCATGCACCTCCTCTGATGCTGGACATTGGCTGATAGGTCCTGGCTCCGAGTTGACCAACTGGGTCCTGGCTCATCTTCTGGTGCCACCACATGAGATGGTGCTGGAATGGAGATTATGTAGCTATTTGACCTTTTGGAGAGACAGGAGTAATGGAAAAGGAGGCAGGGTAACACTGTTAATTAGAGATGAAATGAGGGCAGTTGCAAGAGATGTTCTAGGTTTGGATGATGAAGAGCCCATTTGAATGAAGGTAAAAACCCAGCAAGGGAAAGAAGACATTGATAGGAGTATTATGCAAACCCCCAAATGGTAGCCACGCTGTGGGAAAGGTTTTAAATCAACAAATAGTAGGAACATGTAAATAGAATATAGTAATAATTATGGGCGACTTTAATTTTCATGTTGATTTGGGTAATCAAATTGGAAATAATAGCTATGAAAACAAATTCATTCAGGATAGTTTGAAAAGCAACATGTCAGGAAGCCATCCAAGGAGCAGACTATTTTGGATCTGGTAATGGGTAATGAGGCAGGTTTAACAATTGACCTCAGAGTATAACATCCCCTAGGAAATACTGATCATAATATAATAGTACCTAATATTCAGTTCGAGAGTGAGAAACTTGGGTCATGGTGTTTAACCCAAATCAAGGGAATTACAATGAAATGAGGAAATAGTTAGCTAATGTAAACTAAGCAGATAGATTAGCAGGACTGACAGTAAGTAAACAGACATTTAAGGAGGCAATTCATGACTTTCAGCAAACATATATCCCAGTTCGAAGGAAAAATCCTAAGAGGGGGATAAACCAACCATGGCTAACCAAGGATGTCAAAAAGAGTATTAAGTTGAAAGAACGTGCATACAAAGGAGGCTCCAAATGACTCCAACAAATTCAGAATCAAGCAAAGCAGGAATAAAAAGACAATAAAAACAGAGAAAATAAGTTACAAGGGAAAATTGGTGGGAAATATAAAAACTGACAATAAGAGCTTCTTTAAATATGTAAAAAGAAAGAGAGGTAGCAACACGAATATAGGCCCATTAGAAAATGAATCTAGGGAGATGATTTTGGAGAACAAAGAAATGGCAGAGGAGTTAAAAAGATATTTTATGTCAGTCTTTAATACTTCAAAGACACTTCAAATGTTCCATTATAGGAGAGGAATTCAGTCCCATCAATATCACGAAAGAAGTAGCATTTCACAACCTAATGGGGCTAAATGCAGATAAGTCCATTGGCCCTGATGGCTTGCATTGCAGAATCCAAAAAGAGGTAGCTATAGAGATATCAGATGCATTAGCTGTAGTTTTCCAAAAATTGTTGGAATCTGGTGAAGAACTACAGGACAATAAAACTTCTAATGTGACACCCCTATTCAAAAACAGAAGTGTTGGCCTAGTGATATTATTGCTCGACTATTAATCCAGAGACTCAGGTCATATTCAGGGGACTCGAGTTTGAATCCTACCATGGCAGATGGCACAGTTTGAATTCAATAAAAATTGGGAATTACGAGTCAAATGGTGCCCGTGCAATCATTATCAATTTTTAGAAAAACCTATAAGGTTTTTAATGTTCAGATTAATGAGACATAGAAGTAGGACACCCAGAATTTGTAAAGTAAGGCATGCAGGAGATACAGAACACGTTAGACACTATTATGGTCAATGTCACGTGGACAGAGATTGCATGATATACTGAATTAGCACTATGAAAAATTCATTCTATTGTGCATGTTACTGGCTTTAATGTGGTCCCTGAGTTTTATCTACATTGATTGTGGTCCACTAATATTGGAGTTGCCTTTTAATCCACATTAGCAATGGCATTAATTGACAGAATCCAGATCGCAAAATGCTTTGCCCACAAGTTTAGCTGGCATTAGATTTAGCTTGTAGTGCCTGCTTTATGGGAGATCTTCTGCAATTTAAGGTATCAACTACCATTGTGTCAGCCAAGTAAATGGCTTCTCTGAATGTCTGGAGGCTACAATGCCGTTAAATGTTGAACATTGCAGTCAGGTCAAGAGCTTATCTGTGGTGATGACAAATTCAAGTGACAGACGTTTGCGGGAGATGACAGAAGTCATTTGTGTGACAGCCAAAGGCTTTAAATGTCTTTGAGAAAAATGTTTCAGCCAGTGGCACAGTGCCATGCATCATCCTGTTTTGCATTTGAAATTAGATCTGTCTAGATCACTCATTAACAGGATCGCATATAATGAGACCTGGGAACAGGAACATATCTAGCTGTGCACACATTGGAAAAGGTTACAGGATGGCCCAGGAATGAAAACGAAACACAAAATACCACAAATGGGGTTCCTTACACAAGACAAGTGTGAATAAAGTGCGGTCATACTAAATGCTACCCTATGATGCATTGCTATTAAAGAAACCAGATTTACCACAAATAATTGTATTTTTTCAAGTGCAATCTGCAGTTTCAAACTATTCCAGTCAGAGTTGCCTTGTTTAGAATCATAAAAACTGGAGTAGGCCATTATGTCTGCTCTGCCATTTTACAAGCCTGGCAGCTGTTTCTTTTGTTACAAGAGCATTGAATGAATAAAATGAATTGCCCTTCTGTGAGGTTTTAAAATATAAATTCACATTGGGTATAGCTTTCAGCAATTACTGGTGGCCATTATGTGTGATAACTGCCAGTACATTAATTGTAGCACTGTTTGCTGCTTGTCTTATAATATTTCAGACGAAATGTGCCCAGATCAAATTAGCATGAATTTTGACAGCTGACATATTGGTTCAATATGTGGAGGTGATAGGGGTCTTGACTACCAGTGGAGAATTGGTGATACCCCCTTGTTACGTCTTTTTGCATATGCTAGCCACACCGTGTGCCTCTCAGGCACCTAACAGGCCATTGACAGGACTTATCCCAGGATCAAGGATCCTGAGGGCAACCCATTGAGAGCTGCCAACCAACCAAAGACTGGCAGCTCTTTCGTACTCAGCTGCACCACTGGAGAGATGTTGGTTGCTGCTGGTGCCTACATTCACTTGAAGCCTCAGATCCAAGTGAGAAGTAGACACCGATGAGTGATGGCAGGGAAAAGGTCGCAGAACAGGGTCACAGGGGACGGTGATGGGGGAATTGACTGCAGAGCATCAGGGTGTGTTTCAGTGATCTTCCCCACTTTGTCATGTCAGGTCTGTCAAACAAGCACTGTGTGTCTTTGGATGATACGACCCCTTCCATGAGCCCACGGGCAAACATGCTAAGGTTTGTTTATCCTGCTTTCAGCCCAGGGGGCCACTCATCCTATTCTCACTTGCTGCTGTTTGACACCAACAGTGAGCAGGTAATGACTTTACTTGCCTTCTAAGGGCCACAATTGGCATTACAGCTGGAATGTCATCCCTGGGGTTTCCCACCACAGACCTGATCAGGGTGGAGGCAGAAAGATGATCGGAGTGCCCACTTGCTCCAATTTTCTCTATTCAGTGTTGTTCTGCCATCAATCTCAACATGGGGAGGACTGCAGTGGTCTTTAACTATTATAATCAGGTGGTATTTTTGTAAAGGTGTGCATCCACTAGCAACGACAGAGTTTCAGGGTCTGAGACCAGTGAGTATCAAATACGTTAGACATACTATGTTGCAAGACCAGACTTTTCATGCTGCGTTCATAAGCTCCATCATTCTCCTTCCTTTTCCAAATCACAGGTTTATTTTTTTCCCCATGTTTTTGGGAAGAGACTTTGAGGAACGATATGAGACCTTTCTTCAGTGTCACATTCCCTTTTCTATTTATTTCCTGGTAGTATTTATGAGCTCATTTGGAGAGCCAGTGAGAAAGGTGGCTAGTTTTAACCTTTGTTAATGGGACACAGAAATGCAAGCCCCGCTTCAGTCAGGATCATGACACAATCTGCTATTTGTGCTGGATATTCTCAGATGTCAGCCCCTGCTTCTGCCTGAATGATGAGCAAATACTCTGTTCCTAGAAATGTTCAGCAAGCATATCAACATGTCTTTAAACAATTTCCAAACATGTGCTGATCCCATGTTTGATTGTCTATAATTAAGTTTCAACAACACTGAAAAAGGGCCCTGACAAAATTAAGTCACAAATGGCTCCCATGGCAATTGTGGTGGTGGTGCATTCTCCCATTTTGCCCTTTTTGATCTTTCAATTTCAGGCTAGGACGGTGCAAAATCATTCCATTTGAGGCTCCAGTCAAGTAGGAAAGTGTAAAACTAAGTAACAATAATGAAAATCCATTCTGAACAATAGACATGGGTGCTGGTGTCCCTACCTCCAAGCCAGGAGATCTAAGTTCAAGTATCAACTGCTCCAGAGGTGTGTAATAACATTTCTGAACAGGTTGATTAAAAATATCTACTCCGAACAATAGACGCATGGAATTTCAATAGAATGATGTGATTGACCAGATATGACTGAGACAAGCCCACACACATAACTCTTTCTTCTATAAAATCTTGTTATAATCTCCCAAATCTGCGCTTCAACAAATTCACGTGCTGTGGGGGAGTGGTGTGTAGCCCAGCAGATGTGTTGGAGTCTCCTGATCACTCACCATACTGGTAGGATCTCAACTCAGTAAATTTAATTGTCAGTTCAAAGATCCAAGCTCCACTTTCAATACTTTGGAGTCTTTCTGTCAACACAGTATGGTCTGTGTGTGGGTTTTTTTTAGCATCATGAAATTTCCCATCTTTTTAAATTGTGAACCAACGTCAAAAGCTTAATGTGGAAGGTGAGCCCTCTTAAGAGAGCTGGTAGGTTATGTTTTTTTTTTCATAACTGGGGTGCACAGGCTATAGGTTTTACAGTTTGACTTACATGCTGTGTGGAAGTGGTGCATTAGAAACCTATAAAATTCTAACAGGACTAGACAGAGTAAACACAGGAAGGCTGCTTCCAACGACTGTTCCGACCAGAACCAGGGGTCACAGTATAATGCTAGGGGGGTAGGCTATTTCGGACTGAGTTGAGGAGAAATTTCTTCACCTAGAGAGTGGTGGAACTGTGACATTCTCTGTCACAGAAAGCAGTTGAGCCTAGAATATTGAATATTTTCAGAAGTCTTTTTCAAAGTACTGAGGACTGAAGGCATTAAAGGGTATGGGGAGAAAGTGGGAACAGGGTACAAATTTGGATGATCAGCCTTGGTCATATTAAACGGTGGTACAGGATTGAAGGGCCAACCAGCCTACTTTTGCTCCTATTTTCTATGTTTTTACTAATTATTTGAAGTCAAGAAATACATTGATAGTCTGAAGTTTCCTTGAGATGTTAGTCATGGAAAAAGAGGAGTAATCATATGGTGGCAAATACACTAATTAAGTAGTCAGCACTCTGAGTGTAGATTCTTCGCTATGATTCCTGGATCTGGCTTCGATTAAATGAGGTATTGAGCCAAATGGAGGTGTACTCGAGATCAGAGGAGACATGGAATCTGCTTATGGAGTGACTGGTATTACTGGAACTGAGTGAATATCCATTATGCAACTTGAAGACTGTAGCAATAACATCACAAAATAATTGCCAGTGATATTACTGCCAAGAAACAATGATAACTTCATAGTTGACAGTCTAACTTCCCATAGAATGCAATGGTAACAGGCTTGCTAATGTAATTGAAACTTTCCTGTTTTATTTAGTTAAATATACACTTTTGAGACAAAACAAAACTCTCCTTAGCTGGTTTGCCATTGTGTTAACTTAGACCAGTTTCCATTCCCAAAAATTATTTCTGGATTAGCATGAGCTAATCAGCTACTTACATGCGAAAATTAGGTAGGTTAGACACAGACAGACCTGTCGGATACAGTGCTCCTACTCATTGTAACTTTAGTCCATGATGATACCACCAGAGTTTGGAAAATCATAGGCTGACAGAATGGAATTTCTGAGCTGCCAATGATGTGAAAGATCCTGGATTCAGTATCTATGATAGGCCAGGTTTTGAGGCAGATATGAGCAATTCACACTAAATGCCGAATGGCAAAGTTTTGTTTTCATTTTTCACACACCCATCTCATGATGATCCTCATTTTAAATTATATTTTATGCTATTCATTCATGGGATGTGTGCATCACTGGCTAAGCCGGCATTTAATGCCCATATAAGACAGAGAAGAAAGAAAAAAATGATTGGCAGCATTGCATATGGGCAATCTTGTGTGAACAGGTTAAAAGAGGATTGTTCAAAGCTTGCTCCACTCCATCTCTGGAATCATTTATTTCCCCTCCTGCAGGACATCTTGTCAAACATTATCTCATTCTAATTAAACCACAGAAGCTGAAATGAGAAATCACATAAAAAACTCAGCCAGCAATGAGATTTCCTTGCAGAGAGTTTAATCTTTACATATGTTAATTCTGACTATCTTCAAAACGCACCACCAGCAAGGAAAAAAAAACAAATGCAAAGAACAGAAATAAAATGCAGCAATAATGTCAAGCAATTGGGAACAGAAGTGCTGCTGTACTATTTATGACTTGAGTGCCTTCCATTAGGTTAACCTTTTAGGAGGTTGAAGACTGGAGGAGTCTTCAAATTCCCTTCTGCGTGTGTTTAACATTAAGTGCACGGTGGCCCATTTTGCCCTTCTTCCTCAAGTACTGAAGCTGCAACAGTGCTCACTTGGCAGCAATGGGTTTCTTCTCGATAATGTTTCTCCTCGTCCTTTACTCTTTCCTTGGCCAGTAATGAGTTAGCTCATCCCCGCCAAAGCAACAGTGGAATGCTAAGATTTCCATTCCTGGCTGCTGAAAAGTGTGTGGGTGAGAAAGCTTAGCCACAGCTTAGTCACAGTACCTTTCTCTTTCACTATTGTTGGAACACCAGAGCAAGCTGAAACAAATTTGAAACAAAATGGCAGTAATGAGGATTACGCTGATACTTTCCACTTTCTCTTTCCTGCTTGATGCTTCATCACCCGTAGCTGTTACCTAGTGATCAGTCCCTTTGAGGAGCTGAAAAGCATAAAATATGTGACAGGAATTCATGTTTTCCTCTAATTCGGGAATTAAATGTTCTGTGGTTGCATGCATTTATGGAGCTTTCTCTTCACAATATTCATCACCATGAATTTACAGAAAATAATTACGTTACAATCATTTTTAATAGCTGTTAAATTGGTTTATATTCAGAAAGCCTGAAGAAAATTATTCCTTTGCAATCGGCTGTTGCACAGAAATGTTAATGAGCAGATTTGTGTGAAAGGCTGGTTCAGCAAACACTGAGCACGATGGAAACTTTTCCTTTAGCTCTTTATTTCTCCCTTTCCTTCTCCTGAAAGTAAAATTTTGTGAAGTGATAAAATTTGGAATGTCATATTGTCGCTGGACTACAAATCCAGAGATCGAGGTAATGTTCTGGAGACCAGGTTCGAATCCCAGCACATTCAATAAAACCTGGAATTTAGATAATGACTGTGAAGCCATTTGCAACAAATTTCAGCCAGAAGCAGATAATCCATGGTGGTCTTTTCCAGAGATTCCAGCATCATAGAGACCTAGAGTCATGGAGTTTTACAGCACACAAAACGAGGTCCTCCAGTCCATCATGTCTGATCCATTCATAATGCACCTAACCTAGTTTAATCTCATTTTCCAGCTCTTTGCCCATAGCCTTATGTGCTATAGACATTCAAATATTCAACTAAATACTTGTAAGTATTGTGAGGGCTCCCACTCCTACCACCCCTTCAGGATGTAAATTCCACTCTCTGAGTGAAAATATTTTCCTCAAAACCCCCCGAAGCCTCTGACTTTAAAATCTATGCTGTCTGGTTACTGACTCTACTAAGAGGTAAAGTTCCTTCCTATCTACCCTATCTGTGCTGCTCATAATTTTGTGCACCTCAATCATTTCCCCTCTCAGTCTTCCCGGCTCTAAGGAAGCCTATCCAATCTCTCCTCATTGCTAAAGCATTCCAGCCCAGGCAACATCCTGTGGAAAAGAAAAAGAACTCCTGGAAGTCAGAAACAAAAACTGAAATTGCTGGAGAAACTCAGCATGTCTGGCATCGGCATCATCATCATCATAGAATTCCTCCAGTGTGGAAACAGGCCATTCGGCCCAACAAGTCCACACCGCCCCTCCAAAGAGCAGCCCGCCCTGACTCATTCCCTGACCCCCTCATTTCCCCATGTCTAACCCAAACATCCCTGGACACTACGGGCAAGTTAGCATGGCCAATCCACCTAGCCTGGACTGTGGGAGGAAACCGGAACACCCAGAGGAACAGAGAAAAGCAGAGTTAACATTTTGGGTCCAGCAACAGCAATGTTAAGGAAAACAGGAGGAATTTTGTGGTTTACCATTTTGCAAGTGGAGACAATGACTTCTTACCTGCTGGAATAGTTGAAAATGAACCAGAGGCAATGCGCGAAATCATTTGTTTTAGGCAGTGGGTTGTTATGATTAGAACACGCTGCTTGAGAGGACACTGGAATCAGGTTCAAGTAACTACTTGAGTGGAATGGATAACTGCTGAAGTTAAAAATAAACAGCACAATGGGGAAAGAGCAGGGTAGTGGGACTAAATAGATAGGCCCATCAAAAAACTGTACATATATAATAGACCAAGTAACTTTTTTCTCTGCTGTATTATTTCTTTAAGTGGTAGGATGAGACAGTTCCAAACCAGAAAGTCACCCAAACTAATTCCAAACACTGAATAGAAAACTCGTTTTCGATCTTTGAGATGCCCACATGCCCTCTATGTATTGCAACATGCATGCAAGCTGGAAAGCAAGCTATAGCTGATCAACTACTGTTACATATGGTGCCTGACTGCCATTTCCTTTTCATTGTCAATTCATTTAGCTATCACTGGGGGAACAACAAAGTCTCAGGTTTCAAGGATAGATATTTGAAAAATATTGCTAGAAATGCCCTGTATTTATGGCCCATCCTTATTACTCTCGAGAAGGAAGAGGTGGACCACATTTTAACATGTGTTGACTCCGAGACAAGATCATTCCCCTCACTCTCCAACTTCTCAAAGGAGGAATGATGTTGAGACTCTAATAGGGAATCACTGTAGGATGGAAATGAAAAAAAAAGTAGAGAAATTCTAAAGATACACTGCAGGAAATGGGGCTAAATTGTGTTTTGTGTAATTAGGCATAGAAACAGTCCATCAAACAAAAACATTGTAATCAAATAATCAGACTAACTCTTGGAATAGCTGCAAAAGAAAAGGCAAATTACACAAGTTAATGGGAGCATTGCACACAATTACATTGTGCATGGGGTTCCATTGGCAGTCTCTACCGGTACACACTTACTGGGCACAATTAATTGAGTGTAAAAGTCTGTAATTGTTGCAGCTGTAATGTGCTACATTTGATGGAATATAGGAAATATCCCAGAAACCAGCTCCCACGGGAGGTGCAGCAGATACATCTGAAGCTGTCACTTCTGGTAACCAGCTGTTTTCTGACTAACAGCATTGTAGCAGAATAGTCGTGTGATTACCTGGACGTCCTTCATCAGAAGAAACATCTGCTTCTCATTTAGTTTACAGTGCTTTCCCTCTTTTGCCAGAGAAAGGGCAGAGGCGGAAATTGGTTGTTGTAGGTGCATTTCTTCAGAATTCAGAGGAGCTGTGACCACTTTCCATTCATTAAACAAAATTGCCAAGAAGTATGGTAAAGTGAGCACTAAGGGATATCTTCAGTCCTCCAGTGGTGACTGGACTCTCCTTTCATGTAATGACTGGTCTTGTTTCATTTCTTGAAATGCTTGAGGCTGCAGGATAGAATTAGAAGAAAAGGCAGAGTTTCACAGGCTTTCTTAATTCACAGTATTTTTGTACAAACTGTTTCATTATGGTTTTCAGACAGCGCAGAGATAATAATGCAGATTTCAAGGATTAACCCTGCAAGTGCTGAGTCACATTTTTGGATGGGTGGGAGATACAGGCTGACAGGGGTGGGGGCTGATGACATTCCTCTCTGCTGCCTGCATTTTCAATTTGCCGAGGATACAGACTAGAGGCAGTTGTAGGGGGTGGGGAAAGGTGTTACGTGTTTGCACATTTACATTCTGAACAGCAATGTCTGAGGTTGCACTACATATGGACCAGAAAGCGTCCATTCTTGTGTCAAGTTAACTGGTCTTACAAGTCCATTGGGGAAAAAAAATCCGTGGAGTTTAGAATATAAGTTTCAAGCAATGTCACCAATCCTGAAATCCAGAAATTCCTGTTGGAAATTGTACAGGGTGAATACCCAGTTGTGAATAGCTCTAGGTTAAGATCACATCCTTTCCTCAGATGAAAAATCCAAAGTGGGAAGAATCGGCACTACGAATAAGCAATGGCATTGGATGACTAATGCTCCAAGCTTATGGGAGGAACATTTGCAGGAGCCCCTTGTTATCCAAAATGTTTATGCTGAGCGTTGATTCAGATCCTACAGGAATCAGGACCGTAACAAAAATGTTTTAGAGAAGTTTGCAATTGGACAACCAGCCATGGAACTTGAAATGAACCTGCAGAAACGTTGATGGATTTTCAGTACAAGAAAAATCCAAACGGGAATGTTGACCAAATAAGCGATATAAGATCCCAGAGTTGAGAACGGGTGTCTGATGAATTTAGATACAGTGGACCTGCTAAAAAGATTCTACATGTGCGCAAAGATTGAAGAAATACCCACATAAGCCTTCCAGCTCACAGTACTGAATGGCTTTCGAAAGTGCCCATTCAACGTAAATACTCTGCAGTTTTCTGAATGATATATATCACGTGAAGCTGCACAAGGAACAGCCTTTCCTCCCACATCAACTGAAATATTGTCAGGTTCATCCTGTAGCTATATGTGTAGTGATTGGAACGAGGTCAGCCAGGTGGACCTCAGAGAATATGAGTTCCCCTGATTGGGGCTGTTAACCTGGTCCAATCAGGGAGTCCTGGCTGACAGATATAAACAGGAGTATCAGGCGTTCTGCTCAATCTAGGAGCAGACACTGAGCTAGCTGGGTCAGAGCCATGTACAAAGAACGTGTAAATAAAGGGTGACTTGGTGACAGGATACTGGCCTTTGTGGAATTATTTCAATATGTATGGTGCAGTTTTTAAAAAATTGTTCTTGGAATGAGGGAATTATCAGTAAAACTTGCATTTATTGCCCATTCTAACAATCCTTGATTGTGGCAGTAGTGAGCAGAAAACTAGTTAAGGGGCAGCACAGTGGCTCAGTGGTTAGCACTGCTGCCTCACAGCACCAGGGACCCGGGTTCGATTCCAGTCTTGGACAACTGCCTGTGTGGAGTTTGCACATTCTTCCTGTGTCTGTGTGGGTTTCCTCTGGGCGTTCCGGTTTCCTCCCACAGTCCAAAGATGTGCAGGTCAGGTGGATTAGCCATACTAAATTCTCCATAGTGTTCAGGGATGTGTAGATTAGGTGGGTTTATAGGAGAATGGGACTGGGTGGGATGTTCTGTGGGTCAGTGTGGTCTTGTTGGGCCAAAGGGCCTGTTTCCACACTGTAGGGATTCTATAATATGATAATTTTTTTATGGCCCCTCTTGAGCACTCTTGAATTTGAAGGAGGGGCTAAATTTTAATTCTCTGTGACCCCTTCATTAGATGATGCAGTCACATAATAACATTGCCTTCATTACCTGTGATGATATAATGCAGCATTTGGTCTCTCACAAAGCAGAATTGGAAGAATGCAGCAATATCCTCAATAACTGCCAATTCTCCACTAAATTTTAAATAGAATTTGAATTAGAATTAGATTTTATCATCACATGTACTCACGTATAGGAATACCTGAGTGCAGTAGAACGAGTATAAAGTTGCATTTCTCCGGCACCACCTGGGTTACAGAACCAAATTCTCAAAAAACAAAACGACAGCAGAAATAAAAGAAAACTAAAAAGGCATGAAAAACATCCAGATCTCAAAGTCTAAGTATTATTTCCATAAAGGTTTTTGGAACCACAGATGCGGGCATCTGGGCCTAACCACGGCCTGGAGTCTAGGCCAGCCTGCAAGTCTCGCATCGAACCCTGGGAAGAGCTGCGTTCTTGTTGCCACTGATGTTGCTGTCTCCGGTTGTCAGAGGAGCTTTGCCAGCGCCGCTGCGGCCGATGCCGGCCCCAAGAGCTGTGAGGACGCCCTTGCTGCCACTGCTGCCTCCAATCGCCGAGGCGCCATATTAGCATCTGCTGCCGCCACCTCAGACTGCTGGGAAGCTGCCACCATTCCACGCACAGCCCACTCTCGTTGCTGTTTCGCTGATTAACCCACCGCAAAAAGGTTTTAAAGGAAAGAAGAAAGAGAGCAGAAGTTAAAAGAAAACAAAGGAAAGAAAGTAGATGGGAGCAGTCAGGCCCTGGGGGCTCAGGAGCCTGCACACAGCCCTGCTACTCCACTGCCGTCTTGTTTGAAAGCTGCTGAGTTGTCAGAAGCCACAACACACAAGCAAAGCATTAATTTCCTTGATATCATAATGTTTAAATACTACTGTTCCAAATTTATTTGCAAGGAATTCTGGTATTCTGCTATTGGTTAACTGAATTTTCCTGTGTTGACAGCTTTGAAATTGCCCTTTCTTCTTCGCAGTCTCCCTTTCTCTCTTCACTTCACTTACAGCCTCCCTTTCGTCTTCCTCATCAATTTTCAACCTTCCCCAACCCTTTCTCTTATCTAGCCCCTGTCTCTTTCCCAGGGTCCCTTTCTCTCACAGTCCCCTTAGTGTCATCCCTGTCACACCCCTTTTTCTAACAACCAATGCACCTGGGCTTGATGAGCAGACAGCTACCTCAGTAGGAAGGTAGCTCCCACCCACTTCCATCGGGCTGTACCCCGGTGTGGCTTCCTCTACATCGGGGAAACCAAGCGGAGACTCGGGGACCGCTTTGCAGAACACTTACGCTCGGTTCGCAACAAACAACTGCACCTCCCAGTCGCGAACCATTTCAACTCCCCCTCCCATTCCTCAGACGACATGTCCATCCTGGGCCTCCTGCAGTGCCACAACGATGCCACCCGAAGGTTGCAGGAACAGCAACTCATATTCCGCTTGGGAACCCTGCAGCCCAATGGTATCAATGTGGATTTCACAAGTTTCAAAATCTCCCCTCCCCCCACCGCATCCCAAAACCAGTCCAACTCGTCCCTGCCTCCCTAACCTGTTCTTCCTCCCACCTATCCCCTCCTCCCACCCCAAGCCGCACCTCCATCTCCTACCGACCAACCTCATCCCGCCCCCTTGACCTGTCCGTCCTCCCTGGACTGACCTATCCCCTTCCTAACTCCCTACCTACACTCACCTTTCCTGGCCCCATCCCCGCCTCTTCGACCTGTTTGTTTCCTCTCCACCTATCCTCTCCTCTATCCCTCTTCTATCCGCCTCCCACTCTCTCCCTATTTATTTCAAAACCCCCTTCCCCTCCCCCTTTTCTGATGAAGGGTCTAGGCCCGAAACGTCAGCCTCTCTGCTCCTATGATGCTGCTTGGCCTGCTGTGTTCATCCAGCCCTGCACCTTGTTGTCTCAGCAAAGTGAAGCCTGGTTTTCTGCTGATGCTTTTGGCCCCAAGTCCACCTGCTCGTGATGCTAGTTTTTCAGTCCCAGACTCTCTCATCTCTTGGCTGCCAGATCCTCCCCAGTGGCCAAGATTTACAAACCCTGCTCATTGCTCTTTCAATACCAAGCTGGCTCTCTTCCTTGTTTTTGGGGCAACGGCTTTTTGTATGTGGTAATGTGTGCCAGTTATTGAAAATGTGGGAGAGGATCAATAGGATTAGAAGAGTGGCTCCTCAACATTTCCTTCCATGCTAATGGGGTTGCCTTTTTTTCCCTGATTGATTACCCAGAGAGTGAATTTTCCAATGATGAGTCACCAGACTTGAAACGTTAACTCTGCTTTCTCTCCACAGATACTGGCAGACCCTGCTGAGTTTCTCCAATAATTTCTGTTCTTGTTTCAGATTTTCAGATCTTTGTTTTTATTTGAATGAGTTTTCCCAGATGGTTTGGGGATTTCAGGAGTGAATTCACCTGTCCCCCCTCCTGCATTTATTGAGTGTCACTACAGAGCCACCTTTTTGAATTGTTGCAGACCATGTGGTGTAAATATGGTGGCAGTGCTTTTTCTTAATCTATTTGATAGGCCATTTCAGAGTGCAGTTAAGAGTCAACCATATTGTTGTTGGTTTAATAGGCCAGACAAGGTAGAGATCATAGAATCCCCACAGTGTGGAAGTAAGCCATCTGGCCCATTGAGTACACACCAATCTTCCGAAAAGCTTCCCACCCAGATCCACCCTGGACACAATCCCTGTAACCCTGCATTTTCCATGGCTAATCAATCTAGCCTGCACATCCCTGGACACTGTTGGAAATTTTCCATGGCCAATTCACCTAACCTGCACATTTTGGACTGTGGGAGGAAACCAGAGCACCAGAGGAAACCCAAGCAGACACAGGGGAGAATGTGCAAACGCCACACAGACAGTTGCATGAAGATGGAACTGAACCCAGGTTCCTGGCACTGTCAGGCAGCAATGCTAACCACTGAGCCACCGTGCCACCCTACCAGGTAAGCTCCCCTCAAGGATGTTTGCTCCAGGAGCCCAGATTTTTGCAAAAATTCAGTGACTCTATGATAATTATTATTCCTTATTATAATCAATTAGAATTTTAATTCAAGATTTACTAATTAATTGAATTTTTAAATAAATCTTTCCAGCTGTCATGGTGGAATTTGAACTCATATGCAGGACATTACACTTACCTATGGATTCCTGGCCTAGTAGCATTATCTGTTTACTACCATTCCCTTGCGACACAAACATTCATACGCGTTCAGCTGCCAGGTCAAATATGCACCCAGAGGGGATTCCCCAATCCCATTGTAATTCCAGTAAATGTGCACAGAATTCATGAAGATTGCACTTCAGTGACTTTTTATTCCACTGGAACAAAATAATCTAAGTACAAAGAAAAGTGTTATGTTAGACACACAAAAAAAAATAAACGAGACCTCACACAAACAGTTTGAGCTGGTCCATCTCATGCATTTTACACCCAATACCTTGCTGTCACCCCCATGATCTCATTGATACACTCTTCAATCCTCAAGGAACCCCAGACACACAAACTCTACTAACCTGCATCCATCACTGGTACCACCGTCAACCAGCGTCACTGTAATCTAACACTGCCAACATTCACCATGGGAATGGTGGGGTCCAGCATCCAACAAATGTCACACGAGGAGTGTCTCGTAGGAGTAAGGACTACAGAGAATTCCCTGCAGAAAGTAAGGTCCTGCATCCAAGTCCATGCAGCTGGCCAAAGTCTGGGAGAAGGCAACTCCCCAAATACACCACATTCCCAGTGAAGAGCTATACTCAGAGAGAATAGGTCAAAATACATGGAAAATATCATTCCCCTAAACTTCCAGCTTTCTATAGCTGGTGCTCTACAGGGACCCCTTGAGAACAGAATTACCCCTTACAAATTCTCAACTATGAGCAAGATTTATCCTCCCAGAAATTTAATCATTTAGTTATTTACTACAATTTCCAGAATGCAACAAGCTGCACTGCAGCCCATCATTCTAATTGTTGCATTTATTTCCAGAATGAATTATTAAGAATTTATGCCATAATTATTTGCCTTCTCATTCACAGCAGGGAGTTTCATCCTCTGGGAGTGCATACTGGGAACTTGGACATGCACTGCACAAAGTTTTCCAACTATTTATAATTAATAGCCAGTAAATCATTTACATTACATGCCTGAATTTTCCATTCACCATCCCTGGAGGCAAGGCTCCCTGTTGACAATGTCTCCTTATGTATTAAACGTATATTTTATGACTTATAAATTTTGATTATAAAATGCATGTGGAAGAAATATGTAGATACAGACACACTAGTGGGGGCACTGTGGGTTTTAAGACACAGGGAATCTGCTTGCTGTTGCTGGATTCGGTTGGATCACGACTTAAGACAAGTTTCTGGCACCCAATTGTCATGGTGGCTGATGTATTTCTTCACTGTCACTTCCTGTATAATTGTAAACATGCAGGTATCTCAAAAAATATATTGATCAATGAAATAACTGCACAAAGGCTGGTATCCCCTCACCAAGTCACCCCTTTATTTAAATGCGCACAATACACGGGCTCTGACCAGCCAGCTCAGAGCCAGTCCTCAGACTGAGGAGACCTTCTGAATCTCCTGTTTAAGGTTTTTTTTTTAAATTGTGAGGGGTATGGTTAGGTGAATAGCGAAGGTCTTTTTGCCAGGGTAGCGGAGTCCAAAACTAGAGGGCATAGGTTTAAGATGAGAGGGGAAAGATTTAATTTTTTTTAAATGGCTGTGACCAGCCAGCTCAGAGTCAGTCCCTGAACTGTGGAGATTCTGAACCCCCTGTTATATATGTATATTTTTAAGGTATCTTTATACTTGAAAGTGTTCTTTTCTCCAGAAAAACATAAAACTCAGTTGAGACGGACAAAAGTGCCTTCAGAAGGTATGACTGGTTTTGATAGGCTAGACGGAAGCAATAGATAGAAGTTACAATCATTGGTAAACCTTACGAGAATCAGGAGAAACTCCTTTACACACAGATGACAGGATATTACACGCCACCACAAGGTGTGTTCTTTTGTGGGGGATATGTAAAGGACAGGTACTCAGCCCACGGCCTTCTCACCAATTCACATAATATAGCAGCCATCCACCATATGTAAATAAACAACTCAGGCTCAACTGACCCTGATATTACCCTCCCCACAATTTGATGCAGTTGGTGTTTTTAAGAGCCAAAGTTTTTGAAATCATTGCATGGAGGCTGGGTCCCATCACCAAGTCACCCCTTTATTTATTAGTGCACAGTACACTGGCATCTCCTGCTTATATTGGTTAGCCAGGGCATCCTGATTGGCCAAGGTTAACAATCAAGGATCTCATTGTCAATGAAATCCACGTGGCCCTCATTCCAATCACTACAATTGTTTACATAAAACCCCTCCTGTGAGTAATGGAAATGCCATACAATTTAACATGGTTCTGTTAGATGATAACTATTGCATTCAGGGTATAACATTTACCTTGGGTTTTCCTCAGTTTTGATTAACCTGATCAAGCAGGTGAAATAGGAATCAGTCTATGAAAGAGATAAGTCAAATGGGGAAACTTAGTTTGTGTTTCTCTCATTGTGTCTCCGCTGTGGCTCAGTTGGTAACACTCTCACCTGAGTCAGAAGGTTGTATGTTCGGGTCTCATTCCAGGGTTTAAGCCCAAAAATTCAAGGCTGACGCTCCAGTGTAGTCCTAAAGGAGTGCTATACTGTCAAAAGTGCTTTCTTACACATGAAATGGCAAATTGTGGCCGATTTGCCCTCTCAGGTAGGCATTAGAAACCTTACGGAACTATCTCAAAAGAAGAATAGGAGAGTTATACACAATATTTTCCTTCAATCAAAATCCTTTGCTGTGTACATGTTGGCTGCCATGTTTTCTGCACTTGTTAAGGCTCTTTGGGTATTGCACTGGAAATTAAACCCTACAATTCCTGGAGTTGTCACAAATGTGAAAATTTGATTGAATTCGCAAATTGCCTAATCCACCTAACTGCCTCATTCAGGTTAAAAGAATATGCGTGCCACATTTTTTTCATTAACAATAAACTAACTATTCTCTGTAATCAAACTGTTTTTAAACAAATGGGAAAATATAGACAGTTTGAATTGCCAATCTATAACTCTACAACTTTAATTCTATTAAAATTGCCAAACGCACACAAACAGACACACAAGAGAAAACAAAAATATTATTGGGATATGGGAAAAAGAATGTCAGAGAAGCATGGCTCTGACACCAGTCCGGATCATAGATGTCAAAAATTTGTTTCTTTTAGCCCTTTCGATTCCTTCAGACTATTGCAAAAGACACATGGTTGTGGATACACCAATTCACTGGTTGAATATTAACCCTAGCAGTGTCTCTGAAAGTGTTTTTCTTTCCCCTTTCCCTTTCAGCAGGGCATTTGCAGAGTGAGAAGCTAAAAGAGAAAGATGAGGGAGTGTACCTGATTACTGTGGGTTCTCCTTCACTTCCCCACGCAGAAGGGAGAGAGAGAGATGGATGCTTTCTCTTTGCAGGCTGGGTGTTTCTGCTGTCTGGTCCATGTACAAGGCTGTAGCCATTTCCCCACAAAACAATAAACTGGTTATAACTATGCTGAGCCCTCCTTAGTCCACACAACTGGTGCCAATCATAAAAATCAAAAGACTCTCTGGAATAGGGCAATATTAGGTTCCAGTAACATTTTTTAACTACTGTAAACACATTCTGATGAAGGGTCTCGGCCCGAAACGTCAGCCTTTTTGCTCCTATGATGCTGCTTGGCCTGCTGTGTTCATCCAGCTCTGCACCTTGTTGTCTCGGATTCTCCAGCATCTGCAGTTCCTACTATCTCTGATTCTGACTCAGTTTCCTTGGTTTAAAGCATTACCATCCCTTATTTTTGTCCATAGTCTAAATAAAATTATCACAGTCTTTGTACATGGCAATTGTGACTTCAACCAAAAGTAGTTAATTGGTTTAAAGTGATTTTTGATGTCCTGTGATCATGGAATGTGCTATTTAAAAGTTAGTAGCTTTTACCGTCAGTTAGAATTTGGCTATGCCTGTGTATTGATTGGGGGTGATTGCATGTACAGTTCTCAACAGAAGGAGAGTGTGTGTGTGTGTGTGTTGTCCAAACTCTTATCTGGATCAGAAAACACACACAAACAACTCAAACTAATTATTCAGCCTCCTTTCCCCTCTGGTGCTCAATGCCACAGTTGGAAAATGTACCATTTCTATCTCTTCAACTATTTACATTCATCTAGAGCCATCGCTTAATTCTATTGAGTTTCTAATTCCTGCAGGAGCCATTTTATATCAATGTGAACTTAATTGTTTCTGGATTGAATATTTTCACGGAATATCAGTCTTGGCAGTTCCTGAATTACCATGCTCATTGAAGGATTGAAGATGGTTATTAAGGCTGACAGTTTTAGTGTCACTGGAATCTATGACAACATCAGCAGATTACAGCGAGCCGGTGACAGTATTTATTTACGTAGAATTGAGACATATGGTCAAAATCATTCTTTCTCTCTCCTCTGTAATTAAAACATCTGGGAGCACAAAAGACCTGTGAAGTCTCTCTGCTAAGTAATGGAAGGTTCAGCAGTGCCAGGCTGGGACAATAAGGAATATTTTTATAAGAATGTCAGAACTGCAGAGCACAAGGAACATTTAGCTGGGGCCCCTTCTTCAAATCAACTGATGTACGAAGGAATGAAACATTTTAGGTCAATTTAACTTGCTGTGGATTGGAAGTACTCAGTTTAAAGGGAGTCATTTTGGAATTTTTCAGTATCTTAATCTGTGCACCACATTGAGGCAGAACCTTCTGCATGTAGGAAATGTTTACACTTCTTCAAAGATCAGGATCTAAGTGTGAACTTACTTATCTGTGACATCATGCTTTGTTTGATAACCGATAAATCTCTGGCAAAGAAAGTTTTATTCTGTATTACGGTGGTGCCGTGGTTACTGCAGTGGAGCTGTGTGGCTCAAGTCGAGAGAACACAGACACCCATGTCATTTCTCCTTCCAGGGTCCCCCCCATATATTCTCTTCCCTCTTGAAACCGGTGACTCATGCAGGGGTACAACGATTAGGATTGCAAACTCTGACCTTATTCCTGGAGTTCTTAATACATGACCTGGGGCATAGGCTGTTGATTATCAAGGGTTACTGGGAGAAAGCGGGAGAATGGGGTTGAGGAATTTATCAGACATGATTGAATGGCGGAGCAGACTCAATGGGCCGAATGGCCTAATTTCTGCTCCTATGTCTCATGGTCTTATGGCATCCAACCCAACTCTGCCTGGTCATCACGGCTTACTTTAGATCCTCAATATGTTCAGAATGCATAAATTAAAATGGTCAATGATAAAAGTACATGCCTTTTTTTTTAGGCACCTATTTTGTTCCAGGAACTCTCCAGGAGCATTTTAGGAGACTAATGTTTAATTCCTGGAGGCTCCACAGTGATCCTGGAGTGTTGGCAACCCAGTCTCCTGCATTTACAGGTGAAGGTAGGCAAGGGCATCCACCATGGGGGGGCAACATTTCTAAGCCACATTTGGGTGTGCATTTTCATGATTAGCCATTGATTATTGATCAGGAATCTTGTGAGTAACTTGCCTTCTAATTAACTTAAAAGTATTAAAGCCAATGCAGCGATCCCATAAGTGCCCATCAAAACAGATCAGACCAAGAACTGAATTATTTTTGAACCAAGAAGGAGCCCTGAATCCAGCAACAAATTGCATTTATATAACACCTTCAATATAGTTACGTAAAACAGTCTTCACAGGAGCATTTTCAAACACTGAGCATAACAAGCTGTTAGGACAAATTGGTCAGAAAGGTAGATTTTAAGGAGCATATTGAATGAGGTTAGAGAGGTGAATAGGTGAAGGAGGGAATTGCAGAGCTTAGGAGCCAGCTATCACAGAATTAATAAATAGGTGATGGGTGAGAGGTTAGAAGAGGCACTAAGTTCTGAGAGTTTTTAATGTCATGCAACAAAAGATCTGCTAAGGGGCAAGGGAAAGACTGAGTTTGGGATCCAGAATCCTTTCACAGACCACTGACGTATATCTCCAGCTGAGCAAGCTGAGTTTCACTGAGATTTTTACCGCTCTGAAGCAATTTAATTTATGGTCTGTCAGTTTGGTTGGCTATTTAATTTTTGGTTGTATACTTTTGCCAACTCCTCTTTTCTCATTAATCATGCCAATGAAAGTGAAGCTCGTTTAAATCAATGGTGACATGTGTTTAATAGTTTTTAAAGATTCAAGCTGCTGGAGGTCCTGTCAGGGTTATCAGGTGTGCGAAGCTATGACACATGATTTTTTTTAAACCTTTGAAGATATTTTCTGTGAAAATATATTTTTAATGAGAAGATTTTCGGTGGTTAGAAAAATAGCAGATGACAAGATTAATGGAAACAGTAAATGGAGTTCTTATTTTTTAAGAAAAGCCTGCAGGGTAATACAGAAATTTCAACCAGTACATGACAATCTTAAAAAATTCCCACAAGCAACCTCCCGTAAGTCCTCCACTGGAGGAATTTTTTGTCAAAATGAAGGGGACTTCCTGCAGTTTAAGGTACTACCCTGGGGTGGCAAAGGCTTAGTGGTATTTTCACTGGATTGTGAATCCAGACACCCGAATAACATTCTGGAGACCTGGGTTCAAATCCCACCATGGCAGATGCTGGAATTTGAATTCAATAAAATGGGCCTGGAGTCACATGTGGACCATAACAGGAAAGAATGGCAGATTTCCTTCTCTAAATGACATTAATGAACCAGGTAGTTTTTTATCCACAAAGATCGAGGATGAGTCACTATTATTGAGACGAGCTTCATATTCCAGTTGTGTTAATCGAGTTAAAATTTCAATAGCTGCCACGGTGGGGTTTGAATCCATTTTTCCAGGATATTAGACAGGGGCACAGGATTACACATCTCGTGGTGTTACCACTCTGGATCAACTCCCACTGAAAGAAGAAAGAACCACAATTAATCAGAGCTTAATTTTGGTTTAATGAAAAAAGTCACTCGGTCAAGTGGGTCACTAAGGAACTTAAAGTATTTAAAATTTTCATCTCAGGAAAAGAAAGTTAGGAGTATTTGGTGGCGTGAGGTACCTCACTTGCTATCCGGAAAGTCACAATCATGTTGTCCACAATATTCCATTCCAATGAAAGTAATCTGTTGCTGCACATGCCCAGAGAGAAAAGAAAGGTTTTTAGTGTTTAAATAGTAATTGCTTAGAATCCCAACAGTGTAGAAGCAGGCCATACCAACCCTCCAAAGACCATCCCACCCCCTCTATCCTACAACCTTGCATTTCCCATGACTAATCCACCTAGCCTGCACACTATGGGTAATTTAGCATGGCCAATCCACCTAAGCTGCACATCTTTGGACTGTGGGAGGAGACCAGAGCACCCAGAGAAAACCCATGCAGACAAAGGGAGAATTTGCAAACTCCACACAGACAGACAGTCACCCAAGGCTGGAATTGAACCTAGGACCCTGTGAGGCAGCAGTGCTAACCACTGAGCCACCATGCCATCCCTCAAGATAAGTTAGAAATACGGGAGAGTCTACATTATCTTGAGGGTAAGATTATATCTGTCCACATAATTTAAGTGAGGATCTCCTTGCATTGTCACTGACCTCGATTCATTTTTCCTACTTTACAGAACAGCTATTTCAGGTTTTCTTTCAGATCCAGGGAGTTTCTCCAATAGAACAGGTTGTAAATGCTACTCAGTAATTTGGAAATCATTGTCTATCAAGCGTGTTAATCCAGAGGCACTTAAATGGAGCATGTCAGTACCAGCTGATTTCATGGCAAGATCCAGCTGAGGAATTTCATTTTAATTTGTTTTTCCACTCCTGCTACACTATCCTTTGCACTCAACACAAACTCTTTCATTTGAAGATAAATGCCAGATTCATTTCTGTGCCAAGAACTCACTGCCAGTTGAATTTGAATTTAATAAGATCTGGAATTAAGAGTCTAATGATGACCATGAAAGTATTATCAATTGTCAGGAAAAAACCCATCTGGTTCACTAATGTCCTTGGGGAAGGAAATGGCCATCTTTACCTGGTCTGGACTACATGTGACTCCAGACCCACAACAATGTAGTTGACTCTTAACTGCTCTTTGAGCAATTAGGGATCAGCAATAAATGCTGGACTAGCCTTCATTCTGTGAATGAATAAAAGAAAGAAACAACTGCATAAGTTGTGATCACTGAATGTTTTGCACAATGGATTTGTAAGTTCAAAGTACAGGAACACCCTTTCGTTCCTTGCCTAGAACCCAACCTGAAAATAGGGCAGCCTATTGCAGCTCCTGCAAATTTGTAATAAAAGCAGCATCTTGAAGAAGGAAATTGAGTTTCAAGCTTAGTTTTAAGCTCAGGGGTTTAGGAAATTCGAGTTATGTCAAGTCCTAACTTCTCCAACATAAATACAGCACATCCTTCCCATACCTACTGACTTTATGTGCCATGGAGACTTGAGCAAGCAAGGTTTATGTGATAAATCTCACTAGGCAGATTCAAGGCAGCCTCAGAGGAGTGTGTGTGAAAAGGTGTGCTGGTTAAAAGGCCAGTCTCGATTCTTGCAGACATTGGTCTACCTCTTCACATCCTTCTTATTACCCTAACGTTCACTTCCCAACCTCTCACTATGTCCACCCACCCTCAAGTCCCCTCATATCATGAATGATCCTTCATACTGTCTATGCTCCCTCTAAGCCCCATTGTATCTCAATACCCTTTCATAAATGCCATGCCCCTTCAGTGCCCCTGTCCAACCTCAGATTTGCATACATACTCATTTTCCTCATGCACTCCTTAGGTCTCCATAACCCCTTCCAGCCCATTCCTCAGCCCCCATGTCCCCTCAAAACTCCCAATGTTTCCTCAGTGGTCACTCATTTAGCCTCTACTGTGAACAGAGCTCAGGAGTCATTGAATAGAAATGGGATTGAAAACTGTTAGCTCCCTTCAGGTGGTTATTAAGTTATGAAAGTAAACATCTATTCAGATACTACCATCTAAGGCAGGTAATGCTATTATTATCTCATAAAACTGTCAATCATATCAAATTCCCAGACCCTATACAACTGAGTAAACAATTCTCCACAAATCTAAGTGCTTCAACAAACTTTGAAGTTCAGCCAAGTGTTCATAATCAATTCAACTGTCAATATAAACCCTTACATCTCCAGACAATAAAACCTAGTGAAACTGAAAAACCAATTTCATTTTAAAACAGAGGCCAATCAAAGAAGTAGAGCCAGTGATTCATTTATGTTCTAAATTTAAGCAGCAGAAGATTTAGTTTTAAGCTTAAGCAACTCTGGACCTTTAAATTGCAGCTCAGATCATGTTAGGAATCTTCCCGGTCACTCTGTTCTCAGTTTTGAATGCATGAACACACTTTTTTCCAGTGGGAAATGTATAGTAATATATCTCAATGCTTACACAATGCTAATCAATATAATTACCAATTTACCTTTGCAGAACAGACCATATCATCAACCACAGCAGTAAAACACACATTTAACTTATAAGGCAACATGTAACAAGGAATTGCACTCAACTGACTTCCTAACTCTCTTTCCTGGTGAATTTTCCAAAGGCTTCCTGAGTACACCTTACCCAATGAAAATGCTGCAGGAAATGAAACACAAGGTGTTCCTTGGTGTCAATGGTGATTTGATGTCACAAGACATTCATGCAGTATCACAACCAAACTGTCTTCCTGCCTGCAGGAGATTTATGTGGGGCTCTTTATGTTGACAGCAACAAACTCAATGGAGCCATAATTTTGCTGATTGCTGTATTCATTCCCAACATTTAAACTCAGAAATCCAGGCCAATGTTTCAGGTCACTGACCTTTCATTGCAACTGCTTTATCAAAGCTATTGGTTTCAATTCCTGTGCAGTGGTAAGATCACTGACCTGAAATGTAAACTCTGCTTTCCTCTCCACACATGCTGTCTGACCCATTGAGTGTTTTTAACCCTTTTCTGTTTTTATTTCAAACCAGACCTGGACTGTGCAGGTAATTGAACATGTTTGAGGAACAATTAATGCCTATCACAATCATAAAAAATGTGTATTGGAAAGACAACATGCAATAGGTATGCAATGGATTGAAAAAGCTGATAAAGCCTTTTAGCTTTCAAAGCAACAAGTCACTCATGATCATTTCAAACTGCAAAGAAAACCAGAAATAGATATTTCTCTCGCTATGCACTGGAGATTTATATTTTCCCTTTGAATAGGAATGTAATTTTATTTCTATTGTAGACTGATGACTGTAAATGCCCAGCTAAGACTGGGGTAAATTTTATAACACAATCTCCTGAGGAGAGGAACAAGGGAACTGACCTGTTTTAGTGAACTGACACCGCTGAAAGGTGGGTCAATCCAATAAACGTTTACACCTGCATCGCTGTATGGTTTATGTCTGTTTTTATCGCTTGTGTAGAACTTATTGGAAACCATGAGGAACATTCTGCATGCTAAAACGCAACATGTGTTTTGACTTTGTGCACCATCCTGTGAACTTGAATGGAAGGGGTAGCAACAGCAACAAGAAGGGAATCTATATCTGAATAGCACTTTGTTCAAATTATTGTAACTGAGTGATTTGTGACAAAGTAAAATCAAGTATGAAACAGTGAAATATAAAAGAAGGTGAAATGGTCTGGACCCCTGTAGAATGTCCCAATCCTTTGCTGCTTGAAGGAGGTCATGCATTTCCTGAAACTCCAAGGCTGAGTTGCATATATGTGGACCCAGCACTGTTGGAATAATGCATGTCCTCACATTTAGTCATTCACGTGGAAGATCATTACGTATCTGCTCATTATGTAACACAACATAAAATTGGGAGCAAAAATCTTATAGGAGGCCTGAACAATGCTGGCTACGGAGAGAAATCTGAGGGAATCAAGTGAGAAGTTGGACATGGGCCCTTTTTGATGCCATTGTATTTTCCCACAGAATTCTGGGTATCGAGGTAAGCAGTGACAAGATCCCAATAAAGGAGAATGTAACATTGTTGTCAGCCTCATTAACTGCAAACCTCATCTCATTGATATCCAACTTCCTATCCTACCACCGGCCACAAGGAAGAACTTGATACTGACAATTCCTGACATGAAGGTTTGAGCGTGTGCCTGGCAAACTCCAGCTCAGCACTTGCTCCTCTGGACCATCATCTTAGATACCCATTAAACATCGCAGGGCAACCTCCCATGGGCAACAGCTGTGTGCATCACACATTCAAGGTCACTGACATCCGACATGTGCTCGTCTCCATGTATGATCATTCCACACCTTCTGTCCCCTTACTACATGCCACTGCACTGCCACACTGACCCTTAGGGCACACTGACAATCATCATTGCAATGCCATTGAAAGCATACATTATGTTCAGGGACGGGGACTTACCTGGATGATCACAGCAACTGTGCCCTGCCTTATTACAGTATGCTCCCTGAATCAGTGCTACCAGGCTCACAGTGCTGCTATATTACCTTGTTGTTTGGAGCAGACTCAAAGTCAGGAAGCTCATCACAGATGTCAGCAGTAATCAGTCAAAGGGAGAACGCCTTTTAGCTGAAGCTCCCAGCACAAGTCAAGAGTTGCCTTTGATAACAGTCCAGGCGCTTGGATATAATCAGTCAGTTGCTCCCGGTGGTCAGGGTCAGAGCCAAATGCCAAACATCCCTCCACTCATCTCACCTCTTTCTTCCCAACTATGGACCATTTTCTCCAGGAAAGAGAGAAAGGGAGGCATTAAGAGGGATGAAAATGGGTGGCACAGCTATCAGTGATGCTGCACATGGGGAAAATGCTTTGAGGTACCCTAGTTGTGAGCAGGCAGTGCAGAGGGCAGGAAGGGTCAGTAGTGTGGGGTAATGGGGTGGTTGAGAGCAAATGAAAGATGATGCTGACTGCAACGGTGAGAATAGTAGATGGGAGATGGATACAGCAGCAGAGATAGAGTGAATGTGACATAGCAGAGAGAAGATAGTGGTGCTTACCCTATTCGGGGGGGGGGGATGGGGGGGGGGGGGGGGTTTGGTGGGGAAGGATCATTGACCTTCTTCGTACATTACTGGGCAATCCTCCAGCCAGCTAAGAACACACTGACCCAGCTGGCTGCCATGCTGGGAGAAGAGGATCTCCATCCTCTACATCACCCAACACACAAGGGCCACCAGGTACCTTTCTGCAAATACAGCCGAGAAACTCCCCTTGTGTGCCATGTCTGGGGTGAACATCAGGATCGCATGCATGGAAGCTCAGAACTGACAGTCCTTAGTTGCTGGATTATTCCATGTTATCCAGGCAATGGTGAGTTCTTCCATTTCTATTGAGTGGGGAACCAGGCCAGTATTGGATGAGAGGGGAGCCATAGGGTGGGTTAGGTAGTTGGGGAGACAGGCTTTGTAAGATAGCATCAGAAAAGTCACTAAGGTTTATGGAAAGAAAACTTTCATGAAACTTGAAAAATCTGAGACTTAGCCAAGGAGACAAAAGATTCAGTTTGGGAATTGGGGGTGGGGTAAAAGTGCTACTGGAATAAGGTACAAAAGTGATTTTTTTCTTGCATTTGCAATGTGCTAACCAGTGAACATGACCTCAATTATTAGTAAGATTTTAGAGCCCATTATTAAGGATGAGTTGCAGAGTACTTGGAAGCACATGGTAAAATAGTATGGAGTCGGAATGGCTTCATCAAGCGGAGGTAATGCCCGACAGATCTGATAGAAACTCTGAGGAGATAATGGGCAGGTTAGACAAAGGACAGCCAGTGGACATAATCCATTTGGATTTCCAAAAGGCCTTTGACAAAGTGCCACACAAAACACTGCTAAATAAAATAAGAGCACATAATGTTAGGGGCAAAACACTAACATGGATAGAGGATTGGCCGACTAACAGAAAGCAGAGAGTAGGTATAAAGGTATCTTTCAGCTGGAGACTAGTGGAGTTCTGCAGGGACCACAACTACACATTTTTTTTTAAATGATCTGGATGAAGGAACTGAGGGAATTGTTGCTAAAGTTTGCAGATGACACAAAGATAGATAGAGGGACAGGTCATGTTGAGGAAGTGGGGAGACTGCAGAAAGACTTGGACATGCTGGGCAACTGAGCAAAGAAGTGGCAGATGGAATACATGATCGGAAAGTGTGAGGTATGGACTTTGGAAGGAAAAATAGAGTAGACTATTTTTTAAACAAGGACAGCCTTCATAAATCTGAAGCACAAGGGTACACGGAAGTCCTAGTTCAGAACTTTCTTAAGGTTAACACACAGGTTCAGTTGGCAGTTAGGAAGTCAAACACAATGCTAGCATCATTTCAAGAACAGAGATGTATTGCTGAGGCTGTAAGATGCTCTGGTCAGACCGCATTTGGAATATTGTGAGCAGTTTTGAGGCCCATATCTAAGGAAAGATGTACTTGCATTAGGGGGGGTCCAGAGAAAGTTTACAAGAATGATTCCACGATGAAGGGCTTGTCATATGGGAATGGTTGAAGATTCTGAGTTTGTATTCAATGGAGTTTAGAAGGCTAATGGAGATGTGATCGAAGCTTACAGAATACTGAGAGGCTTGGATTGAGTGGAAGTGCAGAAGCTGTTTCCACACATAGGAGAGACTAGGACCCAAGGGCACAGTCTCAGAGTGAAGGCACGACTCTTTAAAACTGAGATGAGGGGGACTTTCTTCAGCCAGTGGATCTTTAATCTATGGTACTCATTGCTACAGAGGGCTGTGGAGGCAAAGTCATTGAATGTATTTAAGACAGAGATAGATAGCTTCTTGGCTGGTAAGAGGTTCAAGAGTTATGGGGAGAAAGCTGGAGAATAGGGTTGAGAAAAATATCAGCCATGGGCTGAACGGCCGAACTTTGTTCCTATATCTTATGGTGCTATGATCTAACTAAGTGGATGTGTGATAAACCAAGGGGATCTAATTCATCCCCCCTCAGCCAGGAGCTTAACAATTTGAGATAACCTGACTGGATTGCAACAAATCTCCAATCTCAAGTCAGAGGTTCCTCGTTTTCATAACCATGTCTTTCTTCATGAACTACTGTTTACTTTTAGACACAAGATGCTGATTTATTTTTAATATTTTTTCACAGGATGTGGCAATTTGTTTTTTTTTTCAAATGAACCTCATCATAATGTTCAGTTACTAGTGGTGTACCTCAAGGATCTGTTTTGGGGCCACTGCTGTTTGTCATTTTTATAAATGACCTGGATGAGGGCGTAGAAGGATGGGTTAGTAAATTTGCGGATGACACCAAAGTTGGTGGAGTTGTGGATAGTGCGGAAGGATGTTGCAGGTTACAGAGGGACATAGATAAGCTGCAGAGCTGGGCTGAGAGGTGGCAAATGGAGTTTAATGTGGAAAAGTGTGAGGTGATTCACTTTGGAAGGAGTAACAGGAATACAGAGTACTGGGCTAACGGTAAGATTTTTGGTAGTGTGGATGAGCAGAAAGATCTCGGTGTCCATGTGCATAGATCACTGAAAGTTGCCACCCAGGTTGATAACGTTGTTAAGAAGGCATACAGTATGTTAGGTTTTATTGGTAGAGGGATTGAGTTTCGGAGCCATGAGGTCATGTTGCAGCTGTACAAAACTCTGGTGCGGCCGCACTTGGAGTATTGCGTACAGTTCTGGTCACCGCATTATAGGAAGGATGTGGAAGCATTGGAAAGGGTGCAGAGGAGATTTACCAGGATGTTGCCTGGTATGGAGGGAAGGTCTTATGAGGAAAGGCTGAGGGACTTGAGGCTGTTTTCGTTAGAGAGAAGAAGGTTAAGAGGTGACTTGATAGAGACATACAAGATGATCAGAGGATTAGATAGGGTGGACAGTGGGAGCCTTTTTCCTCAGATGGTGATGGCTAGCACGAGGGGACATAGCTTTAAATTGAGGGGTGATAGATATAGGACAGATGTCAGAGGCAGGTTCTTTACTCAGAGAGTAGTAAGGGCGTGGAATGCCCTGCCTGCAAAAATAGTTGACTCGCCCACTTTAAGGGCATTTAAATGGTCATTGGATAAACATATGGATGATAATGGAATAGTTTAGGTTAGATGGGCTTTAGATTGGTTTCACAGGTCGGTGCAACATCGAGGGCCGAAGGGCCTGTACTGCACTGTAATGTTCTATGTTCTATGTTCTATCAGACATGCTGTGACACACTGCCACGGCAAATGGGACTTGAACCATAATCTTCTAGCTCAGAGGTAGGCTCATTACCACCAAACCTCCATTAAGTGACAGTGACAATCTCATTGCTGCGTGTTTGGAGTCGCACACAGACCAGGCCAGGAAAGGTGGGCAAATTTCCTTCCCTAAAGCATTTAAGTGAACCCAGTGGCTTTTAACAACATTAGAGGTCAAATTGTTATGATCACCATGACTGAGCCTAGCTTTAAATTCCACATGTATTAACTAAACTCAGGCAACGTCAGCCGCAGTGGAATTTGAACCCATGTCCCCAGTGTACTAGCTATGCCTCTGGTTTACTAAACTCACTGATTTTACCACTGCACCATCATCACGCGTACAACTATAAGCATTTTCAAGACTTGGATCATGTCACCATTCATTCTATAATCTGGAGTGAAGGCCAACATTTATTGTATCAGCTCATCCTCATGCAATGGCTTTCAAAAGCTTCTCTAACAATCATGTCCTTTCAAAGATAAAAGGCCCAGGATGAAAACAGTATTCCAAATGTGGCCTTGCTGAAGAATTATTAACAATTAAAATAATTGGTATCTCTAGTTTATGATAGTCAATTAAGTTAAATTTGACTTTTACCACCTAGGTTTGAAAGAATTTTTACTAGTTTTGGGGCATTACATCCTGTGATCATTCTTGGTTTTCTTTTGGTCTCGAAAACAACTTTTGTAGAAAATGCTGGACATCGTAGAGTCTCTGGAGAGATAAAGAGAATTTAACATCTTATGATGGTCTATCATCTGAACAGTTTCAACAAAAGCTTTATCTGTTTTACTGTGCACAGATGCAGTCAGATCTGCTATTTCCAGCATTATCTGCTCTTATTGCAGATTCCCAACATCTGTAGAATCCATGGCCTGAAAGTAACTTACTTTGATTAATAATCTAACGATCTTGAGATATAAATCTATTTGATGATCTTTGCTAAGAACAACCTCAAATTGACTGGAATTTTTGAAAGAGCAATTATTAATCATATCTGAACACTTTTTGTTGTCTTTCTTTGCTTAATGGTATACACGTATTTTCTGTATTAATGTGTATTTCAATAATTTTTTCCAGACCAAACATCATTTCCTATTCTTTAGCAGATCTACTTAATTTGTCCAGGCCCCTTTTAAATGTAATAAATCACCTTACCGGTCACATTCTTGCTTTGTTATCAGTAAATTTGATATTAAAACCAGGAGGTACTGTCCTGCATATCAAAGTAACCAGTGAAAACAGCCACAAACTCAGAGCGAGCCCTTGCCAAACTGCACCCCAGATGCAGCCTTGTTCACTTATAATCAGCATTTGCTTTTTCCCGTGCAGCCAATTTTCAATCCAGCTGAGTAGTTTATCAGTCGTTCTGCATGCTTTTATCTTTTACAAAATTAGCAAATGTTAACTCCTTTAAATGCCTTCCAAAAATCCAGTCCGATTATCTTCTGTACTCTAAAGAGTTCCAGTTGAGTGCATTAGGTAAAACCATATAAGCCACCCTTACTGTTTTATTTCCCTGGGGGTTTTAGGGTGCTGTCTGTCTGGACCAAGTGCCACATATGTCCTCAATGATTTGACTTTCTTCACAACATATGGATCACTTTGCAGCACATGTTCACAAATTCCTCAGGCAACTTGACAGCATCTGAATCCAGGGTCACTTCTTCATATAGATAACTGTGGAGAATTGAGTACATCTGCCATATTTTTAAGGTGTTGTATCTTTAACCAGCTTATCCCTTCATTCTATCTATGTATAGATGTGATTATTTATCAATTAAAAGCAGAGAACCTAGATCAGTGGCATAGAAAATTTGATCTGATCTTAAACATGTTCTGCTTCATGGAAACATTTTCTTTTCAAATCCTGTCGATATCAACCAAGTGTCTGTCTATTTCATCACCTTCAGTTACGCTCATTGCTCATCCCCAACTGACGTCCCAGCCCATGTAACAAAGCTCTGCTGATAATTAGATAAAGTCAGTCTTTGTTTCATGATGAAATAGTACAGAGAAAATCTCCCCTTAGAATGAGTGACGCTAATGTAATTGCATTGCATTATCTCTATAATTATGAAAATCCAATGCAAATCTAATATTAATTCACAAAAAAGAAGTATTGTCTGAGCCCTTTATGACCCCTCAGACATTTCGACCAATAGGTTATAAATTAATTTACCCACATATCCCATAATACCAGAATGGTCAAATCACAATAGACACAAGATGTGCAGTTTTACACCATGCTAATGTCATTAGAATCTTTGATGTGTTGTACCGTGCTGTCTAGTTTTTGAGTTTGCAATTTACTGAGTCTTACTCGGCCAATGTATCCCATATCCAGCATCCATTGCTGTTGGCCAAGTTGGCAATCTACTTCAAAAACAAAAACAGAAGTTGCTGGAAAAGACCAGCAGGTCTGGCAGCATCTGCGGAGAGAAATCACAGTTAACATTTCAGGTCAAGTGACCTTTCCTCAGAATAATCTACTTGTGTTTTAGCAGCCATGAGGCCTGCTATATTTCTTTCCATTTGAACAGAAAAAGCTCATGTGAATGTAGTTGAAACTTAATTGTGGAAATTTGGTTTTCCACAGCTTTATGACCCTTCCTTCTCATCTTGGTTTTAAATCTGCCACCCTTTAGCCTAATACTATGTCTTTTCCTTCGAGATTTAGTAACTTGTATAACTCAGTTAGATTTCCCTTCATTATTCTGAACTCTTTTTATCTCTCCTCACAAGGTAAGTCTTGTAATTCAACTCTGGAATTAATCTAGTGTTCCCTAGCTGAGCTGCCTCCAATGAAAGCACATGCTTCCTCAAGTAAGGAGTAGTAGTACTTCAGATATGCAAGTGCTAATACCAGTTCAGCCTGTTCTCAGATCAGTCCTTTTGAAAAATTATGTACTGAGTGATGACAGTCCACAGTACTTGTCATTAATTCATTTCTACCATTGTACATGATGAAAGGGACTGTAAGGGATAAAGCTAAGGTGCACTTCAAGCAAAATCCACTATGATGATGTTGCATAGGCTTGAGGGAAGAACAACTTAGGATCTTGAAGGAGTAAAGCTTAATATCTGTACTTTCCTCATAGATTCTGTAACAGAATCTATCATGTCAGTAATGGTGTTGAGTTATAGAGTCAAAGGGTTTTTCAGCACAAGGGGAGGCCATTCAGCCCACTTTGCGAGCATTAGTCATTAAGCACCTATCAATTTCAATTTCCAGAACTTGGCCTGTGGTCTTGTATGCTATGGTATTCATTCAAATACTTCTAGATGTTGTGAAATTTCCTACCTCTACTACCTTTTTCATAAAATCCCTACAATGCAGAAGAGGCCATTTGGCCCAGAGAGTCTGCACCAAACCTACAAAGAGCACACCACTTAGACTTATCCCCCTAACCCCACCCATTTTATTCTTACCATGGCTAATCCAACTAGCCTGCACATCCGTGAACACTATGGGCAATTTAATATGGCCAATCCACCTAACCTGCACAGCTTTGGACTGTGGGGCACCCAAAGGAAACCCATGCAGACACAAGGAGAACATGCAAACAGTCACCCAGGGCTGGAATCAAACCCAGGTCCCTGGTGCTATGAGGTAGCAGTGTTAACCACTCTGCTACCAACCCCACCCTCTGGGTGAGAAAGAAATCCTCAAATCCTCTTTAAACTCCTGTCCCCTACCTTAAATATATGCTCCCTGGTTATTAATTACAAAAGGGAAAGGTTCCTTCTTATGTACTCTGTCTTGGCTCCTCATTATTCAGTACCTATCAATCAGATCCCCTTGGTCTTCTCTGCATCAGAACTATGTACAATTCTCCAGCTGAGATCTAACTATGTCTTATAAAGGTCCATCATAACATTTTCACTCTTTAATCAATGCCTTGACTAATAATGGTAAGTATCCCATCTATCATCTTAATTGCTTTATTTATGTGTCTTGTTGCCATCATGATCTGTGGAAATGTACACCGAGGTCCTGCTGGTCCTCTGTATTTCTTAAGGTCCTACATTTCATCATGTACCCACTTGTCTTGTTTGTCTTTTGAAAGTGCATCACCTCACACACTTTTCAGGTGTTAGTTCAATTTGCTACCATTCAGCCCCTCTATATCTATGTCTAAAGGCTTTCTTCCTCATTACTTTCTACACAACAACTTTTGAGTAATTTGTGAACTTCCTGATTATACCTCCTACAATCATGACTAGACTATTAACAAACACCACAAACGGCAGAGAACCCAGGACCTAACCTTATGATATGCCACTGGATACAGGCTTCAAGTTAGGAAACCAACCTTCAACCATCACTCACTGCCTTATGCCATTAAGCTATTGGATCCAATTTGCCAGATTGCCCTAAATCCCATGGGCTTTTATCTTCCTGATCAGTGTCACATGTCAGACCTTGTCTAAAGCTTTATTGAACTCCATTTAGATTATATTCACTGCACCACTCTCATTCACACATCCAGTCACCTCCTCAAAAAATCCCCAATCAATAATGATTTGACCATGACAAAACCATGCTGACTATTCCTGATCAATCCTTGTCTGAAAAGGGCATTAGTGAACAAGATGGGATTTTACAACAATGATTAAATGGTTGTCATTAGGCTAATTTTTAAATTCAGATTGAAATCATGTTTCATCACTTGCGATTGTGGGATTTGAACCCATAACCCTGGAGTCCTGAATTACCAGTCCAGTGACATGACCTTTATGCTAGCACCCTTCCTCTTGTTGGTCCCCTCGCCACCTGCCCAAGACCCAATCTAGCAGTTATGGTCTTTAGGATTCACCCAGCTCGGTCAGTGGTGGTATGACAGATTCAATTTTGGTGATGGACATTGAAATCCCCATCCAGAGTACATTCTGTGCCCAAACCACCCAAGTTGTGTTTTGGAGGCAGGATATTAATGTATGACCTCTCACCCCTTCTGTTTCACATTGCTAGTTGAACTAGACATGCGCAGGGATGGTGATGTCTCTGACATTATGCATAAGGCACAATTCCATGAGCATAACAGATCAGGCTTCTGCCTGACTGGTTCGCAGGGCATCGCTCCCAATTTTGGCACAACCCCAAGATGCTGGGAACAACAATTTTGAAGGCTGTCATTTCCAGTGTCTAGTTCAATGTCAGATGGTCTGATTTTTTTTTTTTTTTTTTTTTTTAAAATTTAAATTAAAAAAAAAAGGTTGTTTTGCAATCTGATACAGCAGAATGGCTTGCTACCCACTTCAGAGGACAGTGGAGAATCAATTACATTGACATTGGTCTGGAGCCACATGGAGTTTAAGCCAGACCAGTCTACCAATAACAGATTTGCTTCATTGATAGGGGTTTTGTGATCTTTGTTAAGTCCAGAATTTTAATTGAATTCACAGTCCCCATCTGCCATAGTAGGATTCAAACCCATGTCCTCAAAGTCTGGAGTTGTGAGCTACAAGTTCAGTGACATTGCCCCTATGTTGCCATAACCTCCCCTTTAAGTGGGCCAATGGACACTGTGCTCCCTTACCAAGGTAACTCCAGATCCAGATGGAATGGTGATAGAGAGGCAGCCACAAATTACGACCCTCCATGGCCATTCACTGATAATCACCTTGACTAGGCACAGCAGGCCCATGAAAAAAGGTCCTTTGACTTTCTCATCCCTTTCCAGCTGCCTCACTGTCAAGAGCATAGGGCTGAAGTGTAACAAAACAAAAAAAAAAAAATTCTCTGCAAACTAAAAAAGTGCAACCACCCAGCTCACATACCTGTGGACCACCACAGAAACAGTAATTAGCCCAAGATTCCATAAACAACCTTAGCCCATGCTTGTACAGGGCTATTGTGCAAGCAATAGCCTTCACCCCAGGTCCGTGCTAGAAAGCAGAGTTCCCAATTACAAAATATAGAAACATGGGAAGTAGGAGTAGGCCATTCAGCCCTTCAAGCCTGCTCTGGCATTTCACATGATCATGCTCATCATCCAACTAAGGCTCCTGGTCTGCTTTCTCCCCACACCCTTTAGCTCTAAAGAACTATATCTAACTCTTCCTTGAAAATACATATTGATTCAGCCCCAAACACTTTCTGTGGCAAAGAAAGTCACAGGTTCCCAACACACTTTGGGTGCAGAAATTTCACTTCATCTCAGTGCAGATCTTCCCTGCATACTTAAACTGTGATCCCCATTTCTGGCCTCCCCAGTCACTGGAAACACCCTTCCTGCAGGTTTACCCTGTCTAGCCCAATCAGAAATTCAGAGGTTTCTAAGAGATCCCTTTCATTCTAAATTGCAGTGAATTTAGGCCTAACCAATCTATTCTTCCCATACCTTTTGATCCCATTAGATCTAAGTATTTTTTTGGGCTCAATCATTTTCTGCAAAAGAAGAGATTTTTTCTTCAAAATTGGAATAAATCAAAACTTTAGAAAAAGACAAAAATTGCCCACCCACAGCCCTATGACATTAACCAAAAATTTCTACTTTTTAAAAATAAAAATGGAGAAACAAGCAAAGACCAAATCAAAATCTCAGGAGAACACAATCAGGCACCCAGCAGTTCCACGATAAAGGCATTGGTGGAAGGATACATCAGAAGACCTCAACTCTCTTTTTATAGTAAGCCCAATCAATCTATTAACAGTACACCAAATTACAAACACTGCCCAATTGTCACACAAGGGCAGTGTAACAAGAACCAGAAAGAAAATATTAAAAACCAAAGAGGAGAAAACAACAAGGTTTTAAATCAAAAAGATATGAAAAAGAGATAAGTCACTCTGTAGCCCCTATGATGGCCACTTATGCTGAAAAGCTTCAAGCATTCAGGTAGACACTACATGCTCCTTCTCCAAGGGGCATCAGGAAGTATCTGCAAGTGGACATAATCACAGGAAAAAAGGCAACGAGCAGACAATTGGGACTCCCTCCACAGCTTACTGCCTCAACTTGTCAATAGCTCACAGAAACAGACCCAAGAACTCAACTTATTTCCTTTTATGTTGAAAAGCCAATCACCAAATTCAGACAGGTCACCCAAATACAAAGTCTGGGTACAAAAATCAAAGTGATATTCAGTGGGAAGGTAACCCAACCCCTGTAGTCTCATCTTTCTCTAAAAATGTAGCTAGTTTTTTTTTTGAAATATCTTGATGTAACACCACCAGCTTAGCTTAACACCCAATAAGAACGCATCTTTTTTCATTTTAAACACCCATATTAATCAAAACACACAATTAAACCAGATAAAAATGAGGCCAATCAAAATTTGAGTAAAAATCAGGGAGGTAACATATCACAATAGTGTTGGAAGGGGAGATAATGCATCTCAGGCCCCACCATATCCACCTTCCCTGAAGGACTAATCTTTTCTTTAATCTTAATCATTCACCACTCAGTTATCTAATCACTCAATAAAATCTGGGATAACAAGGTGTAGAGCTGGATGAACACAGCAGGCCAAGCAGCATCATAGGAGCAGGAAGGCTGACTTTTTACATCATTGGTTTCAGTTTTGACCGGTAGAAATTCACATGCAGCACATTAACATGAATCAGCAGCTGGGTAAAATGCAGGAGGAGAATTGGGTGGTGCAGTTATGCAACAGGGTCCACTTAATGTTTCTTCCACTGAATCAGACAAAGAGAAAATTGGGTGGAACTCAGATATGGGTGTGCAATTTTCAGTAACTGATAATTGTCCCTCTGTTCCACCCAGGCAAAATTGGAATTAGAATCCCTACAGTGTGGAAACAGGCCCTTCAGCCCAACAAGTCCACACCAAACCTCAAAGCATCCCACCCAGATCCATCCCCCTATGACCCACCTAATATACACCCTCTACCTCCCTGAACACTACAGGCAATTTAGCATGGCCAATCTGCACATCTTTAGACTGTGGGAGGGAACCAGAGCACCCAGAGAAAACCCACACAGACACAGGGAGAATGTGCAAACTCCACACAGACAGTTGCCCGAGGCTGGAATCGAAGCTGGGTCCCTGGCGCTGTGAGGCAGCAGTGCTAACCACTGTGCCACCGTGTCACCCATTTGAATCTTTGAATAGTTCATTTGAATCTATCCTCCTTAAAACCAGTACGAAGGATGTTGAACACCATAAGATTCAACAACATATAAAAGAATGACATCATAATTTCTACCTACCTGATTTATCAAAGGCTGAATTAGAGACATGAATGCATTATGCACAGAAGCTTATTTTACTGTATCTGGAATAATATGATTAGAACAAAAGAACATGAAAAATAGGATCAGGAGATTCATCCCCAAGCTTGATACACCATTCATTAAGGGAGTGGTTGATCTGATCTTGGCCTCAACTCCACTTTTTTTGCCTGTTCCCTTATAGTTCAGATCTGTCTATCATTAAAAACTAATATTCATACAAGGTCAAGTGTTGTTCTTTATGTAGGAGATGGGAGCAGAAGTAGCCACTAGAGGTAAGGGATTCTCAAAGTCAATGACCAGAATCTATAATATTGCATTTATAACATCTCAGCCATATCTGTGTTACACTTGGTATCATTACAACGAAATTAGTTCAATGTCCGAGATTACAGTATTGACTCGCCAAGGTTAAATTCACCGTCATATCAGTTGTTAGTTCCCAAATTTTAAGATTACCCCTTGGTGCCTCAATAAATATAACTGAAAATCCTCACTCCTTTGACCATGTTGGCATATTATCTCCTCCTTTGGCTCAGTGTTGATTTGTTTTTCTATTTATGATCCCATGAAGGGCCTTGGAATGTTTTACAATATTATAAGCATGATTTAAATGCAAATCTCTCTTGCTGCACTTTTGGAATATTGTGACCTATTCTGGGATACTTAAGCTTCACTTCTAGAGATGCCTGTAGTGAATTGTTGTCTATGGTCTTTTACCTTCTTTTTCAGAGTCATTTTCTGCATAACTAGTTAGCCTTGCATAAACTGCATTCAAGCTGTCTGGTTATTTTTACTCAATTTTCTATCCATCTTTAGGATGAGACGTTAAATTAAGTCCTATTTACACCACAGATTCAGTAATTGATTCTAAACCATTATTCTCTCTGTGTCCTGCCCGATATTTACCCTTCAACTCACATCATTTGCAAAAACCAGACTCTCTAGCCATTATCTCAAGCATGTTTACAGGAGCTTGCTGTGTATAAATAGGCTGCTATGCAGGTTTCTTGCATTATAGCTTAAGACTCAAAGAAACAATACTTCATTGGTCTAAAATGGTTTCTGATGTCTTGAGAACATGACGGGTATTATGTAAATGAAAGTACGCCTTTGATTATTTTGCCATGTGCCTGGTTTGTAGGTTAACAAATGAACAGACACAGTACCTTAAAATCTTTACTTCTATTTAAATGTACACAAATCCAGCTTACATTCTTAAATATTAATATGGATTAAATATAAAATAAAGCTAGTTCCAATTAACCTCAACCCTTACAACATGCTCTTAGATATTTTGCCCATTTCAGAATAATTTTATTAATTTATTATTAGCCTCTTTTGTTTCATCAATAAAACTCTTTCCCAGATAAATTTTAATGCAATTTTTTTCAATTAAGTCTCCAATCCTTTACTTGATAGATTTGGAGCGACTATGTTTTTGTTTATTTCATTGCATTCATAAACTGATGGAAATTGTATTAAAATACTTGCTACTTTAGTTGTTAATGAGTTTATGTATGTATTAATGATGCATTCATTGCCAAACTGTTTTTGGGCATGGGTGGCACAGTGGCTTATTTGGTCAGCACTGCTGCCTCACAGCACCAAGGATTCCACCCTCGGGTGACCATCTGGGTGGAGTTTGCACATTCTCCCTGTGTCTGTGTGGGTTTCCTTTGGGTGCTTTGGTTTCCTCCCACAGTCTAAAAATGTGTAGGTTAGGTGGATTGGCCCAGCTAAATTGCCCATGGTGTCCAGGGATGTATACGTTATGTGGATTAGCTATGGGAAACGCAATGATAAGGTAGGGGTTGGGTCTGGGTGGGAGGCTCTTCAGATGTCAGTGTGGACTTGATGGGCCAAATGACCTACTTCCACGCTGTATGGTTCCATGACTTCCTCAGCAATTTACCACGAGTTATTTAAATTACGTTTCATCAAACATACTCCTGCTATTTTAATGTACAGATTGTAGTAGAAAATTAAGAAATGTAGACTAGTTTTATTTAATGAATTAATTGTCTGGAAGTTCTTTCATTCCTCCAACCTTTGCTCAGCAATGCTACTGAAAAGGTACTAACAAAATAAACAAAACATAAAAAGTATCAAGTTACGCATCTGAAATAAATAGCCAACATGACAATGGATCATGAAACAGGCTTCGCTGAATTCACACTAAAAACAAGAAATTTGGAGCCCAAGCACAAAATTATAAAGTTTGCTAAAAACCTATGGTCTGGATTTTGCAAGGAGTGACAATCTTACACAGAATGCCATTTCATTCATTTTTACTGATTAAGCAAAACAATCTGTATTTCCTACAGGACATTCCAATCAGGAATCATTCAGAAATGCAGAGCTATACTTCCATTCTGACAGGTTCCACATAATGCAGAACAATAAGGGAAAGGCAAAACATATTCACTTCTTCTTTATAGCAGTCGGTTGCTGTATTCTGTGATTTAAAGGCCCAGCATCACATGCAGCACTTTCGCAGCTGCTGACAATGGGTACACACTTAACATAAGTGTAAGGTTAGGGTTCTGGGAGGGTAGGATGTCAGATGAGGTAGGGTGCCAGGTAAGTAAGGGGATAGGCTGCCAGTGGGCTGGGTGCTATGTTTGTTGAGTGTCAGGTGGGTAAGCCTCAAAGTGGGCAGAGTATCAGATTAGTAGGGTGGCAGGGGTCAATGATGCAAGAGACTCGGTGAATGATGGAATGCTTATTCTAGTTTAGCTGGAAGCAGGAAGGATTATGTTGCTTGTGAGATTGGTGGGTCATGGGGAGTATAGGGAATCAAATACAGTGCGGGGGGACAGGGTAATTTGTATTTTGCTGCAGGAAGGGGGCTGGTGTTGGGTCCAGATTGCGAGGGTGTTGGAATCAGATGGCAGGGGTGCTATCACTGGAGGGAAGCAGTACATGGGGTTTACAGAGATGAAATCTGGTGATATGTAACAAAGGTAGTGTCCAGTGATGTCTGAGGGAAAGAGATCCCAAAGGAGGTGGGGATGTGTGGTGGGGTGTCAGGTTCCATGTGGGGTGCATGCGGATGGAGTAAGGGTGAAATAAAATAAAGATCGTAAGTGCCAACTTATAAGGTCACTTTTTTTAAAAACGACCTCTCCAACTCAGAAACAGGACACCCACTTAACTTCAACTAACTAATCTCTTATAAGAACAAGCATCTATATTCCTATCCCTACTTCAAAAACTTTTTAAGTACTTGAGGCTATCAATCAAACTGTGAACTGACAGGTAACCTATATTTATAATGGTAGAATATGAAATTAGTCCTGTAACCCTAATCCTTTTAGGGAAAGCACTCTGGCTCAGGGTGGAATTAAAAAGCGCCAATTGTTTTTTTACTCTGTAGACTGTGTTTTCAAACTATAAAGAGCAGGAGATTTAGATCTCCCAACAACTTTACAGCTTCAATCAGTTTGAAAGTTCTAATGAATTTGCCCACATTTTACACATATTCATGTCTACTTTTAACAATCAAAAGATCACGTTACTCCTCCAAATATACCTCTGCACCTATCTAATACAGTACCTCTCCAAAAGGGTACTCCACCTCTCCAAGTAATTCGACCATTTTTATATTTGTCTTGATAAGTTGAAAATGCAAATCTTTCCTTTCAAAAGTCAGCTAGGAGTGCAGTTTTGTTGGTGCAGTTGTGTGCAGGCATCATACATGTCCAAGTGCCTGTCTGTGTCCAATTCATGACCTGCTCATGTCACCCCAACTCTGCTCTGCGTAAACAGTGCATGCCATGCTGGGGTAATGGGGTTCGGGATTTGAGGCTCTGACACCATTTTGGCAGAACTGCAAATGTTCTCCGTCATGGCAAAATTTCAGGCCTAAATATTTAAGTCTGCTGCAGCTCAGGAATGCGCAATTACACACATTGCAATCGAGTGTTGTCAAAAGCTAACTTGAAGAAACTGAGCTTGGAGGGGCAAGAAGAATATGTCCATTGGGCGGATGGGTGGATAGGGGAATGCAGAGGTGGACTTACTGGTAGTTTGAGCTTAAGATCTTATCCCGATCCAGTTTCATATATCATAGACATATACAAAGAAATAAGCATAGAGTAGGAGTTGACATTTTTGCCTCTCAAATTTTCTCTGCCATTTATTACATTCATGGATGATCTGGTTGTAATCTCAAATCTCTGTCCCTCGTAAAGACCAGGTTGGTTGTTCCTGCCAGTTTTCTCTTAAGAAAGAAGAGCTGTGGCCGTTCTTTTGAATCTGTTAGTCAGCTTTTGCGTGTTTCACAGGTTGAAAACAATGCCAGCGCAGCTGTGTATTAATTCTACAGGGTTAATTTTATGAGTCAGTGTTCCTAACAGGAAGCCTCACCTGCTGGGAGTTCATAGAAGAAATTAGACATGTATTGCCTGTGATTTTTTCAAACATTAACCTGAATTTCCAATCTATGTTACCAGCAGGTGTTGTTCCCTGCCAGAAATGCAGACTTATAATACAAATCCCGAAAACTTATTCAGACCTTTGAAGTGAGCGTTAAATTTCCATTTCAGCGCTATGACACAGAAAGCAGGCAATTAAAAATCATGTTGAACAAGATGATGTAAGTTTGAGCAGACTGCACTATATGAAACAGGTTTGGGCAGGCCCACTGCTGCAAACTGCACAGAAGTTTGAATCTTTCTGGTTCTGCAGTGGTTAAGATGCGAAGTTCAACTACTAAGTTCAAGAGTTCAAAGCCCACTGTGACAGTTTATGCATTTGAGTTCAGTTTACAAGATCTGAAAATAAAGAGCTGGCATCAGTAAAAGTGGCTGTGAAGCTGTCAAATAGTTAAAACTAAAATGTATAACTGCTTCACTAATATCCTTCTAGGAAAGAAAGCTGCCAACTTTACCAACTCTAGCCCTATGGTTGCCAAATGTCCTCATCATGGACTACATAAGCAGGGTTATAAACCCCTCAGACAACCTGCCAGGCTTACCTCACTTGCTTGCACTTAAAGCTGCAAAAACACTCAGAATTAACAGGGATAGTAAGAACTGC
>NC_063350.1:13802581-13813678 GCF_021869965.1 Rhincodon typus
AAACGTCAGCCTTCCTGCTCCTCTGATGCTGCTTGGCCTGCTGTGTTCATCCAACTCTACACCTTGTTATCTCAGAATTAACAGGAACTTTTGGAAGCTAGAAAAAGTTCAGTGATCTTTTATTACTAGATTTTAAAGAAGCCCGTGTTAATTCTTTTTACTTAATGTCATAAACGTTATTAACTCATCACAGAAACAGAAATGTAGATATTCCTATATTATAAAGATTGCAAAAACATACATTTATTTGAAATATTTTAACGTGAAAGTAACAACAGCATTTAGTTAGCACTGCTGCCTCACTGAGCCACAGACCCCTGCTCAATTCCAGCAGTCCTCCCTATGTCTGCATGGGTTTCCTTTGGGAACTTCGGTTTCCTCCCATTGTCCAAAGATGTGTAGGTTAGGTTGATTTGCCACACTTTAAAAAAAAGTCCCATAGTGTCCAGGGATATGCAGGTTAGGTGAGTTGACCAAGGTAGAAACCCCCATGCGGGGTTACAGGGATTGGGTGAAATAGAGGGTCATGGAGACTCAATGGGCTGAATGGCCTCTTTTTGCACTGTAGGGGTTCTAATATTCTGAAAAATTAATATTTATACTGAAACAAACACGGAGAACGTCGGGCAAACTCAGCAGGTCTGAGAACATCTGTGGAGCAAGAAAATATTGTATCTATACTAATAAAACTAAATCTACCATGACATCAATATTGCTCAACAAATGACAGTTTTGTTGCTAATGTTGCTGTTGACCTATCCTAAACAGGGGAGCTGGTCTGCTTGTGTGAAGTCATGCGAATGCTGGGGACAAGGGTTTTATTCTTTCTCAGCCAGTTGGCATTGAGGAGCAGTGCCTTGGATCTTAGAGCAGCCCATGGGCCACCTGGGGAATGCTGGCTGGTCTGCAAACCAATGGTCAAACTTTTGTGTTTGTAGCCCTGTACTAACACAGTTGACTTTAAGTAATGCAGGTCTGGCAGCATCTGAGGAGAGAGAAACAGAGTTAACATTTCAAGTCTAATATGATTCTCCTGAGAAACTGAAGATGGCTGAAAAAGCTTTTTTTTTCTGGTGGGAAAGGGAGGTAGTGGAACAGACAGTAAAGGTGCCAGTGAGAAAAAGACAAGGGGAGTGCTAATAGTAGTAGAGAAGTGACATAGATGTAGTCCAGCTGTTGATATTAAGTGCTATTGACACAACATAGACCGGTTTTGCTCAGAGCGAATCCATGCAAACAGAATGCAGGGGTGAGGGGAAAATGGTGACATTGATATGGAGGACAGAGTTCATGGTCTGCAGTTGTTCCCAGTATGAAGGCTGTAAAGTGTTAAGTGGAAAATGAGGAGCTGTTTCTCCAGGTTGTATTGAGTTTTGCTGGAGCATAGCAGGCCTAGGAAAGAAAGAACAAGATGGCATATTGAAATATCCAGCAACCAGAAGGTCAGGGACATTCTTAATGGACAGAGTGGAGTTGTTCCAAAAAACGGTCACCCAGTCTACATATGTTTCACCAGTGTAAATGAAACCACATGATGAACAGCGAATACAATAGACCGGATTGAAAGAGGTACAAGTGAATCCTTACTTCACCTGGAAGGTATGTTTAGGGCCTTGGACAGTAAGACCAGAGGAGGTAAAAGGGGAAAGGTTACACTTTCTGTCATTGCACAGGAAGGTGCCATTGGAGGATTGATTGAGGTGTGCACTAAGATGTTGCAGAGAAAAAAAATCCCTTTGGAATGCTGGTGGAGGAATGGATGGGAAGATGTTCGGTAGTGCCATCTTGCTAGACATGACAGAAACGTTAGAGGATAATCTTTGAATGCTGTTGGTATGGAAAGTGAGGACACAGGGAGCCCTATCATTGTTCTGGAAGGGTGGGAATGGGCACAGATGGCAGAAATACAGGACATGGGTTACGCACAGCTGAAGGCCCTTCAACCATTGTGGAGGATGGTGCCTCAATTGAGGAAAGAGGAAAATATTTGAGAAGTGCCCTCCCCGATGAGAAACGCCATAATCGGAGCAGATGCAACAGAGATTGAGGTTGGAATTTTGTAGGGGCCAGAATGATGTGCACTATGACAAGAAATCCGGGAAAATCACATGAGAAGTCCAGTGAGGCCTTTCTTGACAGTGGGAGCAACTCATTGCATCTTCCAACAGAGTCCCAGGTGAGATTCTCACATGGTTACAGCAAGATGCCTATTAAAAAGGAATTACACTTAACTATTGCTTAATTAACTACAGATCTAACTTTCTTAATATGTAGCCTCTTACCCTATCCCTGCTATGAGGAATTCCGATGGCGAAAATCCTTGACGTGGAAGTCTGAGGAGGTACCTGGTGACTCTAGCTCACCAATTGCTCCTCTGGATCTCAACCTCGGGCACCCAGCAGATCACCTCGGGGCACTCTCCATGGGCAGGGACAGCAGATGCCACATGTACATGCACCTAGGCTTCGGATAATTGCCAGCATCTCCACAGTATTGTGGCAAATTTCCCATCCACTAAAATTAGGCTCCTGCACATTGAAGCAACACCTTGGATGTGCCAGCAATTATCATGACAATGCTACTGCAAGGACAGGCAGGGAGAAGAACGCAGCTCACAGATTGGACCAGGCTGCATCTCAGGGCTGCTTGCACACTGTCTTACCACTTACTTACTTTTGAGCTGACCTAGATGCTCACAGCATCCCTGCCTTGCCTTGAATTTTTACCCTTTGCCATCTCAGCCAGGGCTACCAGGCTACACAGTACTTCCTCAGAGATAGCAAGAACTCCAGACGCTGGCGTCAGCGATAACACAGTATGGAGCTGCGTTATCTCTGACTCCAACAATCTGCACTTCTTGCTATCTCTGAGTGAGTCATAACCCCATTGCGAAGCCGCCTCTGATGCTGCCTGGCCTGCTGTGTTCGTCCAGCTCCATACTGTGTTACACAGTACTTTCATTTTGCCATGTTGTTTATTGCAGGCACAAAGTCAAGATGCTTGTCATGGCTGTCAGTAATCCTCAGTTGAGTCAAGGGAGATAGCCTTCAGTCAGGGAGTCCCAGCAGAGTAAGTTGAAGGCAGCCTCTGATACCAGTCCAGGGGTCAGGACGTGGTCAGTCAGCCACTCCGGAGTGTCAGAGTCAGGACCTTCTCCTGGTAACGGGTGAGGAGCCGAATGTTGGGCGGCCCATGATCAGTTTTGGCTCCTTCCACCCTTGTAGTGCAAGAAAGGAAGATATCAGGGAACATGGAAGTGGCTGACACAGTTATTAATGCTATTATCGGGGAAAAGATCTCCTTCGTAAGTGATTATGAGTGAGAGGCCATTCAGGTTTAGTGTTTGGAGGGGGGAGGCGTTGGGATGGGTGACAGTGAGTGAAGGATGATACTGCATGCAATATTGACAGTGGTAAAGCATGAACTTTTATGGGAGGTGGGTGCAGTTGCAGAGATAGAGTATGAGGTAGCAAAGTGTAGCTCATGGCTCTAACCCTGGAGCATCCAAGAACGTAACTGATCTTTTTAATGGCACTGTGGCCATTTCTCTACACTGTGGAGACATTGCTGACCTGGGTGGCGACCTCAGGATACCATGGTCTAGTGGTACAGCCTTTTCGGTCATCTTCCAGGAAGAGGATGTGTCTCCTTTGTACCAACCCATCAACCAGGACATCCCAGATCTTTCAAAGAACTGTGGTGCCATCTTCCCATTCTCCAACATCTTCTGGAAATATCCTGGACTGAGCAATTCAGCTTCAGAATGCTAGTGGTCATTCCAGTGAATGGCAGACGTTTTCAGATGGCACAGACACAAGAATTGTTGGCAGATATTCGCTTAGCGGTGAGCTGTTCTGGTAACAACGTGTTGCAAGCTGGGGGCGGAATCGGATTTTAGGTGATGCCACTGGGGCAGGGTACATAGCTAATGGGATGCCCTGGTAAGATACAGTGAGAAATTGTGTTAGACTTCACAGTGGAAATCTCTCTGATAAAACTCAATACAAGTCACAGTTACCAAAAAAAAAGTAAGATTCAGCCCAAAGTCTTGGTTAGACCTGAGAGAATAGAATGCAGTAGGAATCGAGGGAGGCAAATTAAAATGAGTGAAAAGAGCAGAGAAATTACGATGACCAACATCACATTGACAATTCTTGGATGAAGCGATGAAAAGCAGATAAAAGGCTAGAAGAAGGGGTCCAGGTGGAGGCAGGGTATTGAAGACCAGTGAAAAGATCTGTGCAGTAGGGATAGGATGAGCAAATGCAGGGAAGTAGAACTAGTTTTGTTTGGGAATATGGTCAGTGTGGACTAGTTGGACCGTAGGGTCTGTTCAGTGCTGTATGATTCTGACTTTATGACCTGTGCCCAAAGAAGTGGGCATGGAGGTTTAGGTGACAGAAGAAGAGTTTGATGCCACGCAATGCCCAAAGTTCATTGAGGTGGTGAGGGAGAGGTACAGAAGGATAAAACTGAGGCCTTTCTTGAACATTCGAGAGCGGAAGGTCACAGTGTATGGTGAATACATGATAAGAGGTGGGATGAGAAGAAGGGATGGAGTGAGAGGCAGGGGACGGGACAGTGAGGGACCGATAATCAGAATATGGGGCTCCAGGAGGCACGGTTGTGTTCAGGTCAGTAGTGGGAGCCAGGGCCTTTGTGATTGGGCCAAGGGACAGTCTGCTATGCTTGGGTCAAGGCTGGGTGCAAGGACCACTGTGCTCAGGTCAGGCATGGGTTGAGTGCCCAGAGCAGGGGCATCACCAGGGTCCGTGATTTGTGTTCCTGATGCTGTCAGGAAGGAAAGGGGAGGAAGGATCCAGAGAGAAGTGAGGATCTCTGAGTTGTTGGGATTTACATTCCTTTACACTCAAAGGAAGAGTGAAAGTTTCTTGGTGAGGTGTTCAGTGAGATGAAAAATGAAATGGAAGTGGAGACCAGGAACAGTTATGAGACAGTGTGAGGTAATGCTGATGGAGACAGAGGTTGACAGTTTGCATATGATGATCCATGGCAATGAGTGTTGCTCTCACGACATGGCGAGAACTGCTGTCTGACTAGTGACATACATCTTGAAGATTTTTATAATCCTGCATGGATTTAAAATACAAAGGATGGGAATTTAGTTGGAATTCACATGGGGTAAGTTGGAGACAGAGGCAGTGACTGAGGAAGAATATGTGGCTTTGAAAGCAAGTGATCCTTAACTACCCTTGATTCAATTAAGTCACCCACTATCAATTCAGAGTTACTAGAGATGGAAAACAAGAGTTGGCCGTGCCATAATTCAGGGACAAATAAAATACCCAGTGAGACAATAAGGATGGATGACACAGGCAGATCATCCTGCAGCAGTAGATGCTGAGGTACCTATCTGGGGATGAGACAAGTGGTCTTTATTTACATCAATCTGTTTTAAATCATCTTTAGTCTTCACTCCAAAGATTCCAGGGAAAAATAAACTCTGCCAATCCTTGCTTTGCTTATGTCTACAGATGCACCTTCAGAGATTTGATGTTAGACTTCACAGGAACGTGATGTCCTGTGAAGCAGGGCAGCCTGGATGCCTGCTGAATTACCTTTCATCCTCCCCATTTGAACAGCAAGTGATAAATTTGTCATGTCTTCCAGATATAGCTCATAGAATTTAGGACTCAAGAGACTCATGGCCATTAACAATTTATCTGACCTTTACACCTTGTGACAGATCCTTGTGACTCTGGACCATGAGGAAATCATTTCACAGGAACAGAGGGAAAAAGCTAATGGAGTCTGTTGAAATGAGTTTCTGTTTGACCAGATAATTATGCAAATTACCTAAGCAGGAAATAGATCCAGATTGAGTTTCAAGGCCCAGTCATCACTACTGACATTAATCTCTGCTGTTTTGTTTGAGGACGGCCCTATCTGCCAGTAAATATAGTGTAGGTGTTCCATTCCTTTTCTGTCTGACAGGAAAGCCAGGAGGCTTCAAGGCACCTAGTCTCAACCTTGTGATGGATATAATGCTTCTAGTTAACTGTGTGCAGCTGCCCTGTAAGGTGTGGACCGATAGTTTCAGGCCAGAGGGCAATTGTGTAGCGGAGCACAATGCATTTTCTTTTCAGGATTGATGGCAGCAATGACACCAATCTCTTACAGAAGTGGAGCAATGTTCAAGGTCTTAATGGAATCTGTCCAAATCCAAAGGGGATTGCTTCATTTCCTTCTGACGTATTGAGAAGGTAGAGTTCAACAAGACATTTTCTGAATTAGGTACTTAGAGAAGTAAGTCCTCTTTCTTGTGGAAATTTGACAATGCTGTCTGAAACATCATGCAACTGTTCATTATTTTATAACCATTTTTTCCCCATTGTGTGCTAGTTTTAAGAATAGTGTTTGGCACATCAGTGTTCAAACAAAAAAAATCTAGAGTTTAGTTTTGTCAATTGAATATCTCAAACTTACAGAACTTGTTAGGTATTTGACTTGAAAAGACTTTCATTACCTGTGCTGTTAATGTTGGGAACAGATCTTTTGTTTTACATTGAGTGAGTCAATCAGCGCTGTGTTGTAGAGAGTCTCTGCTACCAATTCTGAAATAAGTTCATGCAGTAATTTTTCTTTTCACTAATGCTGCACAGCTCCACGTCAACCTACCTGTTGTTCGAGAAGTATTACTCCGTGGAGTATCACCATGGAGATGCCCTTCAAAGTCTTTGTCAAATGCATTGTAAAAATTGAAATAATTGGTTCAAACTTTTCTTCTTTCCAATAAGACATTGGGTGAAATTCTGAGTTCTTATTAAATTCCTGCCTGTCCAGATTCACCAATCAGACTTATTTGGGTGAAATAGATATCCCACCAGCTTTGGTAATATATGAAGAGGTATTGCCAATAAAATAGGAGTTCACCAAAGCAATCATGACCAAAACTATCTCCCCATGTCTGTTAGCCAGAGCAACTCAGAGTATACTCCAAAGCTCAGAAACCTAAGAGGCCAAATTTAAAATATTCAGTCTTGAAAATGTATCATAATATGAATTCTAATGTTTTCCTTTCCTGCTTTGTCAATGATAATAGCAATAAAATAATAATTATGGTACAGTGTAGTGCAATATACAGTCATCAAAAGGTAAAGGAAAATGCACAAACAATAAGTGTAGAAATGTTTTGAGGCTTTTACATTAAGCTACACTTGTACTTTACATCAATCATTCCCCTGTAAAGGTCTTTCATCAAACTGGCAATAATCCAATCCCAACTATTTAATGATGACATCAGAGCATTTAGTTGACTTGCAGGGTTGGCAATGTGATTATAAATCATGCAAATTCTTGCTGTTAGTAATCTCTGTTGTTTGTCCAGAGCCTTAGATGCATGATAGAACTTGTATCCTAGTGTGATGAGAACCGACACCATGTAGAGATATCTTACATCTACAGCAATTAAAGGAACAATACTTGGTCTGTTTAGAATTTCAATATTATTATATAAACTAGCCAATTTCTGATCAAAACAGCTCTTCACGTAAGTAACTTGATACCATCAGTGGCAAAGCAAGTTCATCAGGATTACTGAAAGTAAGAAACCTTACAAGCAAAACCTCTCAGAAAGGAAGACTGATTGAAACTCTGGTTCAGAACAGTGTCTTCCAATAGGCTCAATTTAAAAGGTTTGTTGGAAGTGTGAATCTCAAATGAAGGAAGCTCAGGTGACTGTCAACCCAAGATACAAACTTCTGCAATTCAAAACAGATATTTAGCTGAAAACGAAAACTATACAAGGCTATAAGGAAAGAATGAAGAACTGATACTAAATGAATTGGTCTCTTAAGGTGATAATGATGCAACAGTCACAATGGGCGAAAAGGACTCCTATTGTGTTGCATCATAATCTGTTCGTAATTTGAGTAATTTGCATAGGTGGAATTTAGGACAAATGTGATCCTATTAGAGACATTTTGCAATCGGACATTTTACAATTAATACTTTTAAGAATGATTTCATAGGATATAATCATAACTGACAATGTCAGCATTTGATGTCCTTCCTTAACTACCCTTCAGAAAGTGAGTTACCGAGTAGAACTTCTACAGCCTATTTGGTGCAGCTAGACCCTGTGTGCTTTTAGGAACATAAGAACATAAGAACTAGGAGCAGGAGTAGGCCATCTGGCCCCTCGCGCCTGCCCTGCCATTTAATAAGATCATGGCTGATCTTTTTGAGACTCAGCTCCACTTACCCGCCCACTCACCATAACCCTTAATTCTTTTACTTTTCAAACATTTATCTAGCCTTGCCTTAAAAACATTCAGCGAGGTAGCTTCAACCACTTCACTGGGCAGGGAATTCCACAGATTCACAACCTTTTGGGTGAAGAAGTTCCTCCTGACCTCAGTCCTACATCTGCTTCCCTTTATTTTGAGGCGATGCCCTCTAGTCCTAGTTTCACCTGTTAGCAGAAACATCCTCCCTTCCTCCACTTTATCTATTCCCTTCATAACCTTATATGTTTCTATAAGATCTCCCCTCATTCTTCTGAATTCCAATGAGTATAATCCCAGACTACTCAGTCTCTCCTCATAATCCAACCCTCTCAACTCTGGAATCAACCAAGTCAATCTTCTCTGTACCCCCTCCAGTGCTAGTATATCTCTTCTCAAGTAAGGAGACCAAAACTGCACACAGTACTCCAGGTGTGGCCTCACCAGGACCCTATACAGCTGCAGCATAGCCTCCCTGTTTTTAAACTCCATCCCTCTAGCAATGACAGACAAAATTCCATTTGCCTTTTTAATTACCTGCTGCACCTGCAATCCTACTTTTAGCGATTCATGCACAAGGACACCCAAGTCCCTCTGCACAGCAGCATGCTGCAATTTTTTACCATTTAAAACATAGTCCATTTTGCTGTTATTTCTACCAAAATGGATGACCTCACACTTATCAACATTGTACTCCATCTGCCAGACCTTTGCCCACTCACTTAGACTATCTATATCCCTCTGCAGACTTTCAGTGTCTTCTGCACACTTTGCTCTACCACTCATCTCAGTGTCAAATTTTGACACACCACACTTAGTCCCCAACTCCAAATCATCTATGTAAATTGTAAACAATTGTAGTCCCAACACTGATCCCTGAGGCACACCACTGGCCACTGACCGCCAACCAGAAAAACACCCATTTACCCCTACTCTTTGCTTTACATTCTAGGGAGTTCCAGGATTATGATCCAATCACAGTGAAGGAATAATGATATAGTCACATGTGAGGATGATGTGTAACTTGGAGAGAAACCTGCAAGTTGTGCTGCACCCATGGTTATCCTTGGTGAATTATTGCAGTGAATCTTATAGATGGTACACATTGCTGCCTCTGTGTTTTGGTGGTAGAGGGAGTGAAAGTTGAAGCTCGTGAATGGGATGCCAATAATGTGGACTACTTCAGCCTGGATGGTGTTGATCTTCTTGACTATTGTTGGAGATTTACTAATCCAGACAAGTAGGCATTACACCACACTCCTGACGTGTGGCATACGGGCACTGGGGAGCCAGGAGATGAGTTATTTGCTGCAAGTTTCCCAGTCTCTGTTCTGTTCGTGTAGGAACAGTATTTATATGTCTGGTCCAGTTAAGTTTCTGGTCAATGATAATCCCTGGTATGTTATTGTGGAGAATTCTCCACAATATTATGGATAATACTGCTGGATGTCAGGGGGAGGAGGTTAACTTGTCATTTATCAACCGTTTTTTTACAGTCCGATATAAGCAGAAAGTGCTGGCTAGTCTCACTGGGCTTCTGTGGAGATAGAAACAGAGGACTGAATTTTCACATTTTACACAGCATGCCTTTTTTTTGAGGGAGATTCACAGCACTCAGTCTATCACAGTCCATACTGACTTTTCTCACTAAGTTTTCTGTCACGGCATTAATAATGTAACTGGTCTCTACAGTGCTGTCTCATGCAATTATGCAGTAAGAGAGGCAGAAGTGCTCACTAATGCTGGGACTTTGCAACGTCCATGCTGCTGGTGCCATATTGAAGCCCCGGCTCCTCAGTACCTGGAACTGCCTCTGACAATGTGCTGTTCACTCTAATTACTGAGAACAAAGTGCAAAGGGGCAAATTAGCCCCTCGGCTCATCAACTGGGACTCGGAGGCGCTGGTGGACAGGGAAGGTGGACTGGAGAGCCATCCTTTCTCCTGCTGACTGGCAAAGAGGCCATGACACCAGACCGAGGCAGATGGACTGAGATAACAGCCCCCATCAGCAATGTATCAATAAAATGAATGAACAGCAATGCAGGATGGAAGTTAATGATCTTCAGCATTCTGCAAGGTTGAGTGCCACTATCTTCTCTCTGCTACTTTGTACACAAGGGCAATATTCATCCTGACCCTGGTTACACATGTTTCTCACCAAGGCTCATAGACAATGAACTGTATTGCAAAAGCCATGTCCACTCAATGGCTCAGACCTACCTCATATTCCCAAACTGCCAACCTTTCCTGTTCTCCGCCCATCTACTCACTTACTGGGGGTACCTCAACTCTTCTCCAGCTCCTCCATTACCACTAACTGTTCTTCCATCCATGTCCAATATACTCAATTTCTCCCTTTGTCTCATGGCAGGAAAATGTGGCCCATACCTCCCTGACAGCAAGGAGATAGGTCCCTGCAGTCTGGTATAAACAAACACCTGACTGACCATGACCATGTAATTGGACAGCTGCTCGAGTGTCTGTGATGGCACATCCTGAATGGTCTTCCTTGACCCCAGTAGGAACTAACGCCCTTTGACTTTCAGGTATGGCCATCTGAAGTATATGCAATCTGTGTGTCATGTGTATCATGCTGGCACATGCTCAAGGGTGTGACATCAATGTAGCATAGTGCTGCACAGTAACGTGTCCACACTTCAACTGTTCAGGACTGCTCACATTTCCAAGCTGCCTGCCTTTCCCTCTGCAATAAAATGTACTGCAAGACACAGAATGTGGCAGCTACCAGGTAAGCAAGAGGTGAGTAAGTGCTAAGAAATTAAGCTAACACGCTTCAGGAATCGTGTGTGTGTGTGTGTGTGTGTGTGTGTGTGTGTGTGTGTGTGTGT
>NC_063350.1:13813778-13856115 GCF_021869965.1 Rhincodon typus
TGTGTGTCTGTGTGTGTCTGTGTGTGTATCTCCACACAAAGCAACCACGTATGTGCATGCAAGTCATAAATGTCCCTAAGCTTCAAAGTGAAGTCCTGAAAGGCTGATGTGGAATCTGAGTTTTCCTGACAGCAGGTGTGATGGTGTAGTGAGGCTGGTGGTTTGCCAATGACTGGATGAAGGGTGGAGGAGTACGGTGCCCGTGAACCATCTAGGTATGTTGTGATGATGACAGAGTTGAAAGAAGTTTCAGGGAAGCAAGTTGGTGAGCTGCTGCCACCAGGATACCACCCTAACTTTCACTACAGGAATTGGCACAGTCAGGTTTCATAGGGATGGAGCAAGGAATTGGAAGCTGTATGGAAATGAGGTAAATTGGGCAATTAATAACATGTAAATACATGGAAATAAGATGGTTACCACTCACTAGCAACATTCTGAACTTACCATCTCAAACTGAAGGGAAAATCGCAAATGCGTTTTTTGGCATCGAGATTCTGACTTTTTCATGTTTTTGTTTATTCATTTGTGTCACTGAATTCTTGACCCAGGGTTTGCTTAAGTATCAACCACATTGCTGTGGGTCTGGAGTCACATGTAGACTGGATCAGGTAAGCATAACAGAATTCCTTCACTAAAGGACATTAGTGAGTCAGATGGGTTTTTACAACAATTAACCATGGTTACACGGTTGCCAAGTATCTATCTTTTTTATTGAATTCAATCTCATCATCTGTCCTGGTGAGATTCAAACCCAAATCCTAAGCCATTAGCCCAGGGTTTTGGATTACTAATCCAGTTACATTATTATGATCCTCTGCCTCCCCTACATTCTCCCACAGAGCTTGCCATTGCCCATACCATACACGATTGTGGAAACTCTGTCCAGAATGAAGAACTGGAGTCCAAAGAATCTTCTTCAGAACTAGCCTCTCTCTGGCTGTCGGGAAGCCTCATTGCAGTGAGAGGCCCCACAGCCCTAGAAGGGGAGCTCAGGGAAGAAGGCTTAGCATCTTCGACCAACAATTTTTTTAAAACTTGAAGTTAATGTCCAGGGCTGTTTCCATTCTGAGGTGTCTCCTTAGTTTCCAGCAAACCTTAACAGTGTCTATCTCTCACGGTGTTGCTTCAGTGCCAAACCTCTGATTTGACCAGCAGTTCTAAGGCACAGGACCTTAATCCCTAATAGGGAGAGCAGTCATTTTAATGCAGACATAATGCGGACAAGGGTCCTAATGTCCACTTTCAGGTCTGGTGGTTGAACACATACCCCTACATAGAGTCCACCCTTTTATTTCTACTTAATAATTAACTTCCTGGAGTAATGTTGGTATTTAGTGAAGCCAGATTCAGTTGAGCAAAGACCATACATAGAAACACAAATTCAGAAAGCATTCCTTGTTCTACGCTCATTCCAATCTTTCTGATCTAGGATTGGGGTAGGTTTTCCTTGATGTTAAAGGAAGGGGATGATTTCTAATTTTTCAAGCAGGTGAGGAAAGGTGGACTGGATTTCCTGTTTGTATCCCTGTTGTTTGATTGCACAGGTCTGTTTAAAATTTGAAAGATGGACTTGTCAATTCAGTGAATGGAATGGTGGTAAAAGATTAGCCATATAGAGTTTAAACAAAGTGAGAGTTTTGAGCGTATTCCTTCGAAACCAAACTGGATTAAAAAGAAATGGTCAATTTCCACCTCAGAACACAACACATACTTTGAAGCTCATACACAAGAGTAGAGATTAAAAGTAGAGGTAGATAAATTTGGCAAAATACAAAATGATGAAAAACCGAAAAGTGAATCCATAGTTCACAGTTCCTAAACCCTGTTCAGATGTAGAATTTTACTGGTTTTTGGTTCACAGCTAATATGATAATTCAAGATGTGACTGGAATGTCCCTTATTCTTCTGGAGATGTCGTTGCAAGAATTTGTTGGCTTTTACAGTAGAATATTTCGTCTGCTTGCAGGGATGTAGACACAATTCATAGTTCAGCAGATATGGCTCAATATTCTGCTGTTACAGTGATGGAAATGGCGGAGAGAGAGAGAGAGAGAAGAAACAAAAGCAAAAACAGAAATTGCCCAAGATACTCAGTAGGTCAGGTAGCGTCTGTGATGAGAAATCAGAGTTAATGTTTTAGGCCCAGTGACCCTTCTTCAGAGAGAGAGGCTTCTCCTAATTCCTCTTGGTTCTTTGAACCCACCCAAGTTTAAATATACACATAAAACAATGAAAGAACTGTGGATGCTGGAAATCAGAAACAAAATCAGAAACTGTGGAAAATGAAGTGCTTGAGCACTCTCAGCCTTCTGGACTAAAAATATCGAGTTCAACAATTTTAGAATATGAGGCACCTTCTCCCATGTCCTTACCCCAACCGCCTCACACCAGACCTTGTCATCACATGCGCTGCCACTACGCAGAACCCTCCGTCAGCTACAATAGTTTCCATTCGCAGCTATTCATTCTCCCCAGCTGACCTTTATCCACACACACACACACACACACACATCCACACCCACACACACACACACACACACACACACCCACACACACCCACACACACCCACACACACACATCCACACACACACACACACACACCAACCTTCCCCCTAACAAAAGTTTAAAGATCTATTTTATCTTCCAAAAGGTAGCTTGAGATAGCTCATGTCGGCTGTGATTGTAGACATGGTGTCATGGCTCCAGGTAATTCGATTTCAAAGTCTTGCTCATACTTTGAATATATCACTTTGATAAAGTAGGCAGGCAGTTGTTTACACCTCTGCAGGGGTTTATTGCTCTTCATAGATCCTGCACCTCCATGAACAGGAAACTGGTTTACAGAATTGTGCAAATTGGCTGCCATTTTAATGTAGGTCAATCTCCCGTTGTTTAAGTGTTATGCCCTTTTTCAGTAGAAACTGTTTTTGGTGCAAAAGTCTGAAATGTGAATTCAAACAATGAAACTCAATATTAATAATTGGTACAGAACGTCCTCATAATGCTAAGTATGCATTCAAAAATGGGAACTAGACTCACCTGAATTAATGTACAAATCAAAATTCCTTTCTTTTTGAAATAGTGCACCCAATATAGAGAGAGAAAACCCATCAATGCAGAATGAAGGAATCTCATTCTGGCAAGAAAAAAAGTAACAGAACGCTGCAGGATCTGGGTCAAATGGTTGTTCATTAAGAAAAATCCTCCAGCTTCAGGTTATCCAGGCATTGGAAGCCTGCTGTCAGAAGTGAAAACATCTGTATCTGATGCAGTATGCACTGACTAACCCTGACTCTCTTGTAGACTGTACCTGGACATGGTTCCAGCAGCTATGCAACTGTATTCAACAGATTGCACAAATGAAGCCAAAATATCAAGCTGTCTTTCCCTTCCAAACTATGATCATTACCAGCATTTTCTGCTATTGTTTGAACTATAACAGTAAACAGAATCTGTCTACAGTCTTATGGTTTGACCCTGGTTCAAGGAATGGCAAATTTGAAGTTAATGTAGCACACATTCGGAATCTGTGTGCTGTCAGTATTTGGATTCCACGCTAAACTCCAGGGCAAGAAAATTCTTGTTGAGGAATAATCTTATAGGCAAAAAGGACAATCACTATTTTAGAACACAAACTCACAAGGCTTACTGGACCACAAAGATTAATGCTTAACAACCCACTTGTTGGGGCATGGCATGATATATAAGTTCACCATTCAACAAAGGCCCTAATGTACTGGACTGGAAATCCAGAACCCCAGGCTAATTTTCTGGGAACATTGATTTGGCTTCTCCCCACCACCTCCCCACACTCCCCATGACAGATGGTGAAACTTGTGTTCAATAAACTCTAGAATTAAAAACTAGCCTAACAATGGCTGCGTAACCATTGTCAATTGTAGCAGTCCATCTCGTTCATTAATGTCCTTCAGGGAAAGAAATCTGCTGATCTTATTTATTGCCCTCTGAATGGGCAATAAATGCTGGACAAACTGGCAATGCCCACATTCCAGGAATGAGTTTTTTCAAAAACGTATTGGTCTATTGTCCCATGGATTTCTGGAGTCTTCCCCTCTTGTTTCATTGAAGCTGGTCTCTTGACTCATGAGCTTTTAACGTAGCCGCCTCAATTCTAACATTGATGCAGATCCCTTTGCAATTTTAAGACCTCGCCTCTTGTGGACCCTTATCCAAACCACAATCTCTCTGTCTACCTAACTGCAATTCCTTGCTGCTGAGTGGTCTCCCTCTCATTCTTTCTCTCTAGGCAATGATTTTATCCCTGGTAATCCTGTATATACTGAACTTGCTGCTCTGTAAACTGGGTTCTTCCTGCAACATTCAATCCATGACAGTATCATGGCAAAGGCCAACACAAATACTAACTCCCTAGCAAGTGCCCACTCCTAACTCTATCTCCTGACTTCTACCTCGACATAGCAACAATCTAACCCTAATTTGTATCCCGACCAGTACATCCTCAAATATATTCTGAGGAAGGATAATACCCTAAACGTTGTCTTCTTCTTTCCTCCAGATGCTGCGTAGTTTGCTGTGTTACTCCGGTGTCCTGTTTGTCTACTTTGTATTCCAGCATCTGCAGTTTTTTGTCTCTAATCCTCAAATATCTAATCAGACCATTCTTCCAGCTAACCAACCTTGCAGCCTTGTCTTCCCTTCTAACTGCTCCACTATAACTTGTATCAAAACAGGAGTTCTTGGGAATCTGGCCTTTAGATCATCTTCACGGCCTTAGCTTCAATTTTCTTCTTAAATCTGCATCGTAGTAGTTACCCCGAAAGAGATGCCTATTTTCAGAACTCTTAACAACATATTCTGAAATTCACAAAATATCCCAAATAATTCACACAAATTAAGGTTTTACATCACAAACATTATGCCAGTGCAATTTGATATTTAAACTTTATCAATTACACAAATTTGCTAATGAGGTGAAATCCAACAATGCCAAATATCATGAGAGGTACTGAGCAGATAATGAATCTTCCAACAAAAGTTTTTTTTCTTATATATTAAATGCTATTTATAATGCAATTTGCAATTAGAATTCTTATGTTGCCTGGTTTTTGTAAGAACTAAAATTTCAGCTAATCTGTCTTCAAGTTGGAGTTGCTCCAACGGAGATGAAAAGGACAGATTATTTTTCTTTTTCTATTGCAGAGTAATTAGTTGAAAAAAACTTCTTCCTGCTTTGTGGTCAATTTTAAAACTGTACCCACGTTCTCAAGACCGTCAATCAACATTTAACTAGAGTTTGAGACCTGTTACTGATGTCACCTACATGGCAAACTTGTCCATTTTGCTCACAGATTTTGCTGTTGTTTATGTTTCACAAAGACCTCCTCTCATCCTATCAGCAGATCTTTATATCCCTTCCTCCCTCTTACTTACTTAACTTTATCTGAAAACATGGGCAGCACAATGGCTCAGTGGTTAGCAATGCTGCCTCACAGCGCCAGGGACCTGGGTTTGATTCCACCCTCGGACAACTGTCTGTGTGGAGTTTGCACATTCTGCCCATGTCTGAGATAACAAGGTGTAGACCTGGATGAACACAACAGGCCAAGGAGCAGGAAAGCTGACATTTTGGGCCTAGACCCTTCTTCAGAAAAATTTTTCTGAAGAAGGGTCTAGGCCCGAAACGTCAGCTTTCCTGCTCCTCTGATGCTGCTTGGCCTGCTGTGTTCATCCATTTCTACACCTTGTTATCTCAGATTCTCCAGCATCTGCAGTTCCTATTATCTCTGCCCGTGTCTGCATGGGTTTCCACAAGTGCTCCAGTTTCCTCCCACAGTTCCTATGAGTGACAAGAATCAACAATCTGTTCTGGACCACCCACATAGATGTGATGGTCAAGAAGGCACAACAACGCCTCTTCTTCCTCAGGAGGCTTAGGAAATTCAGCATGTTCATAGGGACCCTCACCAACTTTTACAGATGCACCATAGAAAGCATTTCATCTGGGTGCATAACAGCATGGTACGGCAACTGCATTGCCAAGGGCTATCACGAAAGCCAACCTCCCATTCATGGACTCCATTTACACTTCTCGTTGCTCCAGAAAGGCTGCCAACATCATCAAAAATCCCTCCCACACCAGTAATACTCTCTTCCAACAGATTCAAGAACAGCTTCTTCCCTGCTGTTATTAGACTGCTGAATAGACCTCTCTAATTTCAAATCGAATGTTGATCTTATTTTTGTACACCTGCTGTGCAGCAGTAACCTTGTATACATCACTCTGTCTAAACACCCTATGATCTACCGCAAAACAAAACTTTTCACTGTACTCAGGTACATCTGACAACAATAAATCAAGTCAAACAGTCCAAAGGTATGGAGTTTAGGTGGATTGGCTATGCTAAATTGCCCATAGTGTCCAGGGGTGTGCAGGCTAGGTAGATTAGCCATGAGCAATGCAGGATTACAGGAATAGAGTAGGTGGGTGAGTGGTGGAATGCTCTTGGAGGGTCAATGTGGACTTGATAGGCTGAATGGCCTGCTTCCACACCATAGGGATTCTATGATATTATAAAAGCACCCCTGGTCACAGTGGAAAGCCAAGAACTGTGGATACATTTTAAAATGTTATTTTGTGACTTTCACTTCTGGAGGAATAGCTCTCCTTGCAACAGAATGACCCAACAAACATTGGAACCTATGGTCACGGAATCACCATGTTGAACAACACATTGTCCTTCCTTTTAAATCTCTCCATGGCATCTGCCCTGCCTATCTTTAATCTCCTCCAGCCCAGCAACTCACCCAGAAATCTGTGCTCCTCTAATTCTGGCCTCTTGAGAATCCCTGCTTTAAATTGTTCCCACTGTTGGAGGTCAAGCTTTAAATGTCCTAAGATACCCTTGGCCCACCTTCCCGTAGGCCATGTTAATATAGGCCTTCTACTTTTCTCCAAAGAATAGCTACAAACATCTTGAAAAAAGTAGTGTTAAAGAAGGAGGTGACCAGCTGTAAGGGCATTCTGCAGCTTGGTTTGCTTTCAGGACCGAGTCACAGATTCAGTGAAGGTTGTGATTTTACACCCTAGTGTACACTTACATTCCAGGTGCAGCTTTAAACCAAGTCCCTTCTGTCTCTTTTGAGAAGAATCGAACAAAGCAAAGATGCAGTGACAACAACCACAGTCAGATGAAGAAATTAATTTCTTTTGTAGAAAATGGGCTACTGCAGTGAAACAGCAACAAAACTTTAATTAGGTTCAAAAACCAATTGAAGCAAGTGAAGTTTCAACAATTTTTTATTTTTTTTAAATTTTAAAACTGTTTAAAAAGTATTTTTTTCAAATGTCCATAGCTCTCTCATAATGCAAAATGATCTCCGATTATCCCAAACTGTTGTCTCCCAGCTCCAGTGGGGAATCATGAATGTGGAAGTTTTAGATAGGGTCAAGTCAAAGAAGCCAACCCTATACAATATAACTTTATAATCATACACATCAACACAAACTGGGCATGTTTGGAAAAAATAATCCATACACCGAAAACCATCCATGAAGAGGAAATGCAACAATTACAAGCAACTAATCAAAAGCTATCCAGGAATAGCTTCTTCACAGACGCTGCCAGATCTGCTGAGCTTTTCCAGCAACTTCAGTTTTTGTAGAGTCTCACTAATGCTTTGAACAGATGAAGCAACACTTGCCTACTTATATACTCTATTCCTTTAACAATAAATGCCAAAATTCCATTTTTTTCTTTATTGTCTGCTGTACTTGCATACTAGTTTTTTGCAATTAATGCACAGGGGACTTGGAGCCCTCTCCATTTAGATAATAAGCTGCCTTTCCATTCTTCTGACTAAAATGGATAACCTCACATTTATCCACATTGAAGTCCTTCTGCCAAACTTTGGCCCATTCACTTAGCTAAGCCGTATCTACTTTCAAGACTTAATTTCTTCATTACAACTAACTTCCCCATCTAGTTTGGTGTTGCCATGTAGGAACCTCTTATAGATCCTAACCCAGAAGTAGATTCCCACACCGGTGATGATGTATTCATTCAATTCCAAAAATGTTCTTGAGTGTGAAGATGCAGCCATCCTATTCAATCCTTTCACCGCAGCTCCATCTCCTCTAACCCCACCACCCTGATTTTGGATATCATATATATCGTCGAAGAGAACTGAAAATGTTGTTGTAAATTAATGCTTCAAGTCAAAGAGACTTAGTGGGATGATGGGGATGTGGGGGAAATCTGTGGGAGTAAGGTGTTAAATATTAATGGTGAAATGTTGCTGCCATAAAATAAATTTACAGGATATGTAGAGCAGAGAGTTAATTATACCTATACAACAAGAATAGCTACCAAGCATGTGCAGAAGGAGCTATGTCATAATGATGTCAGATCACATGGAATTGGAGCCTGGGGCTGTATGTCTTCAGTAACAAGTACTCTCTTACCACAGCTCGTAAATAGTAATGTTCATAAAACCTGTTAATCTTCACTCATAAGAGTGTAGTCTCCAACTTTGCACACATCCCTTCTTTAATAAAATCCTTATAATGTAGCTTCTTGTCCAGACTTTGGGTTAGATATCTCTTCCTGTGGCTTAGTGCCATATGTAGTTTGATAATGCTCCTGTGAAGCACCTTGGGATATCTGATCATTTCGATTTTGCTATATAAGTACAAGTTGTCATTATTTTGAGTATGCCTTCGTCAATAACAGTGACATGATCTGCATTTACTCAGATCCCCAAGATGCTGTTGGTTTGGAATTTTGGTCCCATCTTTATGATCAACACTTTTTCATTCATTTGAAAGGACAGGAGAATCAGGATCCATGAAACACAAGACCCTGGCCAATGTCTTCAGTTAATCTTACCAACACATTGATTTAGTGTATCCCAATGCCCTCTTGCTTTTAACCTGTCATCATAATTTTCACTCTGATTCAAAACCAAACAATTTCATTTTCAACACTTCAAAGGGATTAGTACAACTGTGTGAAGCAGATTTACACTGTCCTCTGGATTTACAGAAAAGGAATTATTTTTGAGCTACCGTACTGTTTAAAATTTTTCCTCATGCATGCTTTTGACAAATGCATAAAATAGAAAATTAGATAGGTTACAAAGAAATTCTCCTGTACTACAACTTATTTTGAAGTCACCTCTTAAATTTTTGTTTGTTTCCCTGTAAACTGTACAAAGTATGGTTAATATACAAAATAAGTTACAAATCAGGAATGCAATGAACAACTGAACTTTGTGCTTTTCTTTCAAATTTGAATTATGTGACATTCACAAAGATTCTGGACCACATTTTGCAGATGATATGGTAACTGTAGATGTATCTTATGGAGTTCTGTGCTTTTAAGTATTATATGTATTTATGAACATGAAATAAGAGCAAAATCAGACCTTTCGGCCCCTCGCAGCTGCTACACCATTTGATATGATCGTGGCTAATCTGTTTGTGTCTCGAATTCCACGTTCACATCCACTGCAAGCCCCCCAAACCCTTGACCTCCCCACCGAGCAAGAATCTGCCCACCTCTGTCTTAAAATATTCAAATACCCATCTCCACCACTTCCTAAGACAGAGAGTTACCAATTTGCACAACTCTGAGAGAAAGAAAAAATCCCCTCATCTCTGTCCTGAGACAGAGCTCCTGTCTGCTAAGCAGCTAAGGGAGGTCCCCAACAGCACCTTGGGGATCTTAGTAAATGCAGATCATGTCACTGTTATAGATGAAGGCATACTCAAAATAATAATAACTTGTATTTAATATCCCTAATATTAAAACAGTGACTCCAAGTTCTGGGCTGTCCCACAACAGGAAACAACTTTTCTATGGCCATCCCTTTATCACCATCAGGGTCTCATACACTTCAACCAAGTAATTCCAACTCTAGTGTAAATCACTGAAAATCACTGAGCATTGATTGAACAATAGCCTTTGCTGGGAGTTTGGGGTTGATTAAGTATGTAGGTGAGATAATTCAGGATACATTTAGATGGATTTTTGATCCATTAGTCTAGCATAGCAGGTCCCCAAGCATATCCAGTTCTCACTCCACTGATTGAGGCAATGGTTTTGATCCTCTTATTCCCTCAGAGAAGTTCCTGCACCAAACACCTCATGGAGGCTGACCAACATCATTGTACTGACCTTGATTTTTGCTCATAACAGGAAAGGTACACAGGCAACCCACAATGTGCAAACAACAACGTGTGTAACAATCCACCCAATTTCTTCACACAAAAACAGGAGTTGTTGAAATTAATCAGGTCCGGCAGAATCTGAAGAAGAATTCAGAATTCAAAGAAGAGTTCCGAAGAAGAGGCACTGGACTTGAAACATTAACTCTGCTTTCTGTCTACAGACGCATCCCCTTCTCCCTGCTGAGTTTCTCCAGCAATTTCTGTGTTTGTTTCCGATTTCCACCATCTGCAGTCCTTTGTTTTTATTTTACTCAATTCTGTCAACGTGGACCAGCATTTGCCCTGATCCCAAAGACAGTTAGGACAAGAGGTGTCCTGCCAAAATCCCATTGTGTTGCCTGCCAAGCTGAGATGGAGCTGCAGCAGGAGTCGGCAGGCAAAAACATTCCCGTCTGATCCTTGCCTAGCAGCTAAGGGAGAAATTTGTTTGAGTTTCTAACGAAGATCCTCACAGACTTTGCACACTCATGATAATAGTATAAATCAAAAATGTGTATCCATGACATTAAAAGGCTACATGTAGTGATAGAGTATAGAGATGATTGTGAATCTCCTATCGATCACACCTTGAAGCTGCACTTATGTAAATGACTGCGATTAATTGTATGCATAGGTTTTATGTGTAATTATCCTCCACTTACTGCATCGTTCTAGAGAAACTATTCTCCCTTTATCATGCTTCTTGTCCATGCTTTCTGTTTTCTGTAGTTAGGGGACTCTTTTTAAGTCGACTTTGTAGACTTCTGCAGTGAAATGTTTAAATGCTCTCTGTCAAGTTGACCTTGTTTGATGTATAATTGACTGCTTTTTGTGAGTCCTTCTGTAAGTTCTGTCCCAAATTCATTGGCTGAATGAAGCTTTATTCAATAGTGGGATCAAAGGGTTGTTTTAAGACTTCTCTTTATCATTATTATTCAACCTTATATTCTCAGTTTCAAAGTTTTTGTGCTGAATCCTGCCTGCTCCCTCAGTGGAATCAGCCTTGGATTAAAATGCAATTACAAGTTGCCATTTCACAATGCGCCAAATATTTGAGCAGTTAAGTACATAAGAGCTTGTGAAGAGTAAGGATTTTGCTTCATTTATTAGATCTATATTCTCATATTCCCGGTCAAAGACACACAGGATATCTAATCTAGTGATCAACAAAACCCCTAAGAAACTCCTTAATTGAACAATTTTATGTCTTGGCATTTTGATAAAATCATATTCAGTTTTTGATGATTGGCTGTGCATTGAGAGTAATTCGTTATTTCTTGCCATGACATCCTGATAGCTGTAACACATCAACGGTCTAATCCCAGCTCTCACGCACATTCCTTCCAGGAATTATCTGATAGAAACTTTGCGAAACTAATATTACATGGGCTGTCAATCACAAATAGGGCAAGGTCCTTAAGTATTTTGATAATCGAAAACCCTATATACCAAATATTCCAAACTAAATTCAAAATTCAAATCATGCCAAATTGCATAACCAAAGAAAAACCTAGTGCCTGTTTTCCATGTACTTGTATCTGAATTACTTAGTACTCACAAGGCAGTGCTGCGCCAGTGGTCACGCTACAAACCAAAATTGTCAGAGAGCCACATATGCAGACATTAAATCAGATGACCAGAGGTTTTTTATTCAAAGGGAAATGTTGTAAGTTGTGTCATAAAGGCAAAAAGTGAGGTAGACAAGCAAAAAGATCTAAGGAGAGAATCCTAAAGCCTGGGATCTAGAAAACTGAAGGCATTCATGGTAGAAAAGTTAAAACTGGGATGCGTAAAAGACTGAATTGGATATCTCAAAGGGTTGTGAGCAATAAAATGAACTACTTCAAGCTATAAAGACTACTGAGTTCCCCAGAAGATTCATATTTGACTCGAAACGCTGACTGTCTCTACACACGCTGACAGACTTGCTGCGATTTGCCAGCATTCTGTTTTTATTTCTGATTTCCAACATCCAAAGTATTCTGCTTTAACTGCCTGCTCTTATGTGGGCAATTCATTTTGCAAGATCCTGTTAACTCTGATAAGATGAGTCAGCAGTTACCCTGATCTTGAAAGCACTGGATAAGGGAGAGATATTGGCCAGGCTTCTAGGAAAATGCCCTATGCTTCTTAAAACAATGCCAAGGAAACTTGGCATCTAAGACAACAAGGTGCAGGGCTGGATGAACACAGCAGGCCAAGCAGCATCATAGGAGCAGAGAGGCTGACGTTTCGGGCCTAGACCCTTCATCAGAAAAGGGGGAGGGGAAGGGGGTTTTGAAATAAATAGGGAGAGAGTGGGAGGCGGATAGAAGAGGGATAGAGGAGAGGATAGGTGGAGAGGAAACAAACAGGTCGAAGAGGCGGGGATGGAGCCAGTAAAGGTGAGTGTAGGTAGGGAGTTAGGAAGGGGATAGGTCAGTCCAGGGAGGACGGACAGGTCAAGGGGGCGGGATGAGGTTGGTCGGTAGGAGATGGAGGTGCGGCTTGAGGTGGGAGGAGGGGATAGGTGGGAGGAAGAACAGGTTAGGGAGGCAGGGACGAGCTGGACTGGTTTTGGGATGCGGTAGGGGGAGGGGAGATTTTGAAACTTGTGAAATCCACATTGATACCATTGGGCTGCAGGGTTCCCAAGCGGAATATGAGTTGCTGTTCCTGCAACCTTCGGGTGGCATCGTTGTGGCACTGCAGGAGGCCCAGGATGGACATGTCGTCTGAGGAATGGGAGGGGGAGTTGAAATGGTTCGCGACTGGGAGGTGCAGTTGTTTATTGCGAACCGAGCGTAGGTGTTCTGCAAAGCGGTCCCCGAGCCTCCGCTTGGTTTCCCCGATGTAGAGGAAGCCACACCGGGTACAGCGGATGCAGTATACCACATTGGCAGATGTGCAGGTGAACATCTGCTTGATGTGGAAAGTCTTCTTGGGGCCTGGGATGGGGGTGAGGGAGGAGGTATGGGGGCAGGTGTAGCACTTCCTGCGGTTGCAGGGAAAAGTGCCGGGTGTGGTGGAGCTGGAGGGGAGTGCATCTACCTGTGTCCCTGGAAGTGCCACACCAGGCCTTAGATAAATGACTCATCTCAAATGGAGTATCTCTAACAATTCCCTCAGCATTACAATGAAGTGTCCGCCTAGTTTTATACTTCAGGTCTTAGATGTGGTTTGTACTGGCAACATGATTCAGAGTGCCAGCAACCGCATCCAAATTGGTCATGCATGTCAAATAAGTTACACCCTAAAAATACCACAGCTCAAGGTGCTACAGTTCTGAAATATTACCTTTAAAGAGGTGATGAGCTACAGGGACCATTCAAGGCAATAAATAAATGTAATAAACTGTAGTAATGAAGATCGAGGAAATGGAACAAATTAAATCTTCAGTTTTTTTTAAATAAAAAATATCAGAGCAGCCATTAATAAATTGGTTAGTGCTTCAAATCAAATCATATTCACTTATCGTTTCTCCAGCTGCCATTTTTAATCTTTACAAAAGCCAATAATCAAGCCTGAATTTTCATTCTTGAGTGAGGAGTGTAAGTTTGGCAGAAAAAGTTTTCATTTTCCCGGCTAGAATTTATTTGGAGCTGTGCCCATGTCACCCTCACTCCTCCCTAGTTGAGAGTGCAGGCAAGATGGTGAAGACTGGTGGATGGGGAGGCAGGTGATGGGAAAGGCCGGTCTCAGTGACCTGACACTGTATCCTAGCTGTTAACAAAAGAACAACATGGAAAACACCCACCAGCACTCACTACCCACAACCCCTTACCCTCAACACTGTTTGCATGCCTCACCCATGCCAACCAACACTGCCTCATACCTGACTCAGCTCTACCATGATACTTTAAAGATCTATGCCAACCTATGTCTGCTGTCCACCCCCTTGACCTTTTGTAGAATCTATGCTGACTTACTGTCTACTGTTGACTTACTCATGCTGAACCATGAGCCAATCTACACTTTGTCCTTACATTTTCCATGCTAGTTGACCCAGTATCCATCATGGGCAGATGTCAGGAGCTTGATAGATTAAATAAAGTTCTTAAGTGTCTGTTGATGAATTTATGATTTGATAAGACATTCATATTATAAAGAAAATAATCTATTTAATTACACTTAATTTCTTGTACAAACAAGTATTTGATTTCATACTGTGACTTCAATAAGACTGCTGATCAAACCAAAAGTGAGGGAGACCACTCTGTGATAACAGGTCTGTCGTTCAGCACTATTCTTTTTGTTATAACCCTCAGGCCTATCCATAAAACAGAGTGAGACTGGAAGCACTGACGTTTTTTAAATACTGCAGGCAACTTTTTTCAAAAATTAAAAGGCAAGAAATTTAAATGCCTTGACAGCAAGACTGTGCCTCTAACAGCACATTTGACAACTTGTAACTGCTCTTAAGCAACTCCATTGACAATTCCCTGACAATTCCAACGGAGTTGACAGTTCCAGTTGGATTATCCACTTTTTGTACACTGTCATGTCTAATTTTGACAAATCCAACAGGTTCTTGTACTCTCCCATGGGACATCCTACCTCTCCCAAATGTCTCCAGAATGATATCCTAAAAGGTACACTGCCTCTCAAAAGAGCTCTGGTAAGTTTGGACCCTCTCCTGATGGGTCTAAAATGCACAAGTCATGCTTTTAAGGTCTATGGCAGAAGATTGGGTCTGTGTGAAGTCAACTGTATTTGGGTATTTGATGATGTGGAAGTGCCAGTTTCGGACTGGGGTGGACAAGGTCAGAAGTCACATGGCATCAGGTTATAGTCCAACAGGTTTATTTGAAATCAGAAGCTTTTGGAGCTGACAAAGGAGCAGCGTTCTGAAATCTTGTGATTTCAAATAAACCTGTTGGACCCATTAAGTGTTGTGTGACTTCTGATCTGGGTGTTTGATGGTAGATTTGGATATTTGATGACATTTTGACGAAGCCGGGGTTTTGTCCATTTGAGCAAAAATGCAGGATGTAAGGTTCAAGATGACATTGATGTATACTTTGGGCTGTTATGTCACACTTTTTTTCCCAAGCATGTGTGGGGATATATAAAATAGTTTGGGTGACTGGATCATCACCTTCCTCCCCATCCCTCAGTCACCCTCACGGTACTGCTTATGGGCATTGGCAAACTACCAGGTCATTTGAGTTTGTTAAGAGTTCAGCTGACCTCAACATCACCCCACCCACACAATTATATGTTTGTTGAGGACAACTGAGTGGGAGTGAGCAGCTTGTTTATTAATATTATCTAAACAGTGGGAAGGAAGGAAGGTGAAATACCTTTGAGGGGCACTCTGTCTATCAGGGAATTAGGGAACACTCCAAGAAAATAAAAACCCCTGACCTTCCTACACAGCAACGCCCCTGGTCTGGCACCTAGCCATCAACTTTCCTTCTCAATATCCCTGCCTGGGATTTCCTGCTCTGAATTTAATTAGCCATCAAACACTTTGTAAATGTTCTGAGGTCATGAGAGGCATCATTTACATATTTTTTATGTTGTTACGGAAACTTTTTGTGCATGCCTAGTAGATTAAATTTACTCACCGATTTTAATTTAGGTTCAACGGTTTCTCCCCCCATTGCCTGCCAATCTGCCTATAAACTAGGCCTTGAGTTCAAGATTTCACCATGGCATCAAGTGCTGAAGAAAAATGCAGTGAAAAAGCATTTCCATTGACAATTCCCTGACAATTCCAATGGAGTTGACAGTTCCAATTGGATTATCCATTTTTTGTACACATTCATGTCTAATTTTGACAAATCCAACAGGTTCTTGTCCTCTCCCAAACATCTCCAGAATGATATCCTAAAATGCAGTGAAAAATGGTTTGGGAAGGAAAGTTACTTTCTGGGCATTGTCACGTTGAGCCCGTTTTTGGATTGGTGGGGTGGGGGGGTGGAAGTTGGGGAAGATATGTTGAGAGGCCCAGAATACCTCAATGCCCATCAGTCACAAAAGAACCTTCCCACTACTCTGAGCACACTCTGCACCCTAGAGAGCAAATTGTTATTAGATGAAGGAGGATGGAAGACCAGCAGGGAAGAGAAGGCTGGTGCCTCCCAGTGGTCACAGTTCATGATATTTGCCTGGACATGGCAGATAAGGGGAAATGGATGCCCTATTTACAGGTAGGCCCCTGGAAGTTCTTGTGGATGGGATGGTAGCTGGGTCTTTCTTCTCTCTGAGGACCAGCAGAAGATGCCATGCCACTAGACCACACCAGCCTACTCTGAGGTTGCAATTTGGGCCATTGTGGTCTCAGCTGACTGGAAAAATATCCAGGCGAGAAGGAAGAAGGTCAACTTCCAGACAGGATATGTACCATTATCTTCTCTGTGATTCCTCACATTCAGTCTATCTTTGCTACTGCAACAACCTCCCACCAAGGGTTGTGACCTAGTCCTTTCACTATTTCATGCAATTTCTTCCCTCACTTGCACTCACCCATCACAAAACTCCTCCTTCTAGCCCTGCGTGCACTCTGTGCTGCTTTCTCACTCACTGGGAATAACTCACCTCTTTTCCCCCACCTATACCAGAACCACCAGCTATGCAACCCACTTCCATTTTACTCAGCCACTTTCTTTCTCTCATTCCAGGAGAATACCTCCCACAATAAGGCAGAAAGAGCCAAGATTGGTGGCAGACAACCAGACATTTGGCTCCACTTCCCCTGTAAGGAGAGGATCCTGACCCTGACTGTACCATGTGACCCATTGACCATGCCCAAGACACCGCACTCATATCAGAGTCTGCCCTTAACTAACTGTAGTGGGACCTCCTAATAAATACCTGACATTCTTGACTAAGGACTGCCCACAATCATCACCAGTTTCCTGGCTTTGTGTCTGTGCTAAACACAAAGCAAGGCATAATGTGAACCTGGTAGCTCTGGCTGGGGGTACAAGTGGAAAGACAATGAAAGGCAAGATGCTACGAGCTGAGATGCTGCCTGCTCTAATACATGAGGTGGGCGCCTGTCCCTTGTGTGAAACATGTCCTTGCAGCAGCATTCCAATGCTAGTTGCTAGCACATCCTGAAATAATGAACACATAAGGAACAGGAATAGACCATTTGGCCCTTCAACCCTATTCTGCCATTCAATAAGATCACAGCTAGTCTGATTTTAGCCTCAACTTTACATTCCCACATATCCCTGAGAATCTTTCATTTCCTTAGTCATTAAGAATCAATCAACCTCTACCTTTATTAAAATCTTTAAAGGTTCTACATCAGCTGCCTTTCGAGGAAGGGAATATCAAAGACTCACAATCTTCTCGGAGACAAAAAGAAGTTCCCTAATCTCTGTCTTAAATGGGCGACCCCTTATTTTTAAACTAAAAAGAACAACTTCAACATGTAGTAGGATCCTGTAAGTGGATTGGAAAGGTGCCTAAGAATGCTGAGTGTTTGTCAGATGTTCACTGCCAGCATCTGTCGATAGAGTATGGGGTGGTTGGGGTTCAGTGTGACAGACGCACTAGAGAATACCTTGGGTGTCTAAGATGGCAGCCTGGAGGAGTAAATGGCCAATCAATTTTGCAAAGTACCCACTCGGACTTTTATATCGGGCATTACTGACGTCTAATTTCTTTGCAGCATGCATTAGTATATGTAGCTGCATATTAATGAGGTGAGATTTACTGTTATTGAGACTGATAACAATCAATAGTCCCTGTTAGCAGATACCTTGTTGCTCCACAGCAAGAATCTCATCACCACATTTGTTGACAATCTGCGAATCGCTCCCCTATGTCGAGAAAGGCCTCACTGATTCTCTCAAATTTCTCATCATAGCCCGTGTTGCTTAGGCCCCAGATAAGATTCAGCCCAATGTTCATCTTCTTCATCGGTTGTGTTTTTACAGCTTCTTAAGTTGCTTCAAAAATAATGCCAAACGTGGTTCACTGAGTTACATTCATATCCGAGTCAGAGGGTGGTGGATTTAAGTGATCACTCCAAAAATATGTGAGCACGAAAGACTGAGGCTCAAGCAGAGTGCTGACAGGCACTGCGCTGTCAGAGGTTTCATCTTTTGGGATGATGAAACAACTCCACAGAGGCCAGTAGCCAAGACCAAATCACCCTCTTTTTACACATGAACAGTCCTTGAATATAGTGCTGTTTTGTTCACAGTCAGCTTCCAGATTGCCAGTGATTCCCCCTTTCTATCTGTTGGCCAGAACTCCCTGATTGGACCAGATTAACAGCGCCAGTCAGGGAGCTCATATTCTACAAAGATAGTAGGAACTGCAGATGCTGGAGAATCCGAGACAACAAGGTGCAGGGCCGGATGAACACAGCAGGCCAAGCAGCATCATAGGAGCAGAGAGGCTGACGTTGTGTTCATCCAGCCCTGCACCTTGTTGTCTCATATTCTACAAACTTTGATTTTGTTCCTGATTTACACCATCCACAGTTCTTTCGGTTTTTAACTCATATTCTATGATGGAACCAAAACAAAGTTGCTGGAAAAGCTCAGCAGGTCTGGCAGCATCTGTGTAAGAAAAAAACAGAGTTAACTTTTCAGGTCCGGTGACCCTTCCTGATTCATAGCATCCGCAGTTCTTTTGGTTTTTATTTAATATTCTATGATGTCCAGCTGGCTGACCTCACCACAATCACTACAGATGAGATATTAAACTAAGAGTCTGTTTACCAACAGATGTAACCAGAAACACTGGGATAAAAATCTACCTGAGTAGATTCTTCTTTAAAAATGAGAAATGGCAGAAGATTCTGTGATTCTTTGAGGCATAAATGAGGTACTTTTTGGGGTCAGATTTAAAGTCAGAAGTAAGATGTGGTAGAGTTCAATCTAAACCATAAGTTAAATTTCAGCAGAATGAGTCCTGATTAAGTTCACGGGAAAGTGAGATAAGTTATCCGCATTATTTTTAAAACCAGAAATACTGGTGGAAACCAAACATATAATGGGTTTAAAAGGGAAATACATTTTAAGAAAAAACATTGTGAGGGCATGCAAGCAGGAAAACGGATGAGGAGATCTGTCACGGAATCCTCCTCGTTCACTGTAAGATTTCAAATCTACACCCCCTTGTGCTGTTTAAAAACAGATGTGCAGAGAATATCATCCGTGTTGTTTATATTGAATTGGAAAAGTGACTAGCTAAACCATTGAAAATACACTGTAGAAATGAGGCCTTTCGTGAAGGCTTAACCAAAAGCTGAGTGATTATTCTTTCCAGATGGAATACGACCCAGAGTTCTGAAAGAGATAGCTGGGGAGATTGTAGAGATATTGGTCGAGATCCTTCAGGAATCACTGGAGTCAGGAAAGGTCCCAAAGGACTGGAAAATGGCTAATATAATACCCCCATTTAAGAAGGGAGAGAGGCAGAAGACCAGAAACTATACGCTGGTTAGCCTGACCTCAGTCATTGGTAAGATTTTAGAGCCCATCATTAAGGGTGAGATTGTGGAGCATTTAGAAGTGCATGATAAAATTGGGCTGAAATCAGCACAGAGTCATCAAGGGGAGGCCATGCCTGACAAATCTGTTAACATTTTTCGAGGAGGTAACAAGGAGGGCCTGTGGACGTGATATTCATCGGCTTCCCAGAAGAACTTTGACAAGATGTCATGCAGAAGGCTGCTGAAGAAGAGTCCATGGTGTTGGGGGCAAGTTGCTGGCATAGTTAGAGTATGGCTGACTGGCAAAAGGCAGAGAATGGGGTTAAAATGGTTTTTTTCGGGATGGCAGCCAGAGACCAGTGCAGTTCCGCAGGGGTCAGAGTTGGCACCACAACTATTCACGCTTTACGTTAACAATCTGGACAAAGGAACAGAGGGCGTTTTTACTAAATTTGCAGATGATACAAAGATAGATGGAGGGATATGCAGTGTTGAGAAAGTGGAGAGGCTATAAGGGACTTGAACAGGCTTGGAGAGTGGGCAAAGAAGTCGCAGGTGGAATACAATGTGGGAAATTGTGAGATTATGCACTTTGGTAGGAAGAATAGAGGCATAGACAGTTTTCTAAATGGAGAAAGGCTTCAAATATCTAAAAGAGAAAGTGACTTGGGAGTCCTAGTTCAGTATTCTCTTAAGGCTAACACGTAGTTTCAGTCGGCAGTTCACAAAGGGAGTGCAATGTTAGCATTCATTTCAAGAGGGCTACAATACCAGGGCAGAGATGTACTGATGAGGCTGAATAAGGATATATAAGGAGGTCCAGAGGATGTTTAAAGAATGATCCCAGGGATGAAGGGCAATTGCATGAGAAGAATTCTGAGTCTGTACTTGATGGGATTTAGAAGAATAACAGGGATTCTAACTGAAATTTTTAGAATACTGAGAGGCCTAGATAGAGTGGACGTGGAGAAGATGTTTCCACTAGTAAGAGAGACTAGAACTTTAAAGCACGACCTCAGAGTGAAGGAATAACCCTTTAGAACTGAGATGAGGAGGAACTTTTTTCAGCCAGATGATGGTTATTCTGTGTAAAAGTGTGAAGTGATTCATTTTCAAAGGTTGAATTTGAATGCAGAATACAGGGTTAATGGCAGGATTCTTGGCAGTGCGGAGGAATAGAGGGATCTTGGAGTCCACGTCCAAAGATCCCTCAAAATTGCCACCCAAGTTGTAGGTTGTAAAGAAGGCATATGGTGTGTTGGCTTTCATTGGCTGGGGAATTGAGTTTAAGAGCCGCAAGTTTATGCTGCAGTTCTATAAAACCCTGGTTAGACCACACTTGGAATATTGTGTTCAGTTCTGGTCGCCTCATTATAGGAAGGAAGTGGAAGCTTTAGAGACGGTGCAGAGGAGATTTACCAGAATGATGCCTGGACTGGAGGGCAGGTTTAATGAGGAAAGGTTGAGGGAGCTAGGGCTTTTTTCATTGGAGCGAAGAAGGATGAGAGGTGACTTGATAGAGGTGTACAAAAAGATGAGAGGCATAGATAGAGTGGATTGTCAGAGATTTTTCCCAGGCCGGAAATGACTATTACAAGGGGGCATAATTTTAAGGTGATTGGTGGAAGGTATAGGGGAGATGTCAGAGGTAGGTTCTTTACACAGAGAGTGGTGGGTGCGTGGAATGCACTGCCGACAGTGATAGTGGGGTCACATACATTAGAGACATTTAAGCGACTCTTGGATAGACACATGGATGATAGTATAATGTAGAGTATGCAGGGTAGTTTGATCTTAGGAGGATAATAAGTCGGCATAACATCATGGGCCGAAGGTCCTGCACTGTGCTGTACTGTGCTGTACTGTTTTATGTTCTATGTTCTAACTTATTGCCACAGAGGACTGTGAGGCCAAGTCATTGAGTGTCTTTAAGACAGAGATAGATAGGTTCTTGATTAATAAGGGAATCAAGGGTTACAGAGAGAAGACAAGAGAGAACGGGGTTGAGAAACCTATCAGCCACAATCAAATGGCTGAGCAGGCTTGATGGGCCAAATGGCCTAATTCTGCTCCTATATCTTATGGATTTACAAAAATTATGTATGCCAGAAAATGTTTATATATGGTACAAAAAGGAAAAAAAATCCAAAGATAGGCAAGCAAGGACTAATCTATGTTGTGCTCAATGAACGCAACTTCATGTTGTCGGCATAGATATAATAAATTTTTACTCTCTGTATAATGGCTCAACACCGACACTGCATATTAGACATGGGGATTAGCAGCCAGCAGCATTTTCCATCCCAACATTTTAACGGATATCAAATTCTGTAGAATCCAATGACATCTATATCCAAACTCCTGGCAAGTACTTCTCATGAGTAAATCTCCTCACTGGAGAGTCAGTAAGCAATCCTTATCCTGCTGAACAAACGAAAACTTCAAGATACTTATAACTATTTAGTCCATGTTAGTTCAATAGCAGATCCCCCTGCCCGCACCATTTTAGCTTTGAGTTGTTTCTTTAATATATCCAGTGTTTTTATCACCAGGCCTCTGCCTGCAAGTCCATTCTATTTCACTGTACATGAAGAATAACATTTGGATATTTGTCCTTGTTACACTTTGCTAGTTTGAACCTAGGCTCCCTTGTTCATATTTCCACCATATGCCATTCTTGGCATACCATTTCCCCTACCGTATACAGTACTATATACCATCAGAAAGCCACTTCTCAAGAAAATCTGAGTCTCTCCTCATATCTTGAAACCCTGACAGGAGTGGGTCCGTTCTTGAATAAACAAGAACTAATTTTGATGACCACAATGAGTACCTCTTGCCCTGCTGCATAAACAATTTCTATGAAATGGAGAGTTTATTTTTCTTAGGATTACGGATATTTTTAAAACAGAACGAACAGTCTGGCAAAAAACACATGCTGTAATGGGGTATGGAAGAATGAAGAACAGAAGCATTGTACCACTTGCCAATTAAGGAGAATCTGGTTATGAAGCACGGAATTATTTTCTTTTCAAGTTATTTCTTTGGCATCAGAACTTGAGGTTTGCAAATGGGAGTATGGGTGTCTTTAAACCATGATCTGTTACAACTGTAACCGACTAAATAAACATGAGATGATGGAAAACATCAAAATGCACTCTAGGTATGAAACACAGGTCAAGACATACACAGCTATGAAAATGAATAGATAAGTAATGGAATGATGCCATTAGATGACATGCAGTGCACAGATTGGGAAGATTATTTCAGTGATCTCATCTCACTCATTAAATCTCCATTGAAACATGTGCCTCTGAGTCAGACCACAGGAACAGACTGATAGTCAATGCTTAGGAAAAAAACAGTTGTTCCAACTTCATTAACCTCTCACAGTCTTGTTCTTCCTTTCAAAGCTGAAGAAAGAACATGCTCAGTTACTAAACGCTTTAAAGAGGCAATGATACAGATTCAGTCATATTATCTGCAAGGTGAGATGTTTATCCTCGGGCACAAAGCTGAGAAAACATCCTCAACCTAATGGTTATCCGTTCTAAGGAATTGTCAAATTGGTTTGCTAAAGTACTTGAGCTGATTAAGGCTTAGACTTATTGTGGCCTTTCAAAGCAAAGTATTTGACCAAACACCTAGCAGAAGTCTGTCTGAATTTGCCTGGAACACCTTACATTTTAATTGGGAATGGGAATATTCCATAGTTAATGGACTATGTAAACAGGACAAGCCTGGGTGAGTGGTGATGCTGGGAGGAAGTTGTGAGCAGATAAGTGGAGGGCTGGGAGGTGAAACCTAATCCTAACCCCAAATGGTAATGCAATATTAAAGTGTCGCATTCAGGCAGTTAATGCATTGTTGTCAGCACTGCCTGTCTTTTTAAGGACTCATATTGGCCCATCAAGTCTGCACTGACCCTCCAAACATCATCCCACTTAGATGCAGCCCCCAACACACCTCCCCACCATCCTATCCCTATAGCCCCGCGTTTAAAACGGCTAAGCCACTAACCTACACATCTCTAGACACCACAGGGCGATTTAGCATGGCCAATCCACCTAACCTGCACATCTTTGGACTGTGGGAGGAAACTGATGCACCCGGAGGAAACCCACGCAGACATGGGGAGAATGTGCAAACTCCACGCAGATGGTCACCCAAGGATGGAATTGAACCCTGGTAATGTGAGGCATTAGTGCTCACCACTAAGCCGCCTTGCTGCCCATAATTCTGACAAATTTTAAAATAAACATTTGTTCCTGGTATGACATAATCATTAAAAAAAATGTTTAATCGATCTTATTCATAGGAACCATGGATCGAGATGCGAAATAAACCACTGACAACTTAGTGGTATATGAATGGAAATTGGGTAAAGGTTTCTGCCTCACAAGGATGTGGCCCAAGTATAATGAAGACCATGGAAGCCAGGGAGAAGAGATGATGGAAGGGGATTGAGTTTGGCTGTGGGGGAGGGTGCAGGATGGTGGCCAGGGAGAGAGGAATCACTGAAAGGGGTGGAGCAATGAGATTGTCGTCCTGGTGAGAGAGATGGTTGATGGAGGTGGTTGGGTTGGAGATTAAGGATTGAAATTTGTGATTTGAAACAGGTAAGATCTTAGAGCTGGGGTAGTTACTTCTGGCTTATAAGCATCTTCTGTAATATCTGCCTTCATTTATGTACTGGATTTTCCCAGTCCTGAAAAACCAGTCCAATATTACCTCAAAGAAACAAGCTTCCAAAAATGGAAGCACACAATCTCCTTGAAAGCTTATTCTGAATAGCCAGCTTTGGTTTTACCACAGCGTCGCTTCAATCCAGTCTCCATTAACACTGGAAAAGAGAGAGACTGAGCCACATTGGGGGCCAGGGTTGAATTTTGAAGCTTTCAACTTTTTACCTGACTCAAACTCATCCATGTTGGAAGTTAAAATCACTTCAGTAGGTTCAGTGGGAGTGATTTATTTGCCCCTACTGTTCTCCTCAACATACTACTGAAACCTTCTTTATCCCCAATGTAAAGAGAGCCATTTTTGGGTTGTCAATGGCCACCTAGTTGAATGCATGAACTGGGCACAACTGGGTAGATTTACAGTCTTCCTGAATTGTGCCACTGAGAGTCAGACAGCAAGGTTGATCAGGTAGGGTTTACATTTCTTTCTGGCCTCATTCCAACAGAGCATGACTTTCCAGTGAGGATTTTAAATCAGATATGAGCGCTCTGTCAGAAGACATATGTGACCCTCAATCAATCTAGGAAATGTGTGCGAGTTAGTAGGGTCAATGCTAGAGCGAACTGTCATGTGATTTCTTATAAGTTTCGTTTGGAGAAACCTAATCATAGAAGTGGGTTCTTCTCCTCAGCTGTTGAAAATAATTAAACTATTGAACTTCAATATGAACCAGAACAGCCCTGAGCTTTAAACAACATAAAGAGTATCTGCTTAATGTAAAGTTACGAATTAATGGAATAGGCTGCCATCTAGTGCATTAAGTGTAAAAGAATTCAAAAAAGAAATGCACAGACTCCTCATTCAGTGGCAAAGCATTAAAAGAAAAGACGCATTAGAGCTAGATCTTCTGTAGTGTTGCTGCTCATTTTTAGCCAGGTTCTAGTGTGAAATAGATGCAGAGCAAAGCCTTACCTTATTGAGAACTTCTGAGATTTTTCATTGGAAGTAACGATTGTTGGTGAACATGGCCATATCCAAATGAAACCTCAATAATGGAAATATATAAACCTATGCATTGTTCCTACATTGGCAATACTGAGGCCTAAATATATGAGAAGTTACAGAGGTCCTCTGTCATTAAGAAAATAGTGACAGAAGATCTGGACATCAGACCCCCAAACACAGCACCTACTATTGTTGCAAGGTGTGGAGGAGTAGGAACATGTTCTAATTTGCATATACCCTTGGCTCGTGGATGCAATGTACATATTAAAAGCCAGCTATCTCAGGCTAATCTTACCTTTATCAGTTGGATGCCCAGAACATTATATACGTAATTTAGACATGACAGGAGAAGTTCTAACACTGCTGAACGTTGGAAAGGTGGTGGTCAGTTGTGCTTAGGTAGAGGTAAACAACTCTTTTGGAGAGGTAGGAGCACTTTGGGAAGGGTATGGTGCCTTTGGGAACTGTCAAATGACCTGTGAGATTGTTCAGGTAGACGTGAATGTGTGCAAAAAACGTATAAGCTCATTGGAACTGTCAGAAGGAATTGTCAAAAGAAACTGACAAATTGCCAATGCACTTAAAACTCCAGCCTTTAACTTCTTTGGAAAAAAATCTGCAATGGTAGAAGAAAATGAATTCTTGTTATTCCAGAGATAACAAGGTGTAGAGCTGGATGAACACAGCATGCCAAGCAGCATCAGAGGAGCAGGAAGGCTGACGTTTTGGGTTATTCCACTCTGTTTATTGATGTGATCCTGAGAGACATCATTATAAGGGCCAATACTACATGACTGAAATTACAACATTTCATTTTCACAGTGGGGTGCCTATCAGTCCAGTCTGAAAGACAGTTAAAGCAAGCTACATGTAGTGATTTTTTTTATCAATGAGGGTTTTTTTTTAAATAATAAATTTATCAATCGACATTTGAGTTGAAACTAGTATCTTTTAATCCCTGCGTACGTTAGCACCTATGGAGAGTAACAATTAGTTGATTGAATTCTGGGATACCTAAAGCACCAAATGTTCCAGGGGTTGATGCTTTCACTGTTGCCTCAGAATCGGGCAGAACCCTCTTGGGGGAGGTTGGTACAGATATCATGCAGATCTGTTCAATAGTCAATGAAAAGGAGTTTGTCAGGAACAGACAAACATCTCAATTTCCACCTGGAGACATTGTAGCTGTCAGGGCTCAATATCGAGTTCAAGAATTTTGGGGCCTGGACACTTCCTTCCATACCCTTCATCCAACCCCATATCTCCAGCTATGTCACGACACAGATTGTTTTCAGCACAGCTAACTCATTTTCACTCATCATTATCCCCATTATCACCTATTTAGCATTTTTTCCTCCTTAGCTTACTATCAACCATACCCTTGTTCTGTCTCTCTCTCCCTCTGTCTCTGGGATCCATCTCTACCTATCAGCTCATTGCCTCCCAACCCCTCCCCACCCCCAAGAAATACCACTTTTTCCCAGATCCTGTCAGTTCTGAAGAAGTGTCACTAGATCTGAAATGTCAATTTTGTTCCTCTCTCCATTGATGCTTCCAGATTTGCTCAGTTTTTCCAGCAGTTTCTGTGTTTGAAACAAATAGGTAGTTAGGCTCATACAGCTAAAGTGCTCTTGTTAACACTGAGGATCTGGGAGAAATGCTAGAGCAATTTACTAGCTCCATGAAGGTTGCTGAAATTCACTAGCTTCATGTTACCAGTGGGCTCAGGGAAGCCCTGGGATATTGAATAGCTCAGTGGAATTGTAATGACATCTTCTGCTAGCAAGTTGGAAATTGGGCAAAACAAAAACCCTGTAAACAGTATGCAGTGTTTGTTTTTGAAGGTGTGGAGGGACTATATTATGAGGAGACGTAGAGTAGATTGGGCCTGTACTCCTTGAAGTGTAAAATGAAATGAGACCTTATTGAAACAAATAAGATTCCTTGAGAACTTGACAGGGTAAATGCAGACAGGCTGTTTCCCTTTATGTGAGAGAGTAGGACTAGAGGGTGCAATCTCAAAACAAGTTATACATTTAACACAAAGTTTAGGAGGAATTTCTTCTCTAAGAGGGTTGTGAATCTGTGGAATTCTTTACCAATGAGACTGTTGAGTTTGGGTCATTGAGTACATTCAAGCCTGAGAAAGACATAGATTGCAAAAAGGAAACATTTGTAGGATCTGTTGTAGTTAATGGTATGTTGAACCAGAGTTTACCTGTTTATTCATGTAAATCTAATGTTAATTCTGGATACTAGATAATAAGATAGATATAACAGACAGCTTCCTGGCTGAATTTAACACAGGAAAATTTATTCTGCTTCTTTAAAATTGTGTAACTTTGTGGATTAACTCCTTAGTAAGTAACAGGATAGGTGCTGGCTAGAGGGCTAATTTGTCCTTGTTGTTGTTTTTTTCCTCGTTGCTTTCATGATGTGTCAGTGCACAGGTAGACCTTCCACTCAGCTACCTCTACAGTGTTTCTGATGTTATCCACCATAACTTCCATTACATCCTCCCAAAAAAAAACATAAATCCAAAGTTTAGGGGATCTCTTTGCAGCACCGGGAATTGCCCAGAAGCAAAAATGTGTTTGATAAATGTAGTTGCAAAGAAAACCATCCAACTTAAATGGATATGATAGATTAAACCACTTGAATATTGCAGGGGATTTGTTAATTTTTAACCTTTTTTTGTTCCATGTTAATTCCCTTGTTCTAACTTGATTCATGTAATCAGACCAGAAACTGAATTAACCCCAGGCACCTAATATACCATTTTCATTAGCTCTACTCTGGGCAGTTTTCGCATCTTTCTTTAAACACCCAGTCCTTTGGGTCATGTGTTTCAATTCTATTTCAAGTTTAAGAATATTGTCACAATCAGATGAGGAGGAGTTAAATATCTCCTCTTTCACTTCATTCTTCATCTTGCAACAATCAATTCTTGTTAAAAGATACATTACCAATTCAGTAAGTGATTACCTGGTTATGTTTTGTAACTGTAAAAGAGTCAAACAGGAAGGATTTCTTGAGTTTTTGAATATAGCAAGGAATAGTATTTCATGTACTTAATCCAGTCGGAGATAAATAATAAAGGTGCTCTAACTTTCACATCTACACTCAGGATAGAACAAATTATATTTTAAAGCAAAGATGAAAGTTATGCAGTTCTTCTGCATTGACAACTTGGGTAAATCCAGATTGAGCTCAGTGGTCCTTCTGCTTTTGCCACTAAGGCAATTTAAAAATGTACATGTCTGATTTGTCTATTCTTCTAGAGTCAGCAGCTGCTGGGTTGAGTTTTTTTCTGAAATCGGGTCAGTGGCGCATTGATAGTCAAACAGTAGGATCTGAGCTGCAAGATGGCTGGAGAGAGAGAGAATGTTCTTACCATTTTGGTGTCTTCTGTTTCTTTCCCTTATCTGAATCATAGAATCAGTGTGGAAGCAGGCCATTCAGACCATCAGGTCCACACCAACCCTCCAAAGAGCTTCCCACCCAGACACACCCCCCTACCCTAGTCCTGTAACCCTGCATTTCCCTTAGCTAATCCATCTAATCTGCATAACCTTGGATACCATGGGCAATTTACCGCAGCCAATCCATCTAATCTACACATCTTCGGACTGTGGGAGGAAACCAGAGCACCCAAAGGATACCCATGCAGACACAGGGAGAATGTGCAAACTCCACACGGTTACCCAAGGGTGGAACTGAATCTGGGTCACTGACATTGTGAGGCAGCAGTGCTAGCCACTGAGCCACCATGTTGCCAGTCTGCCATGAAGAATGCAGCTCTTAAATCACAGAAACAGTCCTCTTTCTTCTCACATGAGCACCTTTCTCCGACTGACCAGTAACTCAAGTATGGTCATGGCTAGTGGATTCCAGTTGTAACTTGATTAGCTTATGTCTGAGTGAAATTTCTTTTCAGCCAAAGTCTTTTGTGCAAAGTGATTACATTTTTTTGTTCTTCACATACATTACTATGGATATCCTTCATATAGAGACAGAAAATATGATTTTTACAGATTGCTCTAAAGTGGTGAGTTCTTGCAACTTGGCTTTATCTAACCATTTTAGTATTTAGCACTTACAGTCCTGCAAATATTCAGCCATCTGAGGGATTTCAAGTCACTGGAATGTGATCTCAGTCATTCCTTAATGTCCAATCAGTCACCTCCAGTCAGTAAATCCATTTAGTAATTTTTTAATGTAAAGCATCGTTTCATAATGTATTCTAGTTGACTCTTCAATGCCGTACTGAAGGAATGTTGTTCGATTGAAGGTGCAATTTTTGAGGTGTTGTGTTACAATAAATTCTGTCTTTCTTCTTAGAGGTAAAAAAATCCCAATGCAAGTCTGTGGCAAAGAACAGCACAGTTTTCTCTGATTTCCTAATTTTTTTTTGTCATTTAACTCACAGCATTGAAATAGCTGTTGTATTGTTATTACATTATTATATCTAGAATATTTCTGTACAAGTCTAACTGCCATGCTTTCTCCATTCCGACAACAACTACGCTTTAAAACTACTTCAATTGTAAAGTTCTTTGTGACTTCCTGAGGTCATGATGCATATTAACTTGTGCAATTGTTTAACAGAAAAGATCTGTATCAATTGTAAGGAAATTCATCTTTGTTTCCAAACTTTTCTCTGGTACTTTCCTGAAGTCAACAATTAACTGATAACAGGGGTACTTTTACCCTCAGACAGTGAACATTCTTCCTCTTGGTGGATTGTGCTGGGCATCAGACTTGTTCAGCCTATATCGGCACACTTTTCGGAGGAAGTCACCAGTAACGGGTCAATGAATGAACTCGAGCAACAGTTTTCTTCATCTGGCTCAAAGACATGGCCAACTAAAGAACCCCACGTGCTGCTGCCACTGAAATACAATACACTTAAATTTGGGACCTTCTCATCATCACAGCCTAGAACTGCATTGAATAACTGTTTTACCCGTACAACCTTATTACCCATACAACATTCAGTTTTCATTTTACTTTACCTGTTTTAATGTTGTTTTGTTTTAAAGTTGTTGCTTGTTTAAGCTCTGTTTCACCAATGTACGTCTTAATGTTGTAATCGTGCATATTTTGCATTGTCATTGATGTTGGCAGAACAATGGAACAGTGCTTTTGGGAGGTTTGTACACTTGAGGGTTAATAGGGAGACTCCTAACACAGCTCTGCCTTCACACAGCTTGCTGCTCACTCATGCCCTACTGCTGCCTACTCCTTTTTGGGTTACACCAAACGGATGATAGGGGAGATGACGGCCTAGTGGTATTATTGCTGGACTATTAATCCAGTGACCCAGGTAATGTTCTGGGGAGCTGAGTTCAAATCCTGCTGTGGAAGATCTGGAATTAAGTGCCTATTGATGATGATCAAAAATCCATCTGGTTCCCTAATGTCCTTTAGGGAAGGAAACTGCCATCCTTACCTGGTCTTGCCTACATGTGACTCCAGCCCCCAACAATGTTGTTGACTCATGATTGTTTTTGAGCAGCTGGGGATGAGCAATAAATGCTGGTCTAACCAGTGACACTGCCATCTCATGAATGAATAAAAGAAGTCCCCCAATGTAGCTACCTCCTTGCACAAAATCACAAATTTAAAGTAAGCTATGAATAAGTAATGCAAATGAAAAATAGCCTCAAAATGCTGAGTAGTTAGCTTCCTGTGATTGGCCAGCTTTAGACATGCAGCTGGACAATAAGTCTAAATTTAGCCTGGACTGTAAGATCAATTCTTCCTTCTAATTCTAAAACTATATACTATAATCAAGAATTATGGAAAAGTACATTTTTATTTCTAATTTTATATCCTCCTAAATACTCATGATCTCAAAGCATCGATGGCAACAGTACATAGTCCAGAAATATCGGACTATCTAATTTTGGCCCAGAGGTTTGAGAGTTGAGGTTGGGCTGCTGGGTCAGTGGCAACATGCAAATATCCTGCATCAGTCAAGTGAGGTCCAACATTCTCTAAATACTGATCCTCAAACCTCATTATAACCTCACTAAATCCACATCTGTCGTGTGGGAATCTTTTAAAGGCCAGTTGATGAGAGTTTAGGACCAGTGTGTTCCTTGTGAAAATTGAGGATGAGGATAGCAAGATTCGGGAAAGTTGGACGACAACAGAAATTGTGAGCTTAATCAAAAAGAGAAAGGATGCATTCATAACGTTTAGGAAACTGAAGACAGACCGATCCCTCAAAGAATATAAAGAAAGCAGAAAAAAGGAGTTAGGACGGCTAAAAGGAGTCACGAAGTGTCCCTGGCACACAGGATTAAGGAAAATCCCAAGGCATTTTATATGTACATAAGGAGCAAGACAGTAGCTAGGGAAAGGACAGATCCACTCAAGGACAAAAGAGGGAATATATTCATGGAGCCAGAGGATGTTGGTGAGGTGCTTAATGAGTACTTTGCATTCACAAAAGAAAAGATCATGATGGATGGTGAGTCTAGAGAGGGGTATGTTCATATTCTAGGGCATGTCGATAGAAAAAAGGAAGAGGCGCTGCGTATTTTGAAAAGCATTAAGGTAGTGAAATCACCAGGACCTGATGGGATCCATCACAGAATACTGAGGGAGGAGAGAGAGGAAACTGTTGTGGCCTCATACAAAAACTTTGTCTTGTCCTTTTTCACAGGAGAGGTCTGAGAGGACTGGATAATAGCCAACGTTGTTCCTTTGCTTAAGAAGGTCAACAGAGATAATTGGGAAATTACAGGCCAGTGAACCTTACATCATTAGTAGGGGAATTATTAGAGAAGATTCTTAGGAACAGGATTTACTCACATTCAGAAAAGTATGGACTTATTAGCGACAGGCAGCATGGCTATGTGTCTCACAAACTTGATTGAGTTTTTTGAGGAAGTGACAAAAATGATTGATGAGGGAAGGGTGGTGATGTTGTCTATATGGACTTTAGCAAGGCCTTTGACACGGCCCCTCATGGCAGGCCAATACAGAAGGTGAAGTTACATGGGATCCACAGTGAGCTAGTATGATGGATACAGAACTAGCTTACTGATAGAAGACAGAGAGTAATGGTGGAAGGAGAGATAGTAGGAACTGCAGATGCTGGAGAATCCGAGACAACAAGGTGCAGAGCTGGATGAACACAGCAGGCCAAGCAGCGTCATAGGAGCAGAAAGGCTGACGTTTCTGGCCTAGACCCTTCATCAGTAATGGTGGAAGGTTGTTTTACTGACTGGAAATCTGTGACTAATGCTGTTCCACAGGGATCAATGCCGGGACCCCATTGTTTGTAATGTATATTAATGATTTGGATGAGAATATAGGTGGTCTGATTAGTAAATTTGTAAATAACACAAAGATTGGGGGAGCTGCAGATAGTGAGGAGGATTGCTAAAGGATGCAGTAGGGTATAGGTAGCTGGAGACTTATATGGAGAAATGACAGATAGAATTTTAATCCAGACAAAAGATGTATTCTAGAAGGCCCTATGCAGGAGGGAAATACACAATAAATTACAGAACTTTTAAAAGTATTAACATTCAGAGGGATGTAATCGTACAAGTCCACAGTTCCCTGAAAGTGGCAACACAAGTGGATAAGGTAGTCAAGAAGGCATACAGCATGCTTGCCTCCCTCAGTTGGATATAGTCTGTGAAAATTGGCATGTCATGTTGCAGCTGTATAAAACTTCAAAGTTTTGGCAATGATCTGTAGCTCAGGTTGTGGGTGAGGTTGTTGACTTCCTCGCTGAGCTGGCTTGTTTTTGTTCAGACGTTTTGTCACCATGCTAGGTGACATCATTAGTGGAGCCTCCGATGAAGCAATGTTATTCTACTCCACTTGGAATTTATACTGTCCGGTCTGTTATGGTGAGTAGTGTCATTTCCGGTTCTGTTTTGTAAGGGTTTGTATATGGGGTCCAATTCAATGTGTTTTTTGATTAGTTTACGGGTGGAGAACCATGCCTCTCGGAATCCCTGTGCGTGTCTGTGTTTGGCTTGGGCTACTATGGCTACCTTGTCCCAGTTGAACTGACAGCATTCATTTTCTGAGTGTACTGATATTAAGGAGAGTTTGTCGTGCTGTTTTGCTGCTAGTTTGCTGCTGACTAAAGGATGCAGGGCCGATAACCAAGACGGGCTACATAAGAATGAAACCAGAAGGCACAAACACCCTTAGCTTCTACCGACTTCCTAAAGTACATAAACCAGACACCCATTGTTTCCCTACCAGTCACACCTTCACACAAACTGGCCAAGGACCTACCTAATTGACGGATCACCCCATTCCTTCCACTCAACCCAAGATTTCCTCGATACCCTCAAGAACATAAAAATCAGCGACAACGAGATTATGGTATCCTTTGACGTCACAGCTTTATTCACATCAATCGACATCCCACTAGCCAAAGAAAGAGTGGCCACATTACTAAAGGAAACAGCAATGCAGACCAGCAGCTCAATCAGCAATGACAACATACTCAAACTACTAGACCTCTGCCTCACCACACACTTCATCTTTCATAGTCAAGTATACAAACAGATCAATGGTACACCAATGGGGTCACCTATCTCAGGACTCATTGCAGAAACAGTCATGCAAAGACTAGAACACACCACCCTCCCCTGCATTCAACCTAAACTGTGGATCCGGTACATAGACAACACATTTGTCATTATTGATCGCAACAAATTAGAAGAGACCCACCACATCATCAACAGCGCATCTGCTAGGATTAAATTCACAAGGGAAGAAGAAGACAACAATCAACTTCCGTTTCAGGATGTTAAATTTGAGTGTATGACAAACAGGGAGTTCCAAACCTCAGTACACAGAAAAGCAACCCATACAGATCAAATCCTCAACTTCCACAGCAATCCACAAACAAAACTGCATTAGGGCACTATTTAAATGGGCCAGGACACACTGCAACACCCCGGAACTACGCAGGAAAGAGGAAGAGCACCTATACAAAATCTTCGCTATAAACAGATATCCCCGCAACTTCATCCGCAGGCACCTACTAAACAGACAACAACAGGAGGACACAGTTCGTCCTAACACACTGGCCACACTGTCGTACATCAAGAACATATTGGAACCGACAACAAGACTCCTAAGACCATTAGGAATCATGGTGGCCCACAAGCCCACAGCCACTCTACAACTAACACTCACAAGGATTAAAGACCCCATTCCCAGAATCAACGTGGTTTACAAAATACCATGCAACTTCTGCCATAAACATTACATTGGACAGACAGGATGGAAACTAGCCATCAGAATACATGAACATTAGCTAGCAGCACAATGGCACAGCTTCATCGGAGGCTCCAATGATGATGTCATCTAGCATGGTGATGAAACTTCTGCATAGAACTTTAGCTAGACCACCCTTGGAACATTGAATGCAGTTCTGGTCATCACATTACTAGAAGGATGTGGAGGCATTGGAGAGGGTATAGAAAAGGTTTACCAGAATGTCGCCTGGCCTGGAGGGTATTAGCTATGAGGAGAGATTGGACAAATTTACTTTGTTTTCGCTTGAACACCAGAGGCTAAGGGGCAACCTGATAGAAGTTTACAAAATTTTGAGAGATAAGGATAGAATGGACAGTCGGAATCTTTTATCCCCAGGGTAGAAATGTCGATTACAAGGAGACATAGGTTTAAGTGGTGATAGAAGCAAATACAATAGCAATGTTTAAGAGGCACCTTGACGGATATATGTGTAGGCAGGGAATAGAGGGATACAGACCACGTATAGGCAAAGGGTTTTCAGTTAGAAAGGCGTCATTTGTCAGTGCACGGTTGATGGGTTGAAGGGTCTGTTCCTGTGCTGTACTGTTCTTTGTTCTATCACAATAGAACAACTCAGGCACAACAGTCCACCAGGTGAAAATTGAAGAAAAAATGATCAGCTATATTCAAGGCAGATTTTTAATCTGTAAGGGAATCAAGAGTTATAGCCAAAAAACAAGAAATTGGAGAAAAGATCTATCAGATTAGCCATGATCCCCTTGAAAGGTAGAGGAGATTCGATGGGCTCAATAGCCTACTTCTACTTTTACATCTTATGATCTTATAGCTGCCAGCATTGCAGTTACCTTCAGGTAAGTATGTCTGAAGATCAAGTCAAGGTGGTGATGGGGATGAGGCAGTGTGTGTTTGGGAGTGAAGAAGAACTTATTCATGGTGGGATATACTTAGGATATTGGGCATTGAATTTTCCTAAAAAGGAATTTTCCCAGTTCCTCAATCCTGTGTTGGGAATTCAGAAGTGGCCGTGACAGGACATCAGCCATGATTGTGCCAAAGGAATCTTCTTAATTGCTTTTCCCTGAAACACTGTCCAATTAAGGACAGCAGGTGAACCAGGATTCATAAAGGATAGTTACAACACCATTTGGCCAGAGGTCCCAATGTGTGAGATAGACAGTGCTGATATTGGTAAGAGAGTACAAGGGTTTCTCAAGATGGTGACACCCTCTGAAAATGTATGAATTAAGTGTGGCCATAATGACTATGCCATTATTGGGGGGGGGGGAGCTCCCCCACAGTGTTAGCCTCAGCAGGGGGGACCCATTCACTGTTGGAAAGATCTCAATGGTGTCACCAATTTTCCCTAAATGGCCACTTAATCTACCTAGTGCAGACTATTTCTTAAATGGTGAGATGTAGCATAGTATGGATGTGCAAAGGTGTCTATGTTAATAAGTCACAGAAGGCTAACATGCAGGTGTAGCAAGCTATTAGAAAAGCTATTTGAATTTAGCCTTCATCACAAAAGGATTTGAGAACAAGAGGAGTGAAGTCTGCTTTAATTGTATAGAAGGTTGGTTAAACTGCCCCTAGAGTACTGCATGCAGTTTTGGTCGCCTAACCTTAGAAAGGTTATTAGTGTCATAGAACGAGTGCAATGAAGATTCACCAAACTTGTTCCTGGGATGGCAGGACTGTGCTATGAAGACAGATTGTTTAAACTGTGTTTGTATTCTCAACAATCTTGAGAAATGAGAGACGATCTCATTAAAACCTACAAAATACTTAAATGAATAGATAGGGTAGATGCAGATAAGATTTCACCCAGTTGGGGAATCTAAAATCAGGGGGCACAATTTAAAACTAAGGGGATGTAATCTAGGACCAAGATGAGGTGAATTAATTTTACTCGGGGGTTGTGAATCTTTGGGATTATCTATTCCAGAAGTCTGTGGAAGTTCTGATTTTGTGTATACTTAAAGTGGAGATTGATAGATTTCTGATTACCAATGGCGAGAAGGATTTTGGAGATAATCTGGGTAAAAGGCATGTGCGATCGGCCATGACTGTTATACAGCCACAGAGCCCGGAAACAGGTGGTTCAGTCCAACTAGTCCATGCCAAACATAATCCCAAACTAAAATAGTCCCATCTGCCTGATCCTGGCCCATATCCCTCCAAACCTTTCCTATTCATGTACTTATCCAAATTTCTATTAAATGTAATTGTACTCACATCTATCTCTTCCTCAGGAAGTTCATTCCACACGTGAGCCACCCTCTGTACAAAAAATTTGCCCCTCATGTCTTTTTTAAATCTCTCTCCTCTCACCTTAAAGATGTGCCCCCTAGTCTTAAAAAGACAACTACCATGAATTCTATCTATACCTGTCATTATTTTATAAACTTCTATCAGGTCACCTCCCAACCTGCTGCACTCCGGTGAATAAAGTCCCAGCCTATCCAGCCTTTCTTTATAAGTTAAACATTCCACACCCAGCAACATCCTGGTAAATCTCTTCTAAATCCTCTCCAGCTTAATAATATCCTTCATATAACTGGGGGACAAGAACTGGACACAATATTCCAGAAGAGACCTCACCAATGTCCTGTAACCCTTGTGTTAAATGATGGAGGAGGATCAACAGGCTGACTGGCCTGCTCCCATTCTTATGTTTCCAATTAGCTATTGGGTGGATAGCAGGTATTGATCAGGTCTTACTGCTGGAAAAATCACTCAGAGAACGGATTGTGTTGGAGTGTTGTCACACCCTGAGATGCTCTAATTGTGCTCCTAGCTCCACCTGTATGACCAGGAAATTTCAGCCCCAGGTTTCAGAAGCTCAGTGTGGTGATGGGGCTGGGAGTGTGAGCATCAGACAATTCATAATCAAGTATTAGTGGAAAGGAGGCTGGAAAAGGGGAGGATTACAGGTCAGAAAAGATGGTGATCAAGTTGGGTGGTACATATGATGTTAGAAAGAGAATAAGTGCTTATAATCAGGTAAGTTACTTACCTTCTTAGTTACAAGCAATCCCTAGGACTGGTTCTCCTCAGCATAGCGAACAAGGTGAAGTCTGCCTCAGAGCAAACCAGTCTAGGGCAGGGGACTTCAAGCAGGACTAAGGCTCTTTATTTGCATACGCAAAGAACTGAATGCTGTTTCAGGACTGGATCGAGGATGCTTCGTCTGTTTCCCTATCCAATGGGGCACTTCCAGCTAATTGAGTGTGCACAATTCTTGTCCTCTAATCTGGGGCCCAAAGGGCTGCACTATGCAAGTTCTATTTATAGTGTCCCATTCTGAATAACAGCAAGGATAATTGCTTATTCACTTCACGTAGTGGCTGTTTTGCTAAGGGATTTTAATGTAAGGAAGGACGACCAAAGCTGAATGCCCAATAGCCATTGCAACAGCCTCTTTCTTAGCATAGTCATTGCAGAGCTGTTGAACTGGTATAGGATGCATTATTGAAAGCCCTTCAGAGGCACTGAAGAGGGGTTTTGATAATTATATAGACAGAAACGGTACGCAGTGATGTGAGGGAAAGGCAGGAGATTGGCATGAGATAATAGAACCAGAGCAGGCACTTTGGGCCAAATGGCCTCTTTCAGCACTGTAACAATTCAACAACTCTGTATTTCTAGTGTAAAGAAATAGATAACTCATGGCATATTAAGATCAAACACGGCATATTTCTCAGGAGGTACAAAAGTGGTTTTACTATTTTCAATCAAACATCCTGTCGCCAGCAGGCTAATCGTTTAAGTATAGAACTTGAATTAGTTCATCAAAGTCATCTCAGCAACTGGTGCAACTTAACTTTAAATTTTAATGTATTATTTCACCTCCATGTCAATATATCTAGGTGTACACATTTGTAAATTAATACTTATAGAAATGCGCAAGACATGTTTCTTCAATGTGAGTGCAGCAATCCCAATTGAGGTTGTTTTAGTCAGAATAGGGATACAGAAGGAGGCAATGCTGTGGAGGAAATATTGTCATGTACCTGGTGCTTGAGGTCACAGCCTGCCAGCAAGGTCATAATTTAAATGTCAGCATAAAAAGAAGAGCTACAAACAATGTAGCAACTTAATAAAAACTCGAATGCATGGCAGCATTAGAACTGTAGGAAAGGGGGTGGTGGCGTTGGAGGTGATCATGAGAAAAGGGGGCAAGAGTTCAGAGGGAACGGCAGGACAGTTGCTCCTAACGGGCACCCCACTGTCCAATGTGTATTCCCTTGTTCAGGCACTGATTGCCTTTGATTAACATGCACCTCACCCAAAGTGACAAGATGCCCTTACAAGTTGGCATGTTGGGCATGCTCTCTGGTTACAGGTGTTTTGCAGTGGGTTAATCCCAATGTCATTGGCTGAGACCCTTAGGTTGGCCCTGTATTTATTAACTTAGGGCCTCTATTGGCACCAAAACTGGAAGATTAACCATAGGCTATTAGAACTTAATTTCAGTGGAGGCGAGAGGCAGCAGGATTAGAGTAAGCCATCAACCCCATCCCACCAATTCACTGCCCTCCTGTACCTAAGGCCTCTACCTCCAGGTGGAGAAACTGCTGCGCATTTATCTTTGGCATCTTCCCAATTATTTCACCTTCTCCAGCTGGCCGTCTTGGATTGCTAGGGCAGAACTTTTGTTCCAAGATCACAATCTTCAAGAAAATTTCCAGGTCCTGTGTCAGGTTTGACATCAAATGTGTTCTTCACCAATTGGTCAGTTAGTGGCCAGGTTGTGTACTCACGGTCCAATTAATGATGACAGGCAAGTTCCCAATGACTAGATGTCCCCCAACAATGACACCTTGGCAGTCCCACCTTCTGACATGGGTCCTGCTGATGTAGGTAGGAGGTAGAGAGGGGGAGAGTGAGAAAAAAACACCTCAAGGTGGAGGCAGCCTCTGAAGCAATTTTGTTTTTAAAAATTTACTCCTTAAAAAGGCCATATTTGCCAGGCCATGATCATTAAGTGCCAGCTCCTCCATTGGACAGCTATTGTCTATGACTGTAGCCCAGGAGCTATGTTCAAGACAGGACGGTCTTTGGTTAGTGATGGAGGTTTGGGGGCTACGTGGGGAGGGAGGCAGTTGCTGGTTGCTCTAATATGGTTGACCAAAATTTAGTAGGAGACTAGCATGCTAACCAGAATTTAACTTTTGCAGAGTGGCTATTTAAGCTTCATGTCAATGAGAGATTGTTATCATTACTCTCCATCCTCGTCCCTTTCCAAATTGCAGCCCCCAACCAGCCCCAGGTCCTCTGTCCACATTAACTTTAAAAATTCTACCTCTGATGAGTAACCACAAATAGTAGAATGAGTCCACTGACAATGTTTAACAAGAAAGTGAAGTCATCCCAGATCTCTTCCACAGAAACCTTCCCAGTCCTTCATCTTTCAATATTATCTCACTTAGGAAGCAATTCATCGTGGTAGCCAATTAAGAAACAGAACGAGTGAATTATCTACCAGGAAGAAGTGCTACAGTGATAAGAAATCAAAGGGACAATCAGTTGGCACTTGTATCAGTGACTACCTATCTTTTCTCAATCTTTGTTGGCAGCTACCTGAGGAGCAGTCATTCACACAGACATAACTGTGTTGCTGAAAAAATGAGCAGAAGCAGGTTAATAAAGGTAAGGTTGCATTTTTGCGGCAGTTAGTAGTGATTATTACCAGTTAAAATAAACATGGCTTTCTGTCATTCTTAGTTGGTTTGAAGATTTGAGAGTTGGATGGTAATGGAGGGAATGGTAACTTTTTAAAATTAATTCATGGGTTGTGGACTTTGCTCACTAGTCCAGCATTTATTTCCTATCCCTAATTGCCCTTGAGTATTTGGTGGTGTGCTGCTTTCTTGAATCATTGCAATCCATTTGCCTCATACCTTTTGAAGGGACTTGATAGAATTCTTAGTGAGAGATCTGAGTGATGAGCACTTAAATATTGGATTATGATATGTTGGAAGAGCTGGGTAGCTCCACAGCTATGTGGCAGTAATAGGATCAAGTGATTAACATCACTCACTGACAATGGGTGTCCATTCTGTTTGTCAAATAAAGCTAACTTCTTTCAGGAGCTTTGAATACCATTTGAGTTCCACCATTTGCTCTCTGTACATGTCAGAACTCAGCCATGTTATGGAAATCTTTCTTTCTTTGGGTCCACCATACCTGTTGCAAATAGTGACACTTGACCTGTATGTTGTTAATTGTAGACATTTCGGGCCAAGACCCTTCATCAGAAAAGGGGGAGGGGAAGGGGGTTTTGAAATAAATAGGGAGAGAGTGGGAGGCGGATAGAAGAGGGATAGAGGAGAGGATAGGTGGAGAGGAAACAAACAGGTCGAAGAGGCGGGGATGGAGCCAGTAAAGGTGAGTGTAGGTAGGGAGTTAGGAAGGGGATAGGTCAGTCCAGGGAGGACGGACAGGTCAAGGGGGCGGGATGAGGTTGGTCGGTAGGAGATGGAGGTGCGGCTTGAGGTGGGAGGAGGGGATAGGTGGGAGGAAGAACAGGTTAGGGAGGCAGGGACGAGCTGGACTGGTTTTGGGATGCGGTAGGGGGAGGGGAGATTTTGAAACTTGTGAAATCCACATTGATACCATTGGGCTGCAGGGTTCCCAAGCGGAATATGAGTTGCTGTTCCTGCAACCTTCGGGTGGCATCGTTGTGGCACTGCAGGAGGCCCAGGATGGACATGTCGTCTGAGGAATGGGAGGGGGAGTTGAAATGGTTCGCGACTGGGAGGTGCAGTTGTTTATTGCGAACCGAGCGTAGGTGTTCTGCAAAGCGGTCCCCGAGTCTCCGCTTGGTTTCCCCGATGTAGAGGAAGCCACACCGGGTACAGCGGATGCAGTATACCACATTGGCAGATGTGCAGGTGAACATCTGCTTGATGTGGAAAGTCTTCTTGGGGCCTGGGATGGGGGTGAGGGAGGAGGTATGGGGGCAGGTGTAGCACTTCCTGCGGTTGCAGGGAAAAGTGCCGGGTGTGGTGGAGCTGGAGGGGAGTGTGGAGCGGACAAGGGAGTCACGGAGAGAGTTGTCCCTCCGGAAAGCAGATAAGGGTGGGGAGGGAAAGATGTCTTTGGTGGTGGGGTCGGATTGCAGATGGCGGAAGTGTCGGAGGATGATGCGTTGGATCCGGAGGTTGGTGGGGTGGTACGTGAGGACGAGGGGGATTCTTTTTTGGTTCTTATTGCGTGGACGGGGTGTGAGGGATGAGGTGCGGGAGATGTGGGAGACACGGTTGAGGGCGTTCTCGACCACCGAGGAGGGGAAGTTACGGTCCTTGAAAAACGAGGACAACTGAGATGTACGGGAGTGGAATGCCTCATCCTGGGAGCAGATGCGGCGGAGGCGAAGGAATTGGGAATAGGGGATAGCATTTTTGCAGGAAGGTGGGTGGGAGGAGGAGTATTCTAGGTAGCTGTGGGAGTCGGTGGGCTTGAAATGAATATCGGTTTCGAGGTGGTTGCCCGATATGGAGACAGAGAGGTCCAGGAAGGGGAGAGAGGTGTTAGAGATGGTCCAGGTAAACTTAAGGTTGGGGTGGAAGGTGTTAGTGAAGTGTATGAACTGTTCGAGCTCCTCGTGGGAGCACGAGGCGGCGCCGATACAGTCATCAATGTAACGGAGGAAGAGGTGGGGTTTAGGGCCGGTGTAGGTACGGAAGAGGGATTGTTCCACGTAACCTACAAAGAGGCAGGCGTAGCTTGGGCCCATGCGGGTACCCATGGCCACCCCCTTTGTCTGTAGGAAGTGGGAGGAATTGAAAGAGAAGTTGTTGAG
>NC_063350.1:13856515-13925929 GCF_021869965.1 Rhincodon typus
CCTATGATGCTGCTTGGCCTGCTGTGTTCATCCAGCCCTGCACCTTGTTGTCTCGGATTCTGCAGCATCTGCAGTTCCTACTATCTCTGTTGTTAATTGTAACTGCTCTGACCACATCGCGATACAAATTAGGGTTGACTTTCACATACACAATTTGTATGGAGCTATTCTCCACTCCATGCATTTTGTTGGAGAAATCACATTCTTTTTATTGGAAGATGTTGCTAATCAATTGCCCACGCTTGCAATAGTTCATTGTTGTTTTAAATGGACTCTGTAGACTGTCAGACATAGTACATTGACAAATAGTCCCTGATTCAATAGACTTTTCCTGCTAAAAAATGAAACACTTATAATGAGTTGCTCAGAAAGTCCTGAAGAAGCGTCATTTCAATGGATAACACAGTGCAGCTCATTGGCTGGCAGAGAGGTATTAAAAGACACTGCACAATGTTGTGCCCCACTTCAAGGATATTAATGATTCACAGGGGGGAATAAACCCTTTGGGTATCTCTGGGAGGAGAATATAGCTGAAAATTTTGGAGATATAGATTTGAAAAGCCAATTTTTGGGCTTTACTACTCAAATACACTTCAAAGTGAGTAATAAATCACTGAAGAACAGACCCCTCTTTCATTTGTATCAATGAGGCCACAGAGGTGGAGTAGATATATTCACTTCAAACATTTATTCCTTTCTGCTGGTGAAATGTTTCAACTTATAGTTCAACAAAGAGAAGGACATTCTTGTTGCAAAGTTACCCTTGAAGGAAACTATGGCCATTTTATTATGTTTATGATCTGAATGATTAGCAATCGGAAATCATCTCTCCGTATCGCCATATGATGAAAGTGCCCCTTACCCACTAATATGAGATTGTTAATATGAGATGAATTCTCAGCATTGAATTAGTGTCTCCCATCATAACAGTAATGTTCTGTATGCTATTGGAGCCATTGTTCATGATAAAACTCTGAATTTCTCCTTTAGTAAGGAAAAGAAAATGAACATCACACATTTTGGAATTTAAACTTAGTAGCGAGGCAATTTCTCAAAATGTTGGAAGGATTAATGGCTCAGTTAGGAGATCCAAATTCCTTGCATGTTTAAACAGGGAAATGTGATATCATTCATTTACAGGAGAGTCAATTGACATCCAAAAACAGAAAAAAAAAGAGATGAGTCAGGAGAGTGATAGAGGTTAACTGCAACTCGCAAAGTCATCAGGCAACAATACTTTGTCAGAAAAGCAGCGACAATTCAGTATGAAGACTGAGACACAGAGGGAAAGATGGTAACATATTAGATTGGGAAATGTATGTGGAACAGTCAATGCAGACTTTCAGCTGAAAATGACATTAGTGTCACAAACAACTTTAATATGGAGCTGGAGGAACACAGCAGGCCAGGCAGCATCAGAGGAACAGGAAAGTTGACTTTTTGAGTCGGGACCCTTAAGCTGTGTTCCTCCAGTTCCGCAGTGTTATCTCTGACACCAGCATCTGCATTTCTTGCTATCCCTAAATATTCTAATCCCATTTTCCAGTGTTTAGCACATCACTTTCTAAGCCGTGGCATCACAGGTGCATTTCTAAATACTTCTTAATTGTCATGAGGATTTCTGACTCTGCCATTCTTCCAGGCAGTGAGTTCCAGATTCCCACCACCAATTCATCCCATGGTCTCTAAACCTCCTGTCCCTAACTTTATATCTATGACCTTTAGTCATTGATCTCGCTACCAAAGCAGAAATGTTTCTTCCTGTCTAACCTAACGATGCCCCCTATTATTTTATACGTGTCTATGATGAACTCCCCACCTCAGTCTCCTCTGCTCCAAGAAAAACAACACCAGCCTATCCAATCTCTCTTCATAACAGAAACATTAGTTTTACCTCTGTTTGTTGGGCATCTATAGATAATGGAGTAACCCTTATAACCTATGAACCTGACAACTAAAGTGATGTTTTTTGTCTGCTGGCTGTCAAACTAAGCAGTCCCAATGAAAGGTACAATTAATTTTCCTGTGTAATATGTACATTGATAACACTACTTACTTTTTTATTCAGTTATCATTTGCCAAGATATTGTCAGAAAGTGCAAATATTTGTTTTTGGGGGCACATAAATTTCAAGACATGAAGTGACAGCTCAGTACATTATCGTGAAATGTTTTGTATATTTCTGCAACAGAAGGCTGTAAAGTTCTATGGGAATAATTGATTGAAAATTTTTTGCCTGAAACCCCTTTGAGAGATGGCCATAGTAGTTCCCTGAGGCTGTAGAGTACCTATTCGTGTTCTCAGAAAAAGGCACAACTTCAAGTGATTTTAGCCTAAAGCTGTCATAAAAACTATTTCCAAAATTGTGTAATGAATAGTAAACTATCAAATTACAAAGTGATTCTACTGGGAGAGATTAGAGAAATTTAAGACTATTCTTGGTGTAGCAAAGCTAACAAATGTGGTATTATTATTGGTTGGGCCAGGAAAGTAACACATTAGGGCTAAAGATGGGTAAAGATCTTAGGTTTGTTATAACCCTAATTGATATTACTACTAGACAAGTCAGACTCCAAAGTGAAACCCAGCTTGTTAGATCCTAACTTTGCTTTTTTGATTTTGAAACTGTGGAGGTCAATTAATTGATTCATTCATAAGAGGCTGCCAGTGTACTTTAACCAGAAAAAAACATGTACTAAACAAGAAACATGAGTTCTCTTACACTGGACCAAATGAAAAGTTGAAAAGGTTTCATCAGAGATATGAGAAAGGATTAAAGATCACCCCTTCTTCCCAAGCAAAATCCTTATGACTACCCAAACCTCAGTATCACTATCACTGCACTATGGCTCCTGGCTCAAACTCAGCCAATATAGCTGCCACTGGTTTCCTTTAAGTAAACTTGTGTGAACTCGCTAGATGCTCTTTTCACTTCATCTGGTGTCTCTCCTTGAGACAATTAACACTGATTGCAAAGTAAAATAAACTATTAATTTATTTTCAGCGTAACTATATAATTTCCCTAAAGCCAGTGTTCTACAGTCTGCTGTCTGGCATTAATCATACACACATGGCCTTTTGGCTTATTCTGCCTTTCTCTGTATATCATCGGTCCTGTGTCACGAAGCAACAGCATAGTTTGTTTCTCTACCTTTTAAATGCACTGAACTGTTCAACTCAAGGGTTAAAAATTTCATTAAAATGTAAATAAAATTAGATGTAAATTTCATGTAAATAGACCACACCTCCAGACTTCTCAGTACAAACCCACAAGAAACCTGAACAATGAAACTAGACCACGTCCCCCTCTTATTAACAGTCAAAAAATCAAAATATAAATCCAATTTAAATCTATAAATTGTTTTTAACAGATTTGAATCTTCAAGTTTGCAATAATGGTGAAGAACTCACATTTTGAACAAGTATTATCTGCACAGAAAAATCCCAACTGTGTTCGCCAAATCAGACCACCAATCCAATATCCAAGCTTCTGAACTCCCAAAATCCAGAGTGATTCCAATGCATCTCCCATCTCACATTGGGAAGGAACCAACTGGAATGCCTGCAAACACAGTGCTAACTTACCAGGTCAAATCTTAGGTCATAGCATCCAGGAAGATTGTTCAGCAGCAATGCGATCACCTTGACAAGACCATCAATATGAGGAGATTTGTCTAGGAGTGGAGATGGTCGGGATAAGGAGATTTGTCCAGGAGTGCAGACAGTCAGGAGCCCCTGCTCCTTGGCCTTCAGTTGGGTTCCACTGTCGTTGCAAAGCACATGTACCAAGCCATTTGCGCATACAATGCAATTCAGCTTTGCACAAATTAGCACCTTCAATAACCAAGATTACAACAGCAATTGGAACAATTCTTCCTTTAAATTGTGGGATAACATGTGGGTAACTGCTAGAGTGGCTGAATTGTGTACTTTATTTATCCCAGAGAAACAAAATGTAATAGTAAATAAGCAAAGGATTTTGTGAAATGAAACTGAGAACTAATCGATAAATAGTTAATTATGAATCCAGATTAATTGAGTAGAAATCAAGATATTTATTGCATCTCTTAATTAAGAAGTTTATCATCTTGAATATGTTGTGTTTAATGCTGCAAACAGCACCAGCATTTTAAATTCCCTCGAATGGTTCAATACCTTCTACAGAGCATAGCTCCAAATTGTGACTCTTACCATTTCTGCTGTCTGACAGGTAAATAATATTTCTTTTTTTCCAGGCATTTGTCTATCTGGCAATCGACTGTGGCAGTTACTTTGCATCACAGGAATACATTTATTGAAGAAATCTGAACTTCAAATAATTTAATTACATTTTCTGACACATTTAAGCACTTCCAAACAACTTATTTATGTGCCGCTCAGCTCCCAGTCTTTAATTAGTTCCAAATTGTAAATAGTTTTTCTTTTTCCTAATCTTCTCTAAAAGTTAACCATTAAATGTTTGCATTTACTTCTTTCTTTGCAGTCTTCCTGGTAACTTTGTTAAATTGCCACAACCTGGCTGGCAAACAAGAGTGTTTTGATATGATTTCACTGAATAAATATCAGGTCAGAATGATCTGTTAATCTAATGATTGTTAGAACTTTTATTGACAGTAAAAATGTCTCCGATGTAATCAGTAGCAAAGCAGCTTCTCTGCTGAGCATCTTTGATAGCTGCTATTAGTTTATGACAGTGCGTGTAATAAAATAGAAGAGGCACTAAAATCTAAAGGTTAGACCTAAAGAGTAGAAATATCCCAAACCAGCTGCACATCAGCTACCTGAGGATCTATAATAAGCTGCTAATGTGACAGCAAAGCGGTTTCAGTTAACATATCAAACTGTCTGGGCCAGGAGAGAGTCCATTTCAATTATAATTTCGCCTTGAATATTATCCCACTAAAAACACTGTAGTTTGAAAGTACAAAGCCCATAAAAATTACTTATATTGCAAAGAATTTACAGGTTTTTTCTTTTAATTTATTTTTTGGAAAACGTGGTTACATTTGATACACAACAGCATGCCTGTCAATTCCCCTTCTTGGAGAAACAAACCAGTTCATTCTTGATCATGAGCTGGACCAAGGGGCTCCTGCCCTCAACAAATACGTTAGTAATGGATGAAATGACAGAGCCTGCTTCGTTATTGAAATGACGGGTTGTGCATGAGCTGGTCTTATTCTGATAACTCTTCTGACACGAGCTGGAGGAAAGGCCTGGAACAAAGGGCTGTTGTTTTCCAAGCTTTCAGCGGAGTAAATGTATCTATACCAGTTCCTAATCTCCCAATAATTACATCTGACCAAATCTCATTCTACTTATAGCTATCATGCAGCAAACCGTCATGTTATCTAAGAACAGTGCCTCTTCTGTAGATATTGTGATGTATTCTCTGCCCACTAATCACTAGATAGATCCAAGACAAGGCAAAGACCACAAAAGAGAGTCAGTTGCAATGAACCATCTCAGGCAACTCTTGCACAATGGCAAATATTGTTGGATGTAGCAAAAACCGCATGGCATGAGTGGTCATCTGGAAAAATCACATGATTGCATCAAGATCTGACCCTCACTTTGAGAAGAAATCCAGAAGTCCCAGAAAAAAAGGAAGAGCAACTAATAGTACCATATGAAGAGCATCACAGCTTTAAGAAGATACAGACAGTCTAGCTGAAATACAATTGGTGACAGAGAGAGAGGGATAGAATAGCTGTGGAAGTAGCAAAAAAGTAGAGTCAGCACTCCAAAGGCAAAATCTCATTCAGAAGCTGGTAAGAAGTGCTGGCACAACAGTGTGGGCTAAAAAAGAGAAACAAGCCAGTCACACTTAGCGAATACAGAGACCGCAGTGACAGATGGTCTGTGAGAAGCAACAAAAGACTCGATGACACAACATTAGTGTCTCCTAAAGGAAAAAGAAATAACGTCAAAAAAAAAGCACAAAGCCAAGAAAAGAAATGCATGGAAGTGTAAAAATAGACTTTTCACGTCTCACAATGAGCAATCCTGCCATCAAAATAATGCTCCATGATGCACAGCTTCTCAGAACAATGAAAGGGTCAGAAAAGAAATTTAGACCAGGGTTACAAAAGTAGGAAGGCCTCAGAGTTGATCTAACTTTAAAATGAGCAAATTTAAGGAATCTACGAAAAAATCTAGCAGAAGAGAAAAAAGTCAGGAAAAATTAAAGATTTAGAAAGACTGGGACTTGACAATTAAGTTAAAGATACAGTACTACAAAAAAACTTTAAATTTAAACTGCTTGAAAACAGTGAATTGCTTCAGAAAAGGTAGATATTAAATTTAAAGGTTTATTGAAGAATTCAGTATAGTGATATGGAAATATGATGTTAAAAAGATTGGCAATAATACATAGCATCTATCAAGCTCTAACCTAATTCAATTTAACAGTATTCATGAATAAAGAATACAAGCTTAATAAACTGTAGATTACAAGCAATATTGCAATGATAAAGATTTAAAAATAGTTTTACAGTAGTAAAATTAACCAACACATTGAGAAGAAGTGGTAAAAAGATATAAAACATCCTAATAAATTCAAGCTCATCAATACATTTTATAGAACATAAGATTTGGCATCATTAAGGTAACAGTTCTTAAGATACAGCATTTTCTCAAAATTAAGTATTAATTGCAAAAGTAGAACTCTGTTACAAAGAAAAGGAAGAATTTACACATTCATAAGGTCAAGGTAGAGCTCAATATTCATTAGAGAAGATAATGTGTTCTTAAAGTAAATAGATGATCCCAACAATATGGGTTTCACTAAAATTTTTTTCCATAAATATAATCCTGTTGAACTTTCGCTTGACACCAGTTCCAAGGTTAACCTTGTAGACAAACAGGAGACTGGAAGAATACAGCAGGCCAGGCAACATTTGGAGGAAGGAAGCAGTCAATGGTTCGGGTATTACCCTTCTTCAGAACTGGATGTGGGGGTAGGGGGAGCCGCACTTCCTTTTGGAAGAGGTGGCTGCTGAGATCTGGAAGGTGCTCAACATATTCCAGAGTCTCTCCTTCAGTACATATATGGGAGATGGAATATCTTTCCATCCAGGTCTGAGTTGATTTAGGAACCAATTATTGCAGATAGTGGAATCTGTACTGAAAACAACAAATGCTGGCGATCACACTGGATCAGATAGTATCCATGGAGAGACAGCAGGCTAACATTTCAAGTCTAGATGACTCTTCATCAGAGCTGAAGTGAAGTGTGGAGAGGACAGTATCTATGCAACAGTTTAGGGGGTGTGGTTGGGGGTAGTGGGTGTAGGGTGCTGGTGTAGAAGAGATGATGACAGTTCAGATTAAGTGATTGGAGTGTGAGAATGGCAGACCAATGATGTGTCTCCTGCCAGACTTGAAAGGGCAGTAACTGAGATGGGGGGAGGGAGGACATAATAACAAGCTAAAAGGAAAGGAATATATGGTTCACAGTTTAAAGGTATTGAACTCTATATTAACGCTATATTGGGGAGGCGATGGCCTAGTGGAATTATCACTGGACTATTAATCCAGAGACCCAGATAGTGTCCTGGGGATCCAAGTTTGAATCCTGCCATGGCAGATGGTGGAATTTGAATTCCATAAAATATCAGGAATTAAGAATCTAATGATGACCATGAATCCATTGTCGATTGTCGGAAAAACCCATCTGGTTCAGTAATGTCCTTGAGGGAAGGAAACTGCCATCCTTACCTGGTCTGGTCTACGTGTGACTCCAGACCCACAGCAATGTGGTTGACTCCTAACTGCTCTCTGGGCAATTAGGGATGGGTAATAAATGCTGCCTAGCCAGCAATGCCTTCATCCCATAAATGGATAAATGAATAAAAAATTACATCCAGAAGGTTGTCAAGTGCCTGGAACATAAGAGCCAAAAGCAGGAGTAGGCCATCTGGCCCTTTGATCCTGCTCCACAATTCAATAAGATCATGGCTGATCTTTTCATGACCTCGGCTCCACTTTCCTGCCCTCTCACCATAACCCTTAATTCCTTTACTGTTCAATAAAATACCTATCTTAGCTTTTAAAATCATTCAATGCGGAAGCCTTAAGTAGTTTGAAGATGAGACGTTGCTCTTCCAGTTTGTGCTGCAATTCACTGGAACACTATAGATTCCAAAGACAGACATGTGGACATGTGAGCAGGATGCCATGTTAAAATGACCAGCTATGGGAAGGTCAGACTCATACTTGCGCACAGACCAGAGGTGTTCCGCAAAATGCTCACCCGGTCTGTGTTTGGTTTCTCCAATGTAGATTGGCCACATTGGGTGCAGCAAATACAATACACAAGATTGGAGGAAGTACAAGTCAAATGACACTTCACCTGGAAAGTCTGTTTAGGTCCTTGGATAGTGAACAGGGAAGAGGTGAAGGGGCAGGTGTTGCATCTTCTGCGGTTACATGGGAAGGCACCGTGGAGAGGGTTTAGTGTCCGTGGTTGTGGAATGGACTAGGGTGCCCTGGAGGGAACAATCCCTCTGAAGTGCAGACGGGGGACTGAGGGGAAGATGTGTTTGGTGGTGGTGTCCTGTTGGAGTTGTCTGAAATGGTGGAGAATGATTCTTTGAATGCGAATGCAGGTGGAGTGAAAAGTGAGGACAAGGGGAACCCATCATGCTGTTGTGAGTGATGAGAAAGGGCAAGGGCGAAAGAACGGGTGATAGGTTGAATGCAGTTGAGGACCCTGTCAACCACAGTGAGTGGGAAACCACGCTCATGGAATAAGCAAGCCATGTCAGCAGCGTTGTTTTGGAAAGTGGCATCATTTGAACAGATGCAACATAGACAAAGGAACTGGGAGAATAGGATGGAGTCCTTGCAGGATGGGGGTATGATGACCTGTAGTGAAGGTGGGTTGATTTAGGCAGCTTTACTGGCAGCATTCAAAGACAGGCCAAGTATGCAGAATCAATGAGATCAAGAATAGCTTGCAAATCTGCTGTGGGGTTGGCAACAACACTCCAGTTGTCTGTAAAATAAATAAAATGCTGAAGGGGATTGATAAGGTGGGTCCTGAAGAGATGTTCCCCCTTGTGGGACAGACTGAAACAAGAGGGTCATAGCTATAGAGTGGGAGAAAGTACTTCTCTCAGACCGTTGTGAATCTGTGGAACTCACTGACCCAGAGTGCAGCAGAGATAGAATTAATCAACCGATCCAAGAAAGAAACAGACATATTTCTGATGAAAAGTTGAATAAAGGGCTATGGGAAACAGGCAGGAATGTGGAGTTGAGACCAGGATAAGATCAGTCATGATCATGTTGAATGGCGAAGTAGATTCGAAGGGCTGAATTGCCTACTCCCATTCCTAATTTCTATTTCCCAATGTTCCTTTCATGTATCTCTATGATGGTCAGTTTAATTTTAGTATGGAGACAACTGAGGTTAAAGAGTTTTCTATCTAGGTGGCATCAGGAGCATGTTGATCTGTGATGAAGTGAATAGCCTTTGTCAGGTAAATTGTAAATAGTAGGGGCTATTGTAGGTGTTTGTTTCAGATGTCACACTCAAGCTGCAATCATGTCTGGTCAATGAGTGTAACGAGTATTACTAAGGGTTATTCCCAGCATTTTTCTTGGATTTGTCTGGCAACAAAGAGTATGACGGATGTTCCTCTAAGAGATCTGAAGCCACACTGTCTCAGGGAGGAATTCCTCAATCACGGTAAGTAGGTGACTCAGAAGAATGCATGTCAGGATTTTCCTTTCAATGGACCAGAGGAAAGTACCTTGATCATCTCTAAAGCTCAATCTGTATCTCAACTTGAAGATAGTTACAATTGTCAAATTCCTGAAATGGATAGGTTTGGTGGAGCTGATAGTTCTTTTTCTACTCAAAGCCATAGATTGAGTGTTCGACTTTTGATGTGAACAAAAACACAACAACTTTAAGAATTCAGCTGGAATATCATCGTTTTTAATCTGTTTGATTGTTTGTTGTAGATCTCCCATCAATAGTGGTTCACACATGGATTCAAACACAGGTTACTGGGGAATAGACTGGAGAGTGTCAGCTGCCTTGGATTCACAGTTGATAAGCTAACGAAAATGTTCTTCCAGTACTAATAGATGGCATCTGTTATTCCTTAGAAGAGAAACACTACCTGGTGAGTGAAGGAGATTTTGTCCATTTAACCTAAGTCTACGGATGACCATGGGGTCTTCAGAAAAAAATTGCATACCGTGATCAATATAGGTTGGATGAAGTTGGCCTCACATATGGACAGGGTAGTTAAAAAGGTGTTTCGCACTCTTGACTTCATTGCTCAGCCCTATGAGTACAAGAGTTGGGAAGTCATGTTGAGGTTGTACAGGACATTGGTGAGGCCTCTTTTGGAATACTGTGTCCAGCTCTGATCACCCAGTTATAGGAAGGATATTATCGAGCTGGAGAGAGTTCAGAAGAGATTTACCAGGATGTTGCTGGGTATGGAAGGTTTGTATTATAAAGAAAGGCCGGATCGGCTGGGACTTTTTACACTTAAGAGTACGAGGTGGACAGGCGCCCTAGTACAATTATATAAGATAATGTCGGGTACAGATAGAGTTAATGGTCATTGTCTTTTCCCTGGGATGGGGGATTTCAAGACTAGGTGACACATTTTTATGGTGAAAGGAGAGAGATTTAAAACAGACATGAGGGGCAAATTTTTTACACAGAGGGTGGTTCGCATGTGAGGAAGAGGTGGATGTAGGTACAACTACAATGTTTAAAAGACATTTGGAAAAGTACATGAATAAGAAAGGTTTGGAGGGATATGGGCCAGAAGCAGGCAGATGGGACTAGTTTAGTTTGGGATTATGTTTGGCACGGACTAGCTGGACCAAAGGATCTGTCTCTGTGCTGTATAACCGTATGTTGTTTTACCTTGTAGATTTGTCTTTGAGCTTTATCCTTTTATTGAAAGTTGTTTTGAGGGTTTGCCTCTGTGATTTAGTTTCTAAGTCAATGTGGCTTTTCAATTGATCCAACAAAACTCCACACACATTATTCCAACTTCTTTACTCAGGTAGAAGTACTTAGAACCAACTTGGTGCTCCCCTGATAGAATGGACAATCTAATAACACCTACGGGAAATGAAATCTGCAGGTGTCCTGCTGTTCATGTCACAGTTTCTTACACCACTGATTACAAACATTTTCCAAACCACATTTGGGAAATAGATTTAGGGTTGTAAATTCCCTTGAACTTAAAATACAAAATGAGAGATAATTAAAGTGTCTGCTGAAAGTAACCACTGTGTACCTTTAAACGGTTAAAAGAAGCACTTATTTATTGTGTGGAAATTGCAAATAAGAAGTACGTCGTAAAGATTGTATCTTATAACATCGTTTGGTGTAGGTGTAATTTGGCTCTAAAGCTGAGCATTAAAAACATGCAGACACAGCAGGGAAGATGTGCCAAATGGAAAGGAAAGCAAAGTGATAACCATTTAAAACTCACCAATGAAACAATTAAGATCTAATCATCTTTGAACAGAAAGTGCAGCTATTTTGAAGAGAAATTATCCCTCTTTAGTGAAGCTTGAAAATACTCTTTATTAATCCCCAAACATCAGTCCATCTGTCTGTCTCTGTGAACATCCATAAGGGATGGATAACAACGAAAGTGTCTCAGCTATATGGATACAGTTTGGTGAACTGATAGACAATTGGAAATTAAAGCTTGTGCTTCTTTGATTTTTTTTTCAGAGGTATTAAGCATATTTATGTGGAGGGAAAATTGACATGATTTTTTTTGAAAAATCTCACCTCACTCTAGTCAACCAAGAATCAGTTTTGGAAAAACTGCAGAATAATATCTAGCCAAATAGCAACAATTTGCATTTACATTGCTCTGTCAGTGTGGAACAGCAGCAACAGTATTAACAAACAAATTTAGTATGGGGTCACATAAAGAGAAATGAGAATAAACGCTTAGAAGATTGACCGAAGAGTATCTTATAAACAGCATGTTGAGAGATGGTAAGAGTATTAAATTCCACAGCATGGGGCTTAGACAGCGAAGGGCAAAACTGCCAAGGCAGCAGTGGTTAAAATTTTAATTTGATGAAATATTGAATGGTATACAGATCTAGATCACTGCATTTTCAATCTGGGGCATGTTGGCTCCCCTCAGAAGGTGATGGTTTGTCCTCCCTGATAACTGGATTGCACTTTGTTTCAATGCAATCCTATTTTCTCTTTAAATTCTGAACTTCAACACAGTAGAAGCAATTCTGTCTTTTGCTTCTCTGGCAGAGCAGTAAATAAAGAAATGTCGTACAAAACTGTACGTTCGCTCGCCTGTGTTTACAATCAACCAAGGCATAAGTCAAAGATGCAACTTCTTTGCAAATTGAACGATCGTGTGGAATAGAAGCACTGAAGTGCTAATTTTATGGTGGGGGCAAATCAGGGTGGGTGCTGATAGTGGGAATGAGATTGTTCTGTGATGACAAAATTTGGAAGAATAGGTTTCCCTGATAGGGCCACCCATATTTGAAGACAGACCTAACTACCATTTTGTATCTCACTAACAGCCAGTCTGACAGAGAAGCTGGCTGACCATCACTTGGATAAGGTTTTCAGTTAGGGATGGCAGCTGACGTATGAAGAGGGTGTGAGAGAGATCATGAAGACTAAGAAGGTTGGGAGGAAAGATCGGAGGCCAGAAGAAAGATTGGGCTCTTTAGCGGGGGAGATCTGCGGTTGGGGTAGGTCAAAGGTCAGAAAGTCAGAAGCCACACAGGCAATCAGGAATGGGGCAAGACCCAAGACCATAATGGAGATCAGAAGTCAGGTTGGAAATCCGAGGCCAAGTAAGTGTTCAGACACTGAATCTGAGGCTGGGAGGAGGGGGCATGAAAAGATAGGGACAGATCAGAATACTTGGGGCAGGTAGAATGGAAAGATCAGACAGTTATTCAATTGGGCGAATGATGCAGGGACTACATAGAATAACCTTCATCTTTACTCAGTCATCAGAATTCCTAAAGTCAGCAAACTTGATTGGCCAGAGTTAAATTTAAAATGATAGTTAAATGAAGTCTGTATCCTCATCATAATGTTTCACTTGCCCATCCTGGGCACAAGTTGGTTGCTGCTGTTCTAGCCTTCATTAAAAGTCAGATGTGAGCTATAAGGTTCTTAACGTCCCACATGATCTAATCTGTACATTTTTGAGGTTAAAATTTCCTCAGTGTTCGTTAACCTTTAACATCTGGCATTTAATTCTGTCCAGATTGAAGGTCCCATCCTCTAGGTGCTGCCTACAATTGTGTTGCCTCTTTAATTGTGTAATTTGAGTTTAAAATTAAACCAAAAGATTGCAAGAGTTGTCTTTCTCTGACAGATACTGATAGTCTGAGCTGTTGATTTTGGAAGTTTTTCAGACAAGCTCACATCTTTAAATACCCTGCTGAGAAGTTCCTCCATGCTGGCAAAATAAAAGTATTCAAGGTCGAATGAATGTTTTATCTGATCCAGTTAGAGCTTTATCGTGACTTGCCTTCATTTTACTTGGAGACCCCCATACTTATTTTGGCACATGCACAACAGCCAGGGATATGATACATCCATCTACTTTAAGCATAATTGTGTTCATTTATGTTTATAAATCAATTGAGTTGTCTCATAGCATTTTTGTTGAGCGTATATTCCTCCTTTATTAAGTTAAGCTTTTGGACAGTCTGAATTTGGTCCCTACAAGGCATGAGTTGACAGCATTATACTGATATATCAACACTAAACTAAACAATTTCCTTCAGAATCCAAGGTTTTACTGTCAGCATTAAGCTTAACATTGGCATTAAACATGCCGTGGTCAGCAATGTTGAGAGTGCAGCATCATGTTCACTTATCATCCACTTCTCAACCTTAGAATTGCTCTGAGAAATTTTACTTGCAGCAGTATTCTGCTGAATTCATGTGGAACAGCAATTAAACCAACAGTTGGGTATTTAAGAGTGAAGTGCTCATATTGCAGCTGCAGGTTATTGTCGGTTTGATGTGTTAATCCCTCTCAGAAAGAACAGGTGTTACTGCAGAAGCTACATTGAGAAAACAAGAGTTTTTTTTTTAAATATGTATACACCCATAAGAGAGGAGAGGCTCACTCGCAAGTGAGCCAGCATCAGCAGTGTCAAATACTTTAATCTCTATAGAAACCTCAAGGATGCTGTGGGTACTTTATTAGTAGAGCAATGACATTATGCCTATTGCCACGATCTTACAAAAATTAATGAAAAGCAGCAGAACAACCTTACAGAATGCTTGGCTTTAGCTTGCTTTCTCTCCATGGATGCTGCCTGTCCCACTGTGATCTCCAGAAATTTTGTTTTTAGAATGGTTGGCTTCCCTGGAGTCCATTGGAGATAATAGAGTAGCACAGGAACTCAAATTAATTGATTTGTCTGATATTACTCTATATATAATTTGTATGCTTAATTTTTGAATGTGTTAACATTGCTGGTAAATGAAGAAACAAAAGAATATTATGAGAATAAGTTATTCAATCCATTAATAACAGTCATTTCCAGGTTGTTGAGTTCAAGTTCACCTTATTATTTTGCCAACCTTCTTTGAGATTAAATTTGATAGCTGCTGTCTGTTCATAATGTCATTGTTTTAGTTAAAAACCAAACTGAGTGAAGGTCTTTTTGTAGGATGCAAATCAAAATGGTTTGGTGAGGACTTTGGGGCTTTTGGGACCAAAGTGATTGATGGGATCAATAGTCTATCTTCATTAATCAATGAGATTAAGGATTGATAATTATACAGAGGAATGATTGAAAAAAGTTTGAATTAGAGTCAAATTGGGTAGAAATAGAAATAAAGGGAGGGGAGAAAGTTCAGACAGAGTGAAAACGAAACAGGCACATTTTAAAAAGAATTAATTTATTTTCCGAATTTATTCTTCATCTTCAAAAAAAAATTTAAGAATGTGACTCAACCATTTAAATTTTTACTCCCTGCTCTGGAGAGACTGACTGACATTCTATTGAAAACCAAATTGTTCAAAGGTACTGGGAATTATGAATTTTAACTTTTTGCAGTGAATTTAATGGTTAGTTAATGTGGCAATTAGCAAGATCTCAAAAAAAAATGAGGAAGTTGTGGCCAAGATGTTATGTTTGTGAAACATGGAGAGCCATAAATCTCTCAGCAAATTCTGAAGATACATTACTCAAGGTGATCTTCAAGCCTTGAACTTGCTGATAGATTTACACATTGCATTGTTAACACAGTTATTTTTTCCATGATAATTTAGCCCAATGGGTTTGTTGCTGCACCAAATCTTACATTTTGGATGGTACTTTATCATGCCATTGTAGCAAAGTGCATTTTTGAACCATCCAGTGGCAATATTCCAGATACAGAAGCACAATTACAGATGTTTTAAACAAACCATCCAAGACTTGACAATACTTTGTGTTTAATTTTGCCTCAGGCTAAGTATCTAGGCAGCCAACTTCAGAACATTACTAAGGTTTTAAAGTTATTGAGGCCAACCGCTGCAAAAGCATTTGCTTTGCAATATTGGAACTGTTTCTAAAAGAAAGACAAGCAGCAATATGTTAAACCACAAAGAAATTCCCTTTCTAAATGGAAAGAGTTAGTAGGTGAAGTGTAGCAGGAAACCTGATTCGGAATCCGAACTTGGACACTCAGTTCACATTCTCATCTCAGAGATAATGCTTGAACTTTACACAGGCTTTTCTCAAAATATGTCAGTACTTTAAAACAAACAAAAACCATGTAAACTTCTGAAGCAGAAGTAACTATTAACCATTAACAAATGCTTACAAAATTGGATTACAGATCTTTCTGATTTCCAACTTTCTGAGTTTTGATACAAATAAATCAATCAGTAATTTCCCCGGTCAGACATGCTGGGAGGAATTAACGTATTTATGACATGATCACTTCAGGCAACTCACATCTCTCACTTAGAAATGGACAGGCATCTGCCCCATCTTTGACTAGAATTTCTGCAGGTGATATACATTTTATGCAAACCACATGCAAGCCAAATGTAAGACCATATGTCTCCAGTCTATTACCAGCTCAGACCATATTGGGGCTAGGAAAAATTATGAGCAGACCATGTGCATGCCATAAGTGAATGACAATAAGGTCATGAAAAGGATATAAGCAACTTCATATGTAGGTTATAAGGATCTCATGCAGATGCTCTGTGTAGATTGCAAGATCTTAATTGAGAACATAAAAAATATGGAATGAGAAGAGGTCTTTATCTGATCAAGCCAACTCCTTTGCAGGCCAAGAGTTGTTTAAGACATGGAATGATAATTTGATGGTGGATGCTCATATTCTCAGGTGCAGAGCCCTGATGCTTGCGCTATGGAAAAGGGGGTTCTATGTGACAACTGAGCGTTAAGTTTCTTGGACAAAAATTCACAACACCAAGACACATTATCATTTACATAATGTCAGTTTGCCCATTTGGTCCATCGAGTCAAGAGATTGTATGTTTGAAACTTCCCCAGGTCTGAAGCATTCGATAATGACTAGATGGAAATTCATGTGCAATATATGCTTAACATTTTGGTGTATAGTTCCAGTCTGTGAGCTTTCACACTGTTATCTGGCCTTACACTCACAGTCATTTTAAATCCATCTCATTTTCAACCATACGTGCACAGCATAAGAGAATTAAGATGATGGTTGAAAGGATTTTCAAAAATTAGCTTGAGTGGTTTCAGTTTGCTGTTAACTGACCATTTCTCATTCATAGTTTCTTTTAAACTTCAAGACTTTAATTTCTAACCAACATTTTCTAATTGGTGACATTCCAGATCTGTTGCTGCATTGTTAAAATGATATTGAAGTAACCACATGCAAGTCCAACTCCATAAATTTGCATTGAAACAAAGGCAGCACCTGAATTGTGAAGAACAAAATGTTCATGATTTATTTCCACCTAGGCTTTGAACCCTACTTCCTTGATTGGATGCCCAGAGAAAGTAGTTTTCATCCACCAGAGAGATTTCTTTCTGATGTTGGGAATAATGACCATATCGAGAGTTAGCTCTCTGGATCCAGCAGAGACTCCCGTTAAGAAGAGGATTTTTAAAGCATCAAGCTTCAGTTCTGTCTTGTTTTCTTTCATAATATATTTTGCCTCATCGTCAACTCAAAGGATAGCAATGGTTCAAGGGAGCTTCCCCATTCAGGGGGTGCAACTGGAGCAGTTGAATGGATTCTCACTAGAAAAGAAAGAACATCGTTTATGTAGACAGGGCAGATGGGAAGGGAGGGGAACTGACAGAGGAATTCCTCAACCCAAATTAACCCAGATAGTCAATCAAAGTAAACAATGTACATTGTCGATGTTTATCCTGAATTTTTCTTCCTGACTGTGACAACCTAATGCCAATAGAATAAAGAATCCCTGCTTCTTAATGTAAAATCCATGTTACAGAGGATTTCTTCTTCTCTTTTTGTCCGATGCTGGGTTCCTATATCAAGGTAGCTATCTTTGCATTCAGCGTTTTGGAAGCTGCAACATTTCCCTTGTCCTCATTCTATCATTGTTTATCCCCACATGAACGTAGAGTGCCATAGTGGGATTGACAATGGAAGGGTGCAGCAGGGGAATAACATTTTCCGTTCCAACCATTGTCCATGGTGGGGTTAATGTAGAAAACCAAAAGATTCATTGAAATCACAGTAAATGTTCTGCCTGTCAGTATTGTCTGAGTTTAAACATAAGCGTGTGTGACCTTGGAGGTGGTTAACCTAAAAGGTAAACCTCACCTTTGGCTCCACCAGCATTTACTGTTTTTATTTTGGATTTCCAGCACCAATTATTTTTTTGCTTTTAAAATGAACATATTTGTCTCTGGTGGAGGGGGTGGGGAGGTTGGGAGGGGTGTAGTGGGGAGGGTGATAAGGCAAGGCATTAGAGCATCAGTTAATCAGTGAAAGAGGAGACAGGGCTGAGCTGCCCCCTTGCTGAGGTCCCTGCACCAGTTGTAATCCCTTCAGAAAGTGTTAAGTAGTGAAGGGGTAAAAAATTAAGAAGATCAAAGTCCAAAGCTACTGGTGGAAACATCTTTCGTCTGGTGTAGGTGGGGGAACATGTGGCTAGCAAGGAGTGGGGGTGCAAGGGAGGAAGGGTATACCATCGTATCTTGAATATTTTAATCACTTGTTTTATTTTAATTACTTAGTTGTCGTGCAACATGAATATATAACATATGATGAGGAGTTGTAGAATATAATTTATCCTGTTTGCGAGTGTTGTCTACAATGTTTCTGTTTGTGAGTTATTGGGTCAGTCTACTCGAAGGATATAAATTGTAAGCCCCAGGCTTTCACTTGACATCCTCTCTATTCCTCATATTTTCTCTTTCTCTCGACCCATTCAGCAAATTGAGGCAGGATAATGAGATGCAGCAATGAAATATGTATAAAATGTTCTTGCAGGAAATTTATTGTACAAAAGTTTTCTAGCATTTATTGAATATGGATTGATTTTTTTAAAATAGAAATGCACTTTAAGATTAAATGAGTTTAGCATTGCAGACTGCAATGTAAAACACTCATCAATTCATACTCCAGTAGGGTCCATAGATTTCAATGCACTGGGGCCAACAAAACATACTCAGATAAGGTCTGCAGACTGCAATATAAACACTTGGCTATCAGCATTCTGGGAGTTTCTCATTAGCCAGAAACTGTACTGGCCCAGCCAGTGGCTACAAGAGTAAGTCAGTGGCTAGTAATACTTCAGCTTATAATCCACTTCAAGTCTCTTCAAAGACTGTCCACCATCTACAAGGCACAAATCAGGAGTGTGGTGCAATACTGCAGCTCCAACAAAACTCAAGAACCTCAATGCCATCCAGAGTAAAGTAGCTTGCATGATTGACACCCCGTCAACCTTCAACATTCACTTCCTTCATCGCCATCACACAGTGGCAGCAGTGTGTACCTTCAACAAGATACACTGCAGTCACTCACCCAGGCTCCTTCAACAACACATTCTAAACACATGACCTATACTATTTAGAAGGACAAGGGCAGCAGATGCATGGGAAAAACATCACCTGCAAGTTCCCCTCCAAACCACTCACTATCCTGACGTGGAAATATATTGCCATTCCTTCGGTGTTGTTGGGTCAAATTCCTGGAATTTCCTTCCTAATGGCATTTTGGATCAACCCACAGCAGATAGACTGTAGCAGCTCAAGAAGGCAGCTCACCACCACCTTCTCAAGAGCAACTAGGAACAGGCAATAATTGCTGGCCAGCTAGCGATGCCTATATCCCACAAAAATGAATAATAAAAACATGCTCCACATGGGATATCTCCTCAGTTGATGAGGGAAGTAAGGGTGAAAGTTGCAGAGGAACTCTGAACAGTAAACTTCCAAAAATCTTCAGATGTGAGAATTATACAAGAGGATTGGATGGTTTCAGTGATAAGGATTGAGATTGTGACAGTCCATTTCTTGCAGCCTAGCCTCATTAAACTATAATAACCTTGCCACCTGGTGAACCATTCTCGAACATGAATGAGTAGTCCGTAAGATGAATGGTCATTGACCCAAAATGTTGGGTGGAAATTAATACCCTCCCCGGAAGTGAATTTGGCACTTAGAGGCATTTAATTGTCCAGGATGGTGCTTGGTGGAAATCCCTTCACCTTCATGCTTCTGCCTTAATTAGGAAGCTTGCAGGTGATCTTATCACTCCTCCATCAACCGAAGCTCTTACATGAGCAATTAATGTTTACTTAAGGGCTATATCCAACAATGGGTTTGCTTCCTAGCTCTTAGGGGGCCACGGAGTAGTTGTAATCAGATTGTCCTGTGCATTTGATCGAGACAGCCAGCTCCACAAAGGGGTTTGGTGTCAGTGAAAGACAGATTCCGCTCTTGCTGCATCCCCTATCTCTCCTGCACTTGCCCCATTCCCACCCCACAATCCTCATGCCACTCTCACTCATCTGCAGCTCAGGTCCACCGGTGATCCTAGGCCGCTAGTTAGTACATTGTTAGTAGCTGCCATCACTCCCACTGGCACTGTCTGTAATGGACACCTGCCAACCTCTGATTGATTGGCAGCTCTCAGGAGGTAAGTTTGCTGCCCACAGGGTCACTGAATCCAGGGAAAACCTACTGCTGACACGACTTTCCAAAAATGGGTGGTGCAGACTCTAGATGATTCTCCAGCAAAACCCTATCGCCTCAATTGAATTACACCCATCATCCCTAATTCTCTTCACAGAAGCTGCCTGATGCATTGAGTTTCTCCAGCAATTTCTTCCTTAATTTTAGACTTCTAAAAGCTGCAATGTTTGCTTTTCCACAGACACACTGCAGAAATTCTCCAAAGATCATTAGGCAGCTCCTTCCAAAGCCACAACGACCTCCACCTGGAAGGACAAGGGTAGAAGATACACGGGAACACCACCAGCTGCAAGTTCCTCTCCAAGCCAGTCACTATCCTGAGTCGGAAATATATTGCAGTTCCTTCATTGTCGCTGGGTCAAAATCCTGGAATTCTCTCCCAAAGGGGCATTGTGGAACAACCTACAGCACATGGACACCAGTGGTTCAAGATAACAGCTCACCATCACCTCCTCAAGGGCCACTAGGAAGAAACAATAAATGCTGGCCAGCCAGCAACACCCACCTCCCACGAATGAATAAAAAGAACAAAATAGTTTAATGCTGAAAATTGCGCACAACAGCTGTGCGCTTCCTCAGATTTTCTTTTTAGCATCTTACAATTGCTTTGTTTATGAAATAAATAAGTCAATGTTCTGCAATTTTCTGGTGGTGTGTCTTATTTTGGATTCATTCTGATCCAGTAAATAATAATCTAAAAGTCAGATAAGCTGCTATTTAAACATTTTGACCCCTTTAAAGGCCAATGATTGTAAATAAAGAGCTCAGGGTGCTTAGTCCTTCCACTGATGAACAAGCAGGCACTCCAGATGCCTAGAGCAAGAAACCCTATGACCTGTACTTTAAAGGGCATAACAACCATCGAAACACAAGGAATGAATATTTGATGATAAACTGTTCTGTTTCATCGTACAGCTAAGGCAATCACAGCACACAGAATAAGTTGATTGTCCAAAACAGAGAACAGCTCTTTTATCTTAGCCACTCAATCTTTGCAGTCAATAAGGCTGATGACAAGTCTTCCCTTCTTGGTTGAAAACAACTGTCCCCATTTAAATGATGTCATAGATAATGGATGAAGCCATTTGTCATAATTATGTGCAAATCTCAATTAATTGGAGGGTCAAGGATCTAATCACATGTGCATCAAGGTCAGCAGAATGCACAGGAAAATACCAGACTGAAGCACAGCAGTAACATAGGAGATCAAAAACATTGCGGTTACTTTAACAATTAGCCAGGGAAATCATTTCTCAGTTAATGCTTTCCACAATAATTGTGGACTTGAGAAATATTCACCTTAAAACATGAATGTACTTTAAACACTGCAGTTCTTATTTCATATCTGTCCTCTTCCACTCAGGAGATGGATTCTGTTTTTAATCCTGTGTTTTCCTCATGTGCATGCGTTGGCTCTGTCTTGGAACCTGGCTCCAGACCAGATTCTGCCTGACTTGCAAAGTACAATCATAGGTTAAAATGTGATCAAAAAGGAGACAAAAAAGTGGGGGGGTGGCAGAATTATAATCACTGAGGAGACAGAAGCAGAGTCACTGTCCACTGTCCCCCATGCAATCACTGTGTACGATACAAAACCACCAGACTTATGAAATATTACTGACAACTCCTACTCTAAATTGTGTTGTGCCTTTAAAGCAATAAAACACAAAAGCACTTCACAGGAACATTGTTAAACACATTTTGGCTCTGAGCCACCTAAGAAGTTAGGGAAGGTGAATAAAAGCTTGGTCATAAAAGTAGGTTCTAAGGACCATCTTAAAAGAATGAAAGGGAGGTAGTGAGATAATGATGTTTAGAGAAGGTATGTCTTCTATTGCAGATGTTCAACAGGCAGAACTGGCAGAGCACAGATAACTCGGAAACATTGTGGGGGGGGCGGTGTCAGGGGATGCAAGATTGCAGAGGTGTGAAAATCAGGACTAGAATTTTAAAATGAGGCTTCATTTAAATGGAAAGTCAGTGATTTGCTGAGGAGGGAATGGAGCTTGATATAAGTTTCGACCCAGGCAGTGGAGTTTTGGTGACCCAAAGTCACAAAGAAAATGGAAGGTTAGCCAGAAATAGAACATAGAACAAAGAACAGTGCAGCACAGTACAGGCCCTTCGGCCCACGATGTTGTGCCGAACTTTTACCCTAAACCTAAGGTCTATCTAACCTCCACCCTTACCTTATACTATCATCCATATGCCTATCTAGTAGCCACTTAAATGCCCCTAATGAGGCCGACTCCACTACCCTCTCCAGCAATGCATTCCACGCCCCTACCACTCTCTGATTAAAGAACCTACTTCTGACGTCTCCCCTATATCTACCTCCACTCACTTTAAAACTATGTCCCCTCGTAATAGCAACCTCTACCCAAGGAAAAAGTCTCTGGCTGTCCACTCTATCTATACCTCTGATCATTTTGTACACCTCTATCAAGTCACCTCTCATCCTTCATCGTTCTAATGTTTCAAATGTTTTGAAATATGGTCAAGTCTAGAGGTAACAAAAATATAGATGAGGATTTCAGGAACAGATGAGCTGAGGCAGGGGTAAAGTTGATTGATGTTGAGGAAATAGAAATAGATCACCTCAGTGATAACATGGATATAAAATTATGCTACCATACCAGATGATAAGAAAATGTTAGCCTGATTCAAAGAAGGGTCTAGGAGTACATGCCAGGAGCAGCACCAGGAATAACTAAAATAATGTGTCAACCTGGTCAAATTACTCCACAAACTACTTGTGCAGCAAGTAGAGTAAGCAGCATGTGACAGGTGGGAGTAAGCAATTCCTTAACCATTGGGTCAGATTTTCAGTCCTGTCATATCCAGGCATGAATGGTAGTAGACAATTAAATTAACAGCTGAACAGGCTCCACAAATATCTCCATCCTAAATGATAAGAGATCCCTGTGAAAAATACCAGGTTGAAGCATTTGGAAATATCTTCAGCTAAAATTGCAAAGTGGACTATCTAGCTTGGCCTCCTCAGGAGGTCCCCCACACCATAAATGCCAGTCTTCAGCTAATTCAATTCACCGCACATGCTATGAAGAAAATGCTGTTCTTTTACAAGGTAGGCAGTAGTGTAGTGGTATTGTCACTAGACTGGCAAGCCAGAAACCCAGGCCAATGATCTGGGCCCATGGATTTCAATCTCATAATGGCAGACGGTGATATTTGAATTCAGTAAAAATCTGGAATTAAAACCTGCCTAATGCTAGGTAAACGAAACTTTAAATTGTAGTAAATTCCCATCTGGTTCAGTAAGGGAATTTGTTGTCCTCACCTGGGCTGACCTACTGGTAACTCTAAACCCACAGCAATGCGGTTGACTTTTGAGTGCCCTTTGACATGACCCTATCAATCAGTCAGTTCAAATGGCAATTCAGGATGAGCAATAGGTATGGGACCAGCCAGTGATGTTCAACAAATTTTAAAAAAAAACTAAAGGGTTAAATTTACCACTTGAAAACTTCAGACAAAGCCATTCTAAAGAAAGTGTACCAGATTGTGAATATAGTTTTCTTTGCACCTTATTTGTTTGACTATCTAAAGGGATATAAAAGTATAGGATAGATATTGTGAAAAAACCTAAAGTAGAATAGTCATGTCATAAATATCTTTAATAATCTATTGTCCAGTATTCATTCCTTTGATGTAATTTAGAACTGATCCTGACAATAAATATTCATAAGTGTTTACAAAAAAAATGTAGTCTCAAATTTAAATCCTCATGAGTCATTCTCCAGCTAACAATATTCAAGAATTCTTAAGTTAGGATCTAAGTGCTGATATTAGTAAATGCAAAAAAGATGTTGGGCTGAATCTTACCTGTAATCAGCAAATTGTTAGTTTTGCCAATTTTCATGGATTTCTCTCTACAAGTGATAGTCAATTTTCTTGTGCTATTGTGTCAAACTCACCTCATTAACCATGCACCACAACCCTGCAGTGCCCTGTTCATTCTATTCTTCCACTCAGTGCCGGGACATTCTGGGATCCCTGGCATTGGTTCCATCTTTGAAAACCAGCTGTGTACCTGATTAAGTGTTGGCAATCTAGAGTTGCCCTTCACCATGAATGCAGTGGGACAGCAACCATAAACCTGCATTTCTCAAGGCACAAAGGTGGCAGAGCTGACTCTTCCACACACAGAAAACTGCTCATTCTTACATCTACCACAATTAAAGCACCAAGCCACAGGGCTTAACTGTCCTTATCCACATTCCATCTTTCCATCCTGTTGAAATGACTGTTACTCTTTCACCAATGACCACAGTAGCCCAATAGCCTAACACTGTTTGATGTGAAACTATCATGTACAGGAAAGATTTCAAGTATTTAATCTTTTATTCACCTAGCAGCAAAAGCAAACAGAAATTGCATTTACCTCTGAGAACAGACAAGGATTGCTTGCCTTTCCAGCACCTACCAATCAATAGTCACTGTACTCAACTCTCATCGACTTCAACTGAGGGTCAATTCAGTCCTGTCTGGCCTGCAGCACCCAATGTGCCTCAGCCAGTTATATTGGATGTTCCTACTGCTCAATGTCCTCACCTCTCTCCTTGGAGTACAGTTCTGCCCCTCAACAATCCAAGCATGGGAACCTCATCTTCAGCAGATTGTTCCACCATGGCCCTGTCTGAAGAATGGTCTGCATTGTATTTTTGCGACACCTCAGGCAGGGGGTTGCATAACAAAATTTCATGGTTGCAGAGGATAGCCGTTGTCTTCCAGTGACCATGCTTGGCCTCAAAAGTGGAAGGTACATGAGTTCTCAAGAATACAGGCATCATGGCATCTCCCCAGGAACCTGTCACAGACTGTTAAGAATTCGTACCAATGATCATAGATTAATCTTGGAATCATACTGTACAGAAGAGGGTCTTTGGTCCATCAAATCTGCACTGACGAAATCTCCTCTAAATCTACATTAGTCCCACTTTCCAGCACTTGGCCCATAGCCTTGAATGTTATGACATTTCAAGTGCCCACCCAAGTGCTTTTTAAAGATTGTGAGATTTCGCAACCCAACTACATTCCCAGATAGTGCATTCCAGATTTCCACTACCTGCTGGATAAACATGTTTTCCCTCAAATCCCCTCTAAATCTCCTTTAGGGAATGACTAGGGATAGTCAGCATGGTTTTGTGCGAGGGAAATTGTGTCTGACAAACCTGATTGAGTTTTTTGAGGAAGTAACCAAAAAAATTGATGAGGGCAAAGCAGTAGACATTTTTTACTTGGGCTTTAATAAAGCTTTTGACATTTCTCCTCTAATTAGTAAAGTTAGTTCACATGGGATTCAGGGAGAGCTTGCCAATTTGATACAAAATAGGCTTGAAGGCAGGAGACAGAGTGTGGTGGTGAAGGGTTGTTTCTCGGACTGGAGGCCCGTGACCAGCGATGGTTCCACAAGGATTATTTACTGGGTCCACTTTTGTTTGAGCTTTATATAAACAATTCGGATGAGAATTTAGGAAACACGGTTAGTAATAAAGCTAATGACACCAAAATTGATGGTATAGTGGACATGAAGAAGATTATCTAGGGGTACAAATAGATCTTGATCAATTGGGTCATGGGCTGAGGAGTGGCAGGTGTAAATTAATTTGGATAAATGTGAGGTATTGCATTTTGGTAAAACAAACAAGGGCAGGAATAGTACAATTAATGGTTGGGCTCTGCTTAGTGTTATAGACAGAGAAATTTAGGAGTTCAGGTACACAATTCTTAGAAATTTGCATTTGTAGACAGGGTGGTTAGGAAGGTGTTTAGCACCCTTGCCTTCATTGCTCAGACCTTTGAGTATAAGAGTTGGAATGTTGTATTGCAGTTGCACCAGATGTTATTGAGGCCACTTCTGGAGTATTGTGTGCAGTTCTGGTTGCCCTGCTATAGGAAGGACATTATTAAATTGGAGACGGCTCAGAAAAGATTTACCAGGATGTTGTTCGGAATGGAAGGTTTGCGTTATAACAATCGATTAGATAGAATCCCTACAGTGTGGAAACAGGCCCTTTGGCCCAACAAGTCCACACCGAACCTCAGAGCATCCCACCCAGACCCATCCCCCTATAACCTACCTAATCTACACATCCCTGAACACTACGGGCAATTTAGCATGGCCAATCCACCTAACCTGCACATCTTTGGACCGTGGGAGGAAACCAGAGCACCCAGAGGAAACCCACGCAGACACGGGGAGAATGTATAAACTCCACATAGACAGTCACCTGAGGCTGGAATCAAATCTGGGTCCCTGGCGCTGGGAGGCGGCAGTGCTAACCACTGTGCTGCCCAGGCTAGGCCTTTTTTCACTGGAGCACAGGAGGTTGAGGGTGACCTTACAGAGGTTTATAAAATCATGAGGGGTATACATAAGGTGAATAGCAAGGGTCTTTTCCCTAGGGTGGGAGAGTTCAAAACTTGAGGGCATATTTTTAAGGTGAGAAGAGAAAGATTTAAAGAGGACATGAGGGTCAACTTTTTTACCCAGAGAGTGGTTTGTATGTGGAATAAACTGCCAGAAGAAGTGGTAGATGCAAGTACAGTTACAACATTTAAAATATATTAGGGTAAATACATGAATAGGAAAGATTTGCAGGGGGGTAATTTTGGACCAAATGCAGGTATGCTTGGTTTGGGAATGTGGTCGACGTGGACTAGTTACATTGAACGGTCTGTTTCCATGTTGTATGACTCTATGGCTCTACGACTGTCTACACAGTTAAACTGCAACATCCTGGTAAATCTCCTCTGCACAGCCTCCAGTGCAATCACATCCTTCCTGTGGCACAGTGACCAGACTGCATGCAATATTCCAGCTGTAGCCTAAACAAAGTTTTGTCCAGTTCCAAAATAACCTCCCTGCTTTTATAATCTATGCCATGATTGATAAAGCAAGTGTCCTGTGTGTTCACCTCTCAATTAACCTGCCCTGCCACCTTAAAGGATCTGTGGACAAGCGCCCCAAAATCCCTCTGTTCATCTGAGCTTCCTAATGTCCCACCATTGATTGAGTGCTCCCTTATTTTTTACTTCTTCCAAAATGCATCACCTCCCACTTATCAAGGTTAAATTCGACTGAACTGCCCATCTGACCAATCTGCCTATATCCTCCTGTAACCCAAAATCTTCTTTCTCACTGTCAAGCACTTAGCCAGTGTTTGTGTCATCCACAAACTTACTTATCATTTTCCCCACATTTTAGAATGGAATCCCTACAGTGTGGAAGCAGGCTATTCAGCCCATCAAGTCCACACCGACCCCCTGAAGAGCATCCCACCCCCCTACCCCATTCCTGTAAACTGCTAATCCATCTAACCTATGCATCCCTGGACACTATGGGAAACTTACCATGGCCAATCCACCTAACCTGGACATCTTTGGACTGTGGAAGGAAACTGGAGCACCTAGAGGAAAGCCACACAGACACAGGAAGAATGTCCAAACTGCACACAAACAATTGCCTGAGGGTGGAATCAAACCCAGGTCCCTGGCGCTATGATGCAGTAGTGGTGACCACTGAGACACCGTGCCACCCATCATTCTATATCATTTATATATATCATGAACAATAAGGGACACAATACTTATCCCTGTGGTATGCCACTAGACACGAGCCTCCAGTCACACAAACTACCACCACTGTTTGCCTCCTACCACTGCGCTAATTTTGGATCTGACTTACCAACCCGTACAGGCGTATGATTAATAGAGTTACCCCTTGAAGGCTGTCCCTTCTCATTCAGTAGAGGAGCCTCTGTGTGGAGAGACAACAAAAGAACACTGAGTCCACCCACTCCAGCTGTGGTCGCTATCATTTTCCATTTATAGTTACTGTTTAAGGCTGGATTGAATCTGGAAAGAATGCAGGTTGTGCTTGACACAGCCAGGTAATCAAGATGTGCCCACACACCATGTCCTTTTCTTCCTGCCACTTTCTGAATAGATTATCTTTGCTGAACACCCACATGTTCACACAAACCACCCTGGAACCATGATAGCAGCTCTCATCCTTAAGCTCTGAGTCCCCACCATCAGGGACCACAGCGCCTCTGTCATGGCCGTTGGGGTGGTGAATGCTGATAACTCTCCTTGCCGCATGTTCTTCCATGCACTATTCTCTCCTTCCCTTAGATGTTGAATTCCCCCTTCACCACTTTTGTTTCCTCTGCATCCCAGGTGGTTGCCTCCAATCCCCCTTGAATAGTCCAACTTTCCCACAACAAGTGTGTTCCCCCACTGACCCAGAAGTAATTATAATGAGGTCAGCCAGGTGGCCCTCATAGAATATGAGTTCCCTGATTGGGACTGTTAATCTGGTTCAATTAGGGAGCCCTGGTTGAGAAATGAGGACAGGAGTGTCAGGGGTTCTGTTCACTCTAGGACCCAGCTCTGAGCTAGCTGGATCAGTGTCATGTACTTGTAAATAAAGGGTGTCTTGGTGATGGGGATATCAGCCTTCATGGAATTATTTCAGACCACCCCCAGCCCTTGACTTTTATTTCACTGACCCTCAAAACGTAGCCCAATCCCATGACCAATTTGGATGGACAGCCCAACCTTGACTGACCAGACCCCTAACTGATGTCTGAGCAGTTCCTTGGCTGATGATCCTCAAATCTCCAGACCTGCTTTGTAACCATGGCCCAATCCCTAGGCCATAGTTTGGTAGATACCTCTGACTCTTAGAACCTTAAGAAGACAGGATGCCCAAGCTTCTGGGCTGTGATCACATGATACTCTTGACTATACCCCCCAGAACCCTCTGACTTATAGGAACAACCCCCTCGTCTTGCCTGAGGACTATTTCCTTTCAACTTTTAGAAAAGGCCTTTTGAAGCACATGCAGTGTGTTTACTGTGCAAGCTGCTGGCTAATCCAGTATGTGTGAGATTGACATAGCAAGGTCCTACAAAACACATCCATCCCCTTGCCTGATGACTGCTGACAACCATGTCTAAATGCCTGGCTTTGTGTCTGCACTAAGCAGCATAGCAAGCCATAAATAGTGTGAGCCTTTTAGATGTGACTGAGGGGCAAAGGACCAAAAGGCAAAGTAAGACAAGACAGGGATGCCGTCGCCAATGAAATAGGCACAAAGTGGGTGAGCACTTAAAGGGCTAGCAAAGATCCCTAACATGCAGGTGGATCAAATCCCTGAGATGGTTGCCCATCCCTGTGTGCAAGATGTCCCTGCAGCAGCATTGCTATGAACGGTGCTGGTAAGCTCCAAAGAGCAGCATTGAAGTGCAGAATGGTACTGTAAGTGAGTTGGAGTTGTGCCATGACAATGTGGTGAGCCTGGCACATATCAGATGCCAAAGTTCCATGGACTGAGGCTGTGAGCCATTGCTGCCCATAGAGTGTGGCCTGAGACATTCATACCAAAGTCCAATGGGAGATCTAGAGGAGCAATTGGCAATCTGGAGTTGCCAAGTAGCTGTTCTGACTTTCATGTCAAGAATTTGCAGTGTCTCGTTTCAATCCAATAGGTGCAAGGATGGAAAACTGCATAATTGAGGCAAGGTTAAGTTCATAATATGGTGATGCATGCAAATAGGCCTCTCACCACTCAACAGCAAAAATCTCATCTCATTCCTGAACACTTGGTTGGAAAATGGGACTCGCTGCTCCCAATGGTAAGAAGTTCCTCAATGGCCATCACACATGATTCTTCCAACTTTCCCACCATGGCCCACATCGTTCAGGAGTTGGGAATATTCTGCCATTTGTTTTGACTGAAATATACCCGTAGATATATTTCATCCTGAGATAATTTTACTGAAACAAAATCTCCCGTGGTGGGGAAGAACGTTTCATTACAGGATCCAATATACAATTTGTAAAGATGACCAAATTTCTTGAACAATCTGAAGTTTCTCTTCGTTGAGCTTTTAGGCTGACAAGAAGTTTGACTGGGACGTTTACTTTGCTGGGGCAGGGCTCATGGAGAAGGCAATATGAGCAAATTCACAATCCGATCCAATAATGTGGTGATTACTATAGGGTAGCATCTATATTAGCAAAGTAAATCTACTTCACAGAAATAGTAGAGAGTCTTCAACAACACTAAAAATAGAAGCTTAAATAGTTTCAATGTGTCTTCATTTTAAGCATAGCACAATTTCACAGTGAAGTCCAAAACCCTTTCCTAAAACATTTCTCCTTTTATAACATTCCTAATATCTCTTTATCCATTCCTCAACTTTTATATCTATCCAATTTTTCTTCCTGATTTAATGTGTTAAATGTAAAGTTGCATGTTTCAGTTGTAAATACAGATGTTTACTAACTATAGTGAAATCATAAACATGTGTATAAAGAACAGAGCATTTAATCCCCACACCAACGTCACTAACATCGGATTTGTTGTAATTTTAAAATGGAATGTTATTGAATGAAGAATGTCCACTCAAAAGGTCAAAATTTGACTGAATGGGAACACAGGTCAGAGATTAAAAATGGAGCACTGAGGTTGATTCTGTAGTTTGGCAAGGCTCTGGACTAGAAGCCTTGTTTCAGCTCCTCATACATATGGAGTACAGATAGCACTTTGCAGTGCAAGTTATAACAACTAATCTGCAACTGTGTGGAGTTCATGGGGTAAGGGCTACTCACAGTGTAATTGCATTACTGTTCATTTTGCAGTCTTTAGTGGGTACAGATTCCTGTTTATTTAATAAGACAAAGATTACTTGCTGTGTAACAATACAACATTCCTGTTTATTCACCACAGTCACTTATGTAGTTGTGAAGAAGTCCTGTTCATTCGGCAGAGCAAAAGTAACATTTTGTGTTCCTGTCAATTTCGCAGGGTAAGAGGTAACACTACTCCATCGTGTTTGATTATTATAATGGAATATATGCCGTGCCTCATTGCTGCACTTTGCAGCATTGCCTCTTGCTCATTATGTCCTATTCATTGAAGTAAGTTAATTGATCTGTCCGGATAAGCTAATCACTGGTTGTAACTACCTGAAGCGTGCTTTCAGCGAACTGATAATACCTCCAGTTGCAGCCTGCATCATTCACCAATGTACTTCCTATTCAGTGAGGCACAGGGGCTCACTGTGGAAAGACAATGCAGTTATCTGGGTTATAGCTGCTGGTTATTGCAGCTCGAGGCTCCAGGAAGTCTATGACGCTCAAACCAAATGTAAATATTGAAACCATTTTGAATCCTGTACATTCCTTTCTGTGCCCTGATGGCTAGAAATTGGATTATTTGGAACTCTATGGTGCTGGTGGCATGATGATAATCACCAGCACATTACCGGCACTGATAGAAGCAGCCTGATCCCAAGACAGATTATGTTGCAAAGAGGAAAATGGCATTAATAACATTTAGCAGCATTTTTTTAATGACTTGATGTGGACACACAACAAAAATGTGGAAAATAATGTTGCATTTTAGTCCAACAGCATATGCACCATAAAATGTGATTATATGCTTGTTTTAATCCTCTGATCTTACTGATAGAGACACTGATCACTTCAATTTATTAGATAATCTCTCGCTGAGAATTGCCCAGCAACCAACGCGTTTTCTCTCTGTCTCAGTTAAAAGGCTATCCTGGTGCAGAAAGGATTAACCAGTGCGGGACAGACTGAATATTCTCGTCGAGATCCAACTCCAACATTTGTTTACCGAGCAAAACAAAAACCACAAATGACATTACAACAAGGTTACTCGGGGTGACAGAGTCAAGAGTGGAGCATTCACGTCTTAAGGGTTCCTCCAGCTGCATTTCCAGATGTTTACAGCACCCATGCGCTGAAACAGAATTTGTTTTTTGTTTGTTTCCAGTTCAACTGTTCACACAGGGAGCATCATGACCGGAGCACTGGTTGCTCTGACTTTACATTTACTAAGGAAACACTGAGATTTGTAGCTAAATACCCTGCTCTTTTTTTTTTCCTCGCTCTGTTCGGTTCTTGAGTTAAAACCTACAGCGCGAGTGAGTTGTAAAGCGAACAGTTCACAGATGTCAGTGAAATGTGGCATTTGTTTATACTCCTGAGGCTGGCTATAATTCACCCGCAGACGTAAAATCATAAAATCCTTTTTGCCAACGATGTCTGTGAACTGTTCTCTAATCACATTTTTTTTTCGTTCGCGTGCGCGTGAAAAGACCACAAAAAAAAGTGAATAGTCTGACTTGCAGGCCCTGCCATTTTGATCACAGTGGATTCCCTGCCTGGAAGTAATTCAAGCTGCAGCCATTTCATGTATTAAAAGCCATTTTCCTGCACTAGCTCAGTGAATGTCTCTGGCAGCTCATAGCATCCCAACAGTTCTCTTTTTTTATTTTCTAACAAGGGTGCAATGCTTTGATTAATAATTAATTGCAACTCAAGTTAATTTAATCATTTAAAATCACAAAAGCATTTTCTTAACTGTCTTTTCTTGGCAGAATAAGAGAAATTTACTATCTTAGTCGCATGTACAGCATTCCACTAATGGAATTGCGGAGTGTTAACCCCTTCCCTTCAGTGTACTGCTTGATCGTCTTTGATTGGAACAGGAGCTGAAAGAGTCGCCCTAACTGCATATGAGAACACCAGCATCGTTGATATTTTGCATTTATTTTTTCCTCACGTTAGCGATGCAAGATTTATTTTTCATGTACTCTGCCATTGATTGTTAACCCCCAAGAGGATGCATAAAACATAATAGATGCACTTAGAAAAAAATTCCCCAACAAAACTGTGCATATGGGAGTTCTGATACTGGTAGCTGTTTACCACACACAGTATGCCACCTTATCTCCATACTGTTGGGTAGCATTAGCATAGGCTTGTGTTGATTTTTAAGTACCAACTATACAGTGGGATGTTAGAGAGTTGCACAGTATGGAAACAGGCCTTTTGGTCCAACTCATCTGTGCACCAATATCAGCCTGGATTTTTGTGCTCAATTGAGTGGATTTTGAACCTTCTGACTCAGAGACAAGAAGGACGTGAGGCTTCAGTTAGTGAAGTGTAGTCATTCTGGGAGAACTCAACATTGGCATCTTAAGGAAATGCTCAGTTTAGAGGAATGTCACAAGGTCATTTGTATTTTAAAAAAGCCCGTACCTTACACTCTGAAAGGATACCAGATATCCTAAATTAATCTAGTCCCATTTACCAGCATTTGGCCCATATCGCCTCTACACCCTTCCTATTTATGTACCCATCCAGATGCCTTTTAAATGTTGTATGACCCGCTGTGATCTCCAGCATCCATGAAGACAGAGCAAGCTAATGTTTCGAATCTAGACGACTCTTCATCAGACTCCGACTCGAAAAGTTAGCTTGTTCTCTCTCCACAAATACTGTCTGACCCACTGTGATCTCCGGCATTTATTGTTTTCAGTACAGGTTCCAGCATCTTCAATAATTTGCTCCTGCCTTTTAAATGTTGTTCTCTCCCAAAACTACATCTCCTGCTCTCTCCCTCTCTTCCCTCCTGTTTAAAATATTATTGCTTTTGATCTTGTTTTTAAAAGTTCGAAAAGCAAAGCAAAAACTTATAAAAACAGCAATTACTGCTCCAAGAAATTGAGGAAATCAGTTCCAGCACTGAAAAAAAACCTCAGAGGAGTTTCAATTGTCTCCTGTCCACCACTTTGGAAGTAATCATAAATTGATAAGGAGAGACTTGTCCAGGTATTAGACAAGGCTGAACCCACTGAGCATTTACTGAAGCGGCAACAAGAATGGGATTCAAACCCACATGTGTAGAATACAATGGACTAGCAGTCTTAACCTCCCAGTGATCTCATCTCATGTCATTCTTGTCTCTGAGTCAGAAGGTTCAAAATCCACTCAACTGAGCTCAAAAATCCAGAATGACACTCTGATACAATACACAGCAAAGCTGCATTATCAGAGAGGCTGACTTTCAAACAAAGCTGTAAACAATCTGCACTCTCAGGTGGATGTAAAAGAACCCAGCGTACTTTGAAGGATGGCAGGGAAACTGTCCTCGGCATGATGGCTAATATTTATCTCTTAACCAACATCACTAAAAACAAAAAAAAAAAAATCTGCTTCAGTATCACACTGCTGTTTGTGGGAGCTTGCAGTGCGCATGTGGGCTGCCACGTTTGCTGCATTACAAGATTGCCTGCATTTTTAAAAGTAAATCACTTTGAAGTATCCTCAGTTTGTGAAAGGTGCTGCATAAATGCAAGTCTTTCTTTCATGGTATTGTATTGAAGAGACTATTATAGTAAACGAGGTCTACACTCACACAAGTGAATAGTAGCAGGTTTTATTGACCAATAATTAGATAATGAAGATGGTAGGAGAGGCATCTTCTCATACCCTACAGAAAAAAGGCTCCAGTTACATGTAATCTGAGCATGCTCAATAGCTTTAATTTTGGTAACCCAATGTACCGCAGCCCAAACGCTATATTGATGATATGGTTGTTTGGAGAGGAAGTTTTGGGTACCTGTGTGATAACTGTGGTATAAAGATGAATTTCCATCAATTGATATAGATTCCTGTTACATAATATTTGATCTACCTTTAGGAACTGTGACTCAGGGTGCAGCCAAAAGTAAACAAAAGGATTACTGTGAAGCTCATTTATATTTTGATTTTCCACCATTTTAATCTAAACGTGGTACTAAATCAATAGAGCTCATCCATTGAATCGATACGTCTGAAGCTTATACTGCTTTCATCTGTCCTAGCTACAGCACTACAGAATACAGTCACTAAAGTTTAGAATGCAATTGTTGTTAACGTGTAATCAGATCTTGTGCAGTTCTTACACACACCTTGCATACTTCTTCAGTCTGCGGTTCTCTGAATTACATAAAGGTGAACTCCGTGAGGTTCAAGTTGTGATGGATACAAGCCATAAAACTTGCCCCTTCTGTGCCGGTTTCAGTTAGATGTAACAGTGAAGTGCTGTCATTCTGGAAGATCACAAAATTCACATCTTGAGGAAGTACTCAATTTAGGGGAACGTCACAAGGTCAAAGCTTTTACTTTCACCCTGAAAAGGTACCAGGCACACACTGCCTCAGAAAGCCAACTTGGGTTCACTGTACATGCAGGAGAATCTACAAACACAAAGGAACACATGGCAGACAGATGTGAATCAGTGGTCCAGATCTTCCAGTTCGTGGCAATGCTGGGCTGTTTCTGTTCTGGCTGGATTTGGAAGTCCCAGCTGAAAACGGTCCGTGTTGCCGGAAGCAAGAAGCTTTCTCCATCCTACTGATATTAGCCATATTCGGCTGAACCCAGTGGCTGTGGAAATGGATCAGCACAATCTCACCAGGGCGTGAACAACAAGAGTGGGACAGATGAAGGAAGAAAGGACACACTCACTTGTAGAACACTCTGCACCGTGTTCAGTTAAGTTTTTATCGGTCTCAAGTTTTTCAATAAATGAGTGAGTTAGTGGGTTAATGGGTGAGTGAGTGAGGGTCATGGGTAGGTGGGTCAGATAGTAGCTGGGTCTGAAGGTAGTCAAGACAGATTGAATGGTAGCCACTATTGGTGGATAGTCCAATTGAAGCAATGTAGTCAAGCTGGCATTTAGTCTGAGATAACAAGGTGCAGCATCATAGGAGCAGGAAGGCTGACGTTTCGGGCCTAGACCCTTCTTCAGAAATGGATGGCTTGTCAGGTCGGGTTAGGGTTGGGGGGCTGATTGTGGTGCAGGACGTGGTGTTGAATATCAGTTGTGTGTGCTCAGTTCAGTTATGTTGGCTATTTGTTGAGTTAGACTATGTATTAACTAATATTGTATTTCCTGGTAAATATCCAGGTATGCCAGAGTATTTGGCCCAGGTTTCCAACACCAAGACTTTCACAGAAGATTCAGGGCCCGAGATAAAGTGTCTGTCTTGGTTTGACTAGCAAGATATCCATGCTCAGTATGAGATGCCCTGTTTGCTGAAGTATTTTAGGGAGATATTTAGAGATATCTAATGTATTATAATTATCCGAGGACTGTTTGATTGAACCCCTTGATGGATGGCTGACTTGATAACTAAACCATGTCACTTCTGCTCTGAGAACAAGGTGGAGAAAGCTGACGCATACCACACCAAACTGTGCTAAGAGTGGAAAATGTTCCATTCTCTAGCAATAACATCTCTCCTGAATTAAACATTCGAAATTTCTGCTTTTTCCTCCCTGGGGCAGCAGTTGTGGGCACTTCCCTCATGGATTTGGTCCTGACCCTGAATTATACTGCAGTGGGCACCCATTGTTGGCAGATCTATGGCTTTTGCTATAATGATGTAAATAAATTTGCCATGATACCCAGTGATTTACCCAACACAGAACACTGATATAAAGCTTGCTATTTCCTACGGTCAGGTCCTGGCATGGAAGCCTTTCATGCATAACAGGGCAATGGTGGCAGAAATGGCAAGGAAGTTTGACAGACGACCTAACCTCAGCAGTCCTACATCTTCCGGGATATACACACAGAAGGGGCTGAATGAGAGGAGTACCAGTCCTTACTCTGCAACAGGATTTGTAAACGGACAAAAAAAAGGAGGCATAACCTGATGGAACCAGGTCACACTTCAAACTCCTTTCTCAAAAACCCCAAGGCCAAGGAATTTTAAGGCTTTAAACTGCTGTGAAAATAAAGCATGACTGGAAATGTAAATGATCCTTTACATACCTGACAAGGCATGTTGACCTTGGCAACAGATCACAACACGTTCAATATCCAGGTTCTCTGATGGGACGTGTATATTCAGAATTTCTTTCTTGAAAAATAATTGCAAAACTTGAATAAAGTGCCAAAAACATGAACAGTTACTCTACAAAGATGTGAGAATCCAATTTTAATGTTAAAACATTCATGCTTCTAGATATGTGTTTTATTTGTGAAGAGTAATTGCTGACTGTATAGTGCAATGCTTAATCATATTGCCACATACTTTTATTGGATAAAATGTTATTTTTATGAATCTTTGTTACTTCTTTAGTATAAATTTACTAATGTCCAAGAGGTTGAATTGTTTAACTTATGTACTTTGAAATTCTTCCATTTAAACCTAACCTTCTCTACTTATTGACGAGGTAATCCCATCTGTTTCCAGTGCTATTATTTTAATGAATCTATATTTCCAAAGTATCAATTATTCGGTGAATCTATCCCAACATCTATTGATCCATCGAATCTATCTGTATGTCTACCTATTCAATCTCTCCACAAATCTACCCCAAATGTCTATCCTCTGTCCCCTTTCAATCCATCTACATGTTCACCTGTCAATCAATGTATTGATTAAGTTAATGTTTTTCTGTCTCCCACTGCTAGATTGTCTATACACTCTCACGTTTGCATATGCAGTATTGTACAGCCATCTATCTATATATCTTTATTCCTATGTCACCTTAACTTCCACTTCCTACAAACTACGCTTCCTTGGCCTACCAGGTCATGCATTTTTAATGCAGAAAATACAGCCAGAGGCTTGATTTCACTGCATTGCGATTTTACTAAAACAATAACTATCAATCACCTAAATTTCTTGCTGAAGACATAAAAAGCTGTTCTTGCCTAATTATTTTCCGGATATTATTGCCAACCCTGCCTTTTGATGGTTGGGTTTGTCTCTGTTACTCTGTCGACAAATACCAGAGCACAGTTTAACATTGCAGTGGAATGTAACCATTTATATATATATATATTTAGTAGAAAAATAGAACAGACAGAATGTTTTTCCCTTGCTGCTGGTGAGCTTGGAGGTTGGTTGGGCATTTAATTTGGCAGCGTTGTGTCATATCTGAAGCCTGGTGCATCCCCTCCTCCACCAGAAATCTTTGGTCAACATTCCTGCCAATTAAGTGGCCAGTTAAGGACTGTCAAAGGTCCTCATCTTGAGGCTGCTGGTGTTAACCCAGCTGAAAGTGGACTTGTCACAGGTCAGATTTTGCAGGGCATTTGTCACCTCTGGGTGGATGGGCCAGTGGAGTCCCTCGAACGAAGGCAATCAGCGCCTGATTCACAGACTGGATACAGGGTCCCATGAGAGAGAGCACCTACCCTTTGCCACTGAACCCCTCATCCACTCCTCCCCGTGTTACATGCGGCCTAGCTCCTCCTAGATCTCTGGGTTGAAATGGAGAGGGACTGGTGGTGGATGGGAGGTGTTCTTCCAGCAGCAGTTATCGCCTCTGATCCAATGGGTTAATTCCAGAAAAGAAAGTGTGCATATGCCGCCTGATGGCAGTTGTTGTTCAGTGGGCCTTCCCAAGAAGAGGAGCTGTGATTTTTTTCTTCACCAGGTCTCCAGAGATCCCCAATGCCAGAGCAAGAGTTTACCTATTTGCATAGCTCTGAATGGTAAGCCAAACTTTGCTGAAAAATTAATGATATCCAAAAGGTGGACCAAAGTGCAGCGCCTGACCAGCACCTAGTGTTATATTGTTCCTGGAAACTAAATTTGAAGGCAATTCTGACTGAAAGGATGGTTCACTTCTGTTGACTGGGTATAGGACATCCTAGTATTTGCTCTTGTCAGGAAAAGTGTTTGCAGGACTCTAAGGAAAGGGCAGGAGGAATGGGACTAATTGGATAGATCTTTCTAAGAATTGATACAGTCACAATGGGCCATCTTCTGTACAACATCAATTATTCCACCTTTCTGAGCTTAAAGGTTTACCAAAAAGAGATAAATTAAAAATAGCAACTCTGCAGTGCCCATGCAAGATGTTGGTGCTATTTAGAGCAAGTACTAAAATACGGTACATAACTGGCAAAATGGTGACTTATTCTTGGCCTCTCATTAGTAGGAAAAGACATGCAATTGAAAATTTTTATCATCTTTTGCCATGAATAGACACAATTATTCCATTATAACCCATTGCATATTTCTAACTTATTTAAACAGTATTAAACATTTATGTAAAGAGCTGGCATTAGGGCTGTTGTTTTATTTATTATATTAAACAGGTCTAGTTTAAGTCTAGACTAGTTTAGGTAAATCAACTCTCTACTAATACTTCTTGTGATCCGATGAACAATGCAGTATTTAGACCCTCTGCCTTCGTTGGAGACAGGATTTTTAATTGGAAAATGGCACACATACACTTTTGAAATGAGGAGAGATTGAGCACATAGTTAGTTACTGTCATTAGAACATAGAACATAGAACAGTACAGCACAGTACAGGTCCTTCGGCCCACGCTGTTGTGCCGAACTGTTACCCTAAACCTAAGGTCTATCTAACCTCCAGCCCTACCTTATACTATCATCCATATGCCTATCTAATAGCTGCTTAAATGCCCCTAATGAGGCCGACTCCACTATCCTCTCCGGCAATTCATTCCACGCCCCTACCACTCTCTGAGTAAAGAACCTACCTCTGATGTCTCCCCTATATCTACCTCCACTCACTTTAAAACTATGCCCCCTCGTAATAGCTACCTCCACCATAGGAAAAAGTCTCTGGCTGTCCACTGTATCTATACCTCTGATCATTTTATACACCTCTATCAAGTCGCCTCTCATCCTTCGTCGTTCTAAAGAGGAAAGCCCAAGCTCTCTCAACCTTTCCTCGTAAGACCTTCCCTCCATTCCATGCAACATCCTGGTAAATCTCCTCCACACCTTTTCCAGCGCTTCCGCGTCTTTCCTGTAATGAGGCGACCAGAACTGGATACAATACTCCAGATGTGGCCGAACCAGAGTTTTGTATAGCTGAAGCATAACTTCACGGCTGTTGAATTCAATCCCTCTATTAATGAAAGCTAACACACCATACGCCTTCTTAACAACTCTATCCACCTGGGTGGCAGCTTTCAGGTAACTGTGGACATGAACCCCAAGATCCCTCTGCTCCTCCACACTGCCAAGAATCTTTCCGTTAACCCTGTATTCTGCTTTCAAATTTGTCCTTCCAAAATGAATCACCTCACGCTTTTCAAGGTTAAACTCCATCTGCCACTTCTCAGCCCAGCTCTGCATCCTATCAATGTCCCTAAATAACCAAGAACAGCCCTCCGCACTATCCACAACTCGACCCACCTTCATATCATCCGCGAACTTACTAATCCACCCTTCCAATCCTACATACAAATCATTTGCAAAAATCACAAATAGAAGAGGACCCAGAACAGATCCTTGTGGTACACCACTCGTAACTGAGCACCATGTTGAATATTTTCCATCCACTTTGTCTTCTAAGGATCAGCCAGTTCTGAATCCAATCTGCCACATTTCACCCTATCCCATGCCTCCTTACTTTCTGCATGAGCCTACCATGGGGAACCTTATCAAACGTCTAACTTAAATCCATGTATACCACATCCACTGCTCTACCTCCATGTGTTTGGTGACCTCTTTAAAGAATTCAAAGAATTTAAAGAATAAAGAAAAAAGGTTTGTGAGGCATGATCTACCCCTCACAAATCCATGCTGACTATCATGAATCAAACTGTGCCTATCCAAGTGATCATAAGTCCTATCTCTCAGAGCCCTTTCCAATAATTTGCCCACCACTGAAGTAAGACTAACTGGCCTGTAATTTCCGGGGTTATCCCTATTCCCTTTTTTGAACAAGGGAATGATGTTTGCCACTCTCTTTACTTGCCAGACTGTGAAAAGAGATTGGGCAAGTGTACTGTCTTCAACTAACTTAGAGATCCAACGTGAAGTGAGTTCACTCACCCTCCATCTATTTTGGAAGAGGACAGATTCACAGCGTGCAATTTGGTGTCAAATTATCACTCTCATTCAAAGATAGCTCTGCCTCACAATTCTGTATCTGACTTGCATGATCAAGCATTGTAGAATTGAGGGAGATGTGTTAATTTCAACTACGCAAGTGCAAGACCACATTGATAGTGTGGATAATTGTTAGACAAGATCTTTTTATCCCTGATAGAACAACATAAGACCTGAAGACCTGAAGAAATAGGAATAGACAGAACTTATTTTTTGGGTTAGATTCTACAAAGTTGTGTCCTCCCACAGAGCTTTGAGTCTCTGTGAATTCAGCTCTCTGCCTTGCATAGGATAGACAACCCTATGGAGCCCATCAACCCCTATGCCTCTGCATTAAGGATAACATCTCATAAGATATAGGATTGAGTTCCCATCATACATAATTACTGAATGCTTGATGAACAATGGAAGGAACGGTGGTCAGCAGTTAACACTTAAAATACCTAACCCGGGAATACACTGAAAAGGGTGCCTTATCTCAAGATGCTTCCTCTCAAACACTAAAAAAAGTGAAAATAAGCAGGGATTGAAAATATATGGGTTACTCTGCATATCTACAGAACACAATGATTATAATCATAAAAAATTGTAACCATCTGGTAGATTTTGATATGTGTTCCTTAAAATGATCGAAACTAAGCTTTCTATATTTTACCCTAACTACACACACTATAAACCCAAGAAGACTTAAAGAACTTAATACTGAACGTATCAGCAAAAATATTGATGTGCGAAGCAATCTTCGATAACCACAGTGGGCCAAGGTACTCCTGTTTATACACATTTGCTAAGTGCCGCAGAATCAGTTCTCCTAAGAATTCCCTTTTTGCGGTCTTCATAAACCAGAATTGTAATCATAACAATTTCTCCATTTTGAAACCACTTCCTTCACAGAAAAGCTGCAGATGTTTGAAAAACTTGTCCTTTGGAAAGCTGAACAAACTCAACTTGTTGATGGCATGCTAACAGTTTCATTGTTTCTGGTTTAACCATCATTGTGCATGGATAAGAACAGGTAGTATTGGGAAAGGTCTGCTGGAAGACTAGTGGATTTTGATAGCATGGATTGAAGTGGACAGTAAAGTGGTGTTACAAAACCATAATTCCGACGTCACAGATGTTTACACTTCAGTTTCATATGTACCAAACTTTTTAAAAAATTGAGTCATTGAGAAAATACTATAAACAAAAGCAAGTGTGATGCCAGAATGATAATTGCAATAGTCTCAGGCCAAGGGAAGGTTTTGTCTCTGGAGTGAAGGTCATTATCCTTTTGTGTGTTTGATGTACATTTTAACTTTTCACACTCCTTTCTTGTAATTCCAGGTACCAGGTAGAAAATGGTTCACTTATTAAGGTTCTCCACATGCTTCATGTGTTAAGGAATGGTAGAGTATTGACCATTGCTTTTTTATGCCACTACACTCAATCTAGTCAAGAACCCTCTGTAGCAGGTGTAATGGCCAAAGTTTGTGTGCTTTATTGTTTTTAGGGACAAAAGTGTTTCTTACATGTGAAGTTAGTGAGTATTTTTGTCCTCAGGCTGGCTTGTCCCAATTTAAATCATACCAGCAGCAAATGTTTGTGAATTTAAAAATAAAAAAAAATTGTTATCACAGGAGGTTTAAACCTGTGACCTCTCACATTCACTATCATACACATATGAGGATTATAGACAATAGAAAGAAAAGCAGTAGTTACAATTTGGGATTATTTCAGTCTCTTTCATAGCAACCCAATAGTTTTGTATATTAGTTGATGCTTTTGTTGGAGCAGAGGAGTCTTAGTAAAAGCTAATGCTTCATAGTTAAACTGCTAGGAATTCAGATCTGAGGTGAGCATGAAGTTGGAGCAGCTTAGGTGAGAAGAGTCCTTCTCTCACTTCCAAAGTAAAACTGTAGTTGCCTTGCAGCTGATCCATTAGCTTTCTAGAAGGAACATTCTTCTTGAAAATCCTGCACTAACTAGAAGGGGGCACTCCTCTGTTTCATCATGCCTTTTCCAATGTTACGTGAAGGGTCACACATTAATAATAAATGAAAACTGTCATACTGGGTTCAGGATGGTTGAGGTGCAATGCTGCTACCAATCCTCTGACCTATGCCGGGTCAAAGGGCCTGACTAATGATCAGTGGTAGACTCTAGACCACTAGTGAGTCTCCACAAGAAGAAGCACTTGCCTTGTGTAACAAGAGGCAGTGTATCGTATGATATCAATAGGCACAAGTTACATTGATTAGTTAGGCATAATTACTTAAAATTATCAGGAGTCAGAGATGGCACTTCTGACCTCATTGGGATCTTGCGCAAGACTGCCTGATTCTCCAGCCAAACACTATGGGTGATATCATTGGATTGGGTGAACCTTAATGCAACTTGAATAGTAACTGTTTCAGAACAATAACCATATACTCCTCGTGACTTAACTATTGACACTGAGCTGTGACACCAAACAGTGTAAAGGGGAGCAGTAGTTTGCAATGGGACCATGATAGATTAAGAGAGTGAGCAAAATTTTGGCTGGTGGAGTTTAACTTGGAAAGTGGAAGATCATCCATTTTGGACCAGAACATGTTAGGACAGTTATTTTCTTAATGGGGAGGTGAGGAACTGTGGAGGAGCACAGAGATTTGGGAATGGATGTACACAGATCACCAAGAGCTATTCGGCAAGTTTAAGAATAATGATAAGGCCAAAACAATTTCATGGTGGGGTTGGAATATGAAGGGTTAGAACTTATGCTGCAGTTATATAAATCTCTCGTTATACTCCACCTAGAGGTCCAAGTGCAGGTCTGGGCACCACACATCAGGAAGGATATTTTAGTCTTAGACGAGGTATAGCACAGATTCATCTGAGGCTAAAATGGTTAAGTTATGAGCGCAGACTACATAGCCTCGCCTTTATAGAAGATGAAGGGTGCTCTTTTTGAGCTGTTTTAAGATTATTAAATCATTTGATAAGATTGATAGAGGGAAATTATTTCTTCTGGTGGCTAATATCCAGAAATTGGGGTGCATAACCCTTAAATTTAGAGCTGGACAGTTCAGGGCTGAAGGTGAGGAAGTTCTGCCTCATTCCCAAGGGTAGGAAAAATCCGAAACTCTTTCCCTTAAAAAGCTGTTGTTGCTGGTGGAGCCAATTCAAAAATTCCAGACTCAGACAGATTTTCTTTGGGCAGAAGTGTTGAAGGGTATGGAACAAGGCAGGTGGATGGAATGAAGGTACAGTTCAGATGGGATCGAAGTGAATGGTGGACAGGGGAAAAGATGGTGAATAGCCTCCTCCTGTTTCTGTGTCCTGTACTGACCAGTCTAATAGGAATGGAATACAGCTTTGCTTCCTGTGCTTGAAGTGCAGTAAGGTAGACAAAATAGGAGAGATTTTCTAATTGATTGCACCCAATAACCAAACAGCCTGAATCTCACAAAGCAAAATACTGCAGATGCTGGAAACCTGAAGCAAACACAGAGAATGCTGGAGAAACTCAGCAGGTCTGGAAGTGTCTGCAGAGAGAAACAGAGTTAGTGTTTCAAGTCCAGTATGACTGCTCTTCAGAACTGTTTTGAAGAAGAGTCATACAGACTTGAAATGTCAACTCTAGGTTCTCTCTCCACAGATACTGCCAAACCTACTGAGTTTCTCCAGCATTTTCCTTGTTTGATCCAGATATTCATCTGCATGCAAGTGCCCAAATTTTAATTGGTCCTTAATGTTACTTCATGCTATATATTAACATTTATTTCAAGTCATAGCCAAAGGCTGAAAATGTCAGAAAGAGAAAGACGACATTTGAGGCACATATTTTGATGCTTGTTCTTGTCGTTGAATGTTGAATACATACAGATGAGGATTGATAGAATTTTAGTTGTATACCATTTACATTGGTGGGTTTTTTTCTTCTTCAACAACTTATTGCTGTAACTTTTCCATATCTCAAAATCTGAAGGGTGCAGGTATATGGTAATTATGACTCGACCTCATCTAATTTCTCATACTCTTGATTATGATTCACTGCTTGTAAGCCAAAATGTAGCAGAACAGAAGAAGACAGACACAAGTTAGAGGAGGCCACAAAACATTAGGCCTTACATTTGAAGATGTCATCCTTCTTGTTGCTAGGCTAAAGGATATAAAAGGAGTAGCAGAGTAGGGGATTTGGCACACGTGGAACCATATTCCTGCGTAAAACGGTACTTTCAGCTGAGTGCAGAAGAAAACTGAAGGGATTGCAGGGGTGAAGACAGATTGCACCGTGCCGCCCAGACGCAGACTAATTTGCACTCAATTCCCAATAGTTGCATTGTCAGGTTATTTAGAATTATTCACAAGAAGAGGTTGTGTACATCAATAATTTCATGACCTTTTATAACATCTTACAAAAGATCTAGGTCAAATCTTAAATAGGAGTATAGATTTCTGAACAGCTATTTCACTTTTCATTTTTGGGCACAATAACACACACTAAGGGAAAGTGCCAATCCCTATCATGTTAATGTTTAGTTAAAGCCGCAGCCAAATAATGATGAACTCACCAAGAAAAGTAAACCTTAAAGCACTGGGGATAGTAGGAACTGCAGATGCTGGAAAATCTGAGATAACAAGATTTAGAGCTGGATGAACACAGCAGGCCAAGCAGCATCATAGGAGCAGGAAGGCTGATGTTTCGGGCCTAGACCCTTCATCAGAAATGGGGGAGGTGAAGGGGGTTCTGAAATAAATAGGGAGACAGGGGGAGGCGGATAGAAGATGGATAGAGGAGAAGATAGGTGGAGAGGAAACAGACAGGTCAAAGAGATGGGATGGAGCCAGTAAAGGTGAGTGTAGGTGGGGAGGTAGGGAGGTCTGCTTGGGAACCCTGCAGCCCAATGGTATCAATGTGGATTTCACAAGCTTCAAAATCTCCCCTCCCCCTACCGCATCCCAAAACCAGCCCAGCTCGTCCCCGCCTCCCTAACCTGTTCTTCCTCCCATCTATCCCCTCCTCCCACCTCAAGCCACACCCCCATTTCCTACCTACTAACCTCATCCCGCCCCCTTGACCTGTCCATCCTCCCTGGATGACCTATCTCCTCCCTACCTCCCCACCTACACTCACCTTTACTGGCTCCATCCCCGCCTCTTTGACCTGTCTGTTTCCTCTCCACCTATCTTCTCCTCTATCCATCATCTATCCGCCTCCCCCTCTCTCCCTATTTATTTCAGAACCCCCTTCCCCTCCCCCATTTCTGATGAAGGGTCTAGGCCCGAAACATCAGCCTTCCTGCTCCTATGATGCTGCTTGACCTGCTGTGCTCATCCCGCTCTACACCTTGTTATCCCTAAAGCACTGGAGATGTTTTGTTCTTTTCCTTCTGTGGCAGTTAAACATAATAATCTAATAAAGTGAAAGTACCATCAGAGGAAGCGAATTGTATTGCACATTGCAGCCCTTCATGCTGGTATAACTCCAATGTAAGTGCAAGCAATAACAATCCAAGAAACAATAAATGTATCCTTAAATTACTCCCAAGATCTCTTACAGAGGGCTTTGTGACTGTGCAAAACATAATTAATAGTGGAGCTGACTGCAGAGTTATAAACCCAGACATTATTGCTTGTGCTATTTGTTATGAACACTGGATGCATTGTTATGTTATTTCTTTGTTCACTATTTTCAATGAGGTGTGAGCAAGTTAATCATTGTATTATCAGGTAAGTGCTCATGTCACAACACCAAATTTTATTGCAAAATGTGTATATGTAATCTGCCAAACCAGTCATGCTATTTTCCTTTCAGCTTTTATCTCTCCGATGTGGGATTCTTGTGTTTATTGGGAAATCACTTGTTAATGAGGGACTGGCAAGTCAGTATCAGTATCGTATCAGTATCCAAGAGGGTTGAAGGAACACAGTTGTGTGTATAGCTATCGATGACAGGATTTGATTGAGCTATTGTATCCTCATCAATCTTACACACCCACATATTTTTCAGCCAGAAAATAACAGTATTTGCTGGCAGTGATGGAAGGCCAAGTGTTTTCTGGCTGAAGCTGTTAAAACTTCAATAGACTGTTGACTATTACAATGGGGAAGGGCATGAGATTCTTCACCTATTTGATACAGCCAGATTTAATCCCAATTTTACAATTTAAAGGAATGTGTTTAATTGGCTGTAGCAACCCTTTATGACAACAAGTAACATTTATGCACTGCCTGTGATGTGGTACGATGACTATGCACTTCACAAAGGTATAATCAGGCATATGAATTGCCACCATACCAAATGGTCTTGTGCAGCCAAGGAAGTACTCCCTATACTGTTGTTACTGCTGTGAAGTAGGAATCATGACAGACAATCAGCAATGTGACAATAGCCAAATACTCAGCCTTTGTGGCATTGGTTGAAGGATAAATATTGGTCCAAAACCTGTGGAGGGATAACTCAGACGTTCTTCTTTGAAACAGTGCCATGATTTTATGTCCATCTGAAACAGGTCCTTAGTTTAACATCTCGACCAAAAGACAGCAGTTACCGACAGTGCACCGCTCCCTCATGTACTAAGCCATATGTCAGCCTTAATTTTGGTCCTTGACTGGGACTTGAAACCACAAACTTCAACTCAGAGGTAAGAATGTTACAAATTGAGTCATCACTGGCCTCATGACTCAAGGTTTGGTCAAAGAAGTAGGCTTTAAGTAAATTATTTAAGTTAGAAATAGAGGCGGACGGCCAGAAAGGATTTCTCATGGAATTCCACAGCTCAAAGCACAGCTGCCAGTGGTGAATTTACTCAGATTTAACAAAGATTGCAATAATGATAGACTTGGGAAATGTTAGAAGGAAATACCTACATATAGTAAAGGAAGTTGGAAACAGCATCTGAGACCCAATAAGAGTGCCAAACCTCCAGGATATTCCTGGAGTCTCCAGAAATTAAAGATTAATCTCCTGGATAATCTTACAAACAACCCAGGAGAAAAAAAGTCACAGAGGCATTACAAAAGAAGCTGGAGTGTTTTTATTTACATTTTCTTTGTACACTTCTGCATTTTAGCTCAGAAAGAGTGTGTAATGGCAAGTTGCATTTCTTTTTGTTTGTTCATGCAATACGAGTGTTTCTAGTTAAGCCTGCATTTGTTGCTCATCCCTAATTACCCCTTGGGGAGGGTGGTGGTGAGCTGCCTTCTTTTGATGAAACCCCCTGAAATATATTGGGGCTCAGTGGTTAGCATTGCTGCCTCACAGCACCAGGGACCCTGGTCAATGCTGGATTGGCCATGCCGTATTGTCCATAGTATCCAGGGTGGGCAGGCTAGGTGAATTAGCCATGGAAAATGCACGATTACAGGGATAGGGTAGGAGCAGGTCTGTGTGGGATGCTATTCAGATGGGTTGGTGTGGAGTCGATGGGCTGTTTCCACACAGTAGGGATTCCAGTCTATTCTATTCATGTCAAATGCTCACAGTCGACAGTTCTATGGTCAATTGGAGGAAAATTAATTTTCTCTTATGTTCTCGCGTACCTCCTGTTTGCCAGAAGACCACCTTCTGATCAGATTCCAAAGTTGAAGGCATAATTTGAAGCCTGACAAGAGCAGGTTTATTCTAATTCTCCTTAACTTGACCAAGGATTGGTGATCTGCTGAAGCAGCACTAACACCAGTCTGTCACTATACTTCCAGGATATGTCCATATGTACTTTGAAACATTGGCTACATGGATGGAAGTTGCATTTCACGACACCACTGACACTACATTTTTAAATAGACCGATGACAAATGAATTAACTGTGGTACACATTTACCCATTCGCTGGAGCCAATACTAAGTGCTGCGGAGAGAAAAAGAGATTTTTCTTTTGCTTGTCCTCCTACTTAAATCATGTTCGGGTTGCCCAGACTAATGCAAAGATCTATAATCTATGATTAAATTAGACTAAGTAATAAGATATCATCCAGTTGATTGATTTCCCCAGCCACAGCACTGCCAGGCTTGCTGTGCAGGAAACTGTGCCATTATTTTTAATGTTGATCCCTGTAAAAGGTATTTCCTTTACCACAAAAGCTGGTCCAATAATCTATTTAATTTAACATACATGTTCACCTCTTGCAGTCAAGATATTGCAATCTTCCTGGATTTCGAAATGAAAGTTATTACATTTTTATTTTTACTATAGAAAGAGTGCCTAAGGGACTAAACCCAGTTATTTGTCTGAATGCAATAGATTTTTTTTTCAATTTATATGCACTATGGTAATTCAAGGCACAAATCTTCAAGACTATTGATCAATATAATAAACTTCTCAATGAACAGGACATTCATTATTCTGATGTTGGCATAACATGATCTATTACATTAACAATTATGTTAACCAAAGTTTAACCATTATTACCTTTAGATTACATATCATCATCGCTTCAAATCCTGGCTTTAAAAAAGGTTACGGCTGATAAGCCGTCACAGGGTTTTAATATCAATCTAAAAAGTCCCAGGCGGAAAAGCAATTGAATTCACTTGGATTTATTTTAGCTTCCCGAGCCTTCGAAGCAGAAAGAGCTAAACAATACAGCTTTGCACACCTCTTTTATTCAGAAATAATCATCTTCATTTTGTGCAGAGATTTTTAATTTTTTTTAATAGCAAACTTCTCCAAATTGGATTTGATTTGATTGATAGATTTGGTTCTAAAACTTGAGTTTCACTGATGGAGGAACACACTGCTTCTTTCCCATTTTATGCTATTTATCATAGCATGAATGTGCAATGGCAGAATATTAGAATCTGATTAATTTGCATCAGCAAACAAAAGCTTTGTTATCCACAAGACTTGACTCTCCATCCACGTTATTTGAAAAGTTTAACCTGCTGAAGTTTGTTCTTTTCTTTATATGGTGAGGTAGCACGCTGATGTTCCAACAAGGTGTGATGCAACACAATTTCATGAGCCACACGCTGCAAGTGGTTTCATCTCAGTCATGTTATTTTGGAGAAGTGATGCGTATCTGGGTCCAAGTGCTTGCTCATAAGAGGTGGAGTTATCTTGCAACCTCTTAACAGCAAACAACCAAATAATATCAGTAGAAGCCAAAGACAGGATCTCTTGGAGATGTGAGTTGAGCATTTCAGAGTTTAGCTGGAGTATGTCATCAACTTTGCTTCCAGTTTCCACTTTTCTTTAACCTTCATACAGTCTATTTCCAACTTTTCCCTTCTTTTCCTCAACTGTTGTCTCTATTTCGAGGTATAGACTAGCAACCAATGTTCAACCAAAACCAAATGACTACCATTAACTATTTTGATCATATTTACTCACACCCTGTTTCCTGCAAAGACTGTATTCCATTCTCCCAGTTCCACCACAGCAGATGGAATATTGCACACAAATGCTTCTGATATGTCATCCTTTTTTCTCACCCATCCCCATTGCATTTCACATATCGCTGTTGTGACCCCATTTTCTCCCCATAGAACTGTATCAGGATGTTCCTTTTCCTCACCTTCCACTCCATCAGTTTCCATATACAATGGATCAAACTCTGCCAATTTGGCCAAATCTAACATGTTTTTACCCCCTAAGCGCATCTACCTCTCTCCTCATCTGCCAGTATTCTGAAGGGACCAATCTTGCTGCAATATCTTTGGTCCATTCCTCAACCACCCACTGTACCCCTTCCCATGGCTCCTTATCATGCAAACAGACAGATGCAACACTAGCTCTTTCACCTATCTCCCCATTGTCCAAACATTCCTTTCAGATGGAACAGCAGTTTACTTGCCCTCCTTTCAATGTGGTCTACTGTATTGACTGCTCACAATATGGTGTCCTCCACAAGTGGGAGATCACATACACTGAGAAGTACCCCAGTTCAGTCTGCAAGTGTGACCACAAGCTTCCAGGAGCCTGTTATTTTCATTAATTTTCCACCTTGCTCCTAGTCTACACTCTCTGTTCTTGTACTCCTGTGATGTCCCTGAAGCGAAGGTAGATAAAACTCGAGGAAAAGTACCTCATCTTTCAACTAGGCACTTAACTGTCATCTGAATTCAATTTTCAGTTCAACAATTTCAGATCATAACCTCATTTTATTTAGTTTACAATATTTTTCTGTCCTGCTTTTCTCTTTTCTTTTTTTTTAACTTTCAGACAGCAGATGTTCATGATCCTGCTATTCAGATCCAGATCGTATGTTTTATTTACTTGTTCCAATCTCTTGGGGCTTTCATCATAGACTCCTGTGCCATTTGATTTCTCCTGCCTTCCACACCATCAATAATCTCCCCATTATTTTCCCTTGATTAAAATCTATTACATCTCTAATATTTCCCCCTTCCAATGAAAGATCTTCAACATGAAATATCAGTGGATTTTCAGGGGCCATTGGTGAGGGGCCGTGTGGAAGCAAGGCGTAGAAAGTGGTGTGAAGAGGCATTAGGGAGGTATCTGATGATCTATTGCTGCTAAGCCATTTTGTCAGCAGTGGGAAAGATGGTAGACAAGGTTCAAAACAAAAATTGCTGGAAAATCTCAGCAGATGTGGCAGCATCAGTGGAAAGAAAACAGAGATAACATTTCTGGTCCAGCGACTCTTCTTCAGAGTGTTTAAAGGAATTTCTGTTTCTATCTCTGTAACAAGCACTGTTATAGGAAGTATCATTCAGGTCAGCGCAAGATGAAATGTTATGTTTGCAGCCCAGCTCCACTCACTTTCATTTCTGAATCAAAACGTGGCTTTTCCTCCTCCATCAAAGCTCCAACAAGCCTATGCTGCAGCTCATGATCAGAGGTGCAGTTCAGGCCCTCCAATCAAAGTCAAAATTGCAAAAAAAGGAATTTCTGTTCAACATTGGTCCTTCCGCCAGTAATACTACAAATTGGATGGCTATTGCTTGACTTCATTGTTTATGAGAGTAAAATGGCTGGGGCTTGTATTTCAAAGTAATTTATGCAATCTGAATCGGTGACAGGTTGCAATATAAATACAAGCCTTTCTTATTCAGTTGGATGATTCAAGTGATAAAGTTCACGTGGATGTAAAGTTGAACTTTTCATTAAAATTAGCAGACAGAAGATGTGCACCCCAGAAATCACCACTCTTGAAATGTTATTGCAGAAAGACTTTTGAATTGATCATCACAGTCATAAATCTAATAGAAGTCTACATTAGTGCCATCTGGAGTCTGGCCTGTTCTTCCTCTTTATTGTTGTAAATAAGCAATCTTTGTTTCATACAACACCTGCAAAAACAGTTCCTGCAAGTGGCTAAATTACCATAAAGTTCAAAAGGTTATGAGGGGACAGATTTTTTCACTAATTATCACAAGGATTTCTCCTCATCATGTCTTATTGGGAAGTTTAACACTGCTGGTTAGAGAAAACAACTGCAAGTTAGACAACAGAAGACCATCAGAAACAACAATGTGTCCCTGTTGTACAAAGCCATAAAAAATAGGAACAGGATTAGGCCATTCGACCCCTTGAGCCTGTTCCGCCATTCAATGGGATCTGATTTAATTTATTCTCACGTGTATTTATTAGTGAAAAGTGTTGTTTAGTGTCACCACTGTTTGGCACCATCTTAAAACTCAGAAAATAAAACCAAAACACGGAATATAAATCGAGAAAAATAAAACAATAAAGTTCATCTTACAGTTTTATCTCAATAAAGTTAAGTGGTCTTAGGAATAGCTCCCACTTCTAGCCCAGCCGTGGACTTGGATCTGGGCTCCTGCACCCTGCCTTGAGTCCCTCAAGGATTATGGCTGATCCGACATTCTGCACATCCACTTTCTTGTCCTTTCCCCATAAGCCTCGATTCCCCAACTGATCAAGAATTTATCTATCTCAGCCTTCAATATACACAAGGATTCTGCACCCTACTGTTCTCTGTGGCAAGTAGTTCCAAAGACTCTAAACCCTCTGAGACAAGAAATCCTCTGAGCCCCACTGAGCCCTTTCAGATTCTACAGCAGTCAATAACTGAGGTAAAACTTGTAACAAAACAATGGCGCGGTCACGCCTGCAGTCAGAATCCTTGGGACCAAGTCAATTTTGAATTACAAACCACAGGTGAATGAAACAGAAAGCAACATGGACATAGATATAAAAGCATAACACTGCGATAAAATGTTATAAAGCAATAGGAGTCAGTAAAAGCAAAATACTGTGGATGTTGTAAATCTGATATAAACATAGAGAATGTTGGAGAAACTCAACAGGTCTGGAAGATCTGCAGAGAGAGAAACAGATCTGATATTTTGAGTCTGATGTAACTCTTTGATAGTTCTGAAACTTGTTAATTCTGTTTCTCTCTCCACAGATGCTGCCAGACCTGCTGAGTTTCTCCAGCATTCTCTGTATTTATTTCAGGAATAATGATAGTTATACTTGTCCAAATACTTTATTCTTCATGTTTCTGCTCCCAAGGTACTGTGTCAAAATGATATCATGTGTTGCTGGAGTGTCTTCAAAACGTCTCTGGCCAGCTAATGTTTCTGAACAATAGATTTCGAGACTGGAGGTTGTAACATATTAGAAATTATTAATGAACACGTGGAAGTTGGTCAAAAACCTCTGGACACCTTTGCCATTGAAATGGCGCATCTATGTCTTAAGGTTATTTTCTCACATTCTGTAAATGTCTCAGGAAATTATGGCAGAAATGAGGCAGCACGGTGGCTCAGTGGTTAGCACTGGTACCTCACAGCACCACATAACCCAGGTTCGATTCCACCCTCAGGTGACTGTCTGTGCAGGGTTTGCATATTCTCCCCGTGTCTGTGTGGGTTTCCTCCCACAGTCCAAAGAAGTGCAGGCTAGGTAGATTGGCCATGCTAAACTGCCTGTCGTGTAGATTAGGTGGGATTCTCTGAGGGTCAGTGTGGACTTGTTGGGCTGAAGGGCCTGTTCCCACACTGTAGGGATTCTATGATCTATGAGTTGTGCTATGATTCAAATTGCATCAAAATTTTATGAGGATTGTGCACTGCTCTGTCAATATGTTAACAGAACCAAATGTAACTGATTACTGTAACTCTGCCCCCAGGTCATTGCAAAATTCCTAGATTTACAATGCAGGAGCAGGTATGAAAATATTATTCATTGAGATTTTTACTTCTTAGCTAACAGCCATTAAAGTATTTCTTCATCATTGTCTGTTAGATTTACTGTGTATTGAAGGACACATACCATTGATAGAAATGAAAGTGAGAGAAATTTCTTCAGGCCCTGTTTGAGCCCAAAAAGCCTGTTATTGAAATATATAATTAAGGAGAGTGAGTGAGCATTTAGAAAAAAAAATTGAGCTGATTAGTGTGACCCTACATGGATTTGTAAAGGGTAGGCCACGCCAATCAAATCTAATTGAATTTTCTGAGGATATCACTAACAGTAGATAGGGAAATGTCTATGTATGTGACTTATAGATCCAGCAACATCCAATAAAGTTCCAAATTAAAGACTTAGTTAAAATTAAAGCACATCAAATTGGTGGCGAATTATGGCCTCGTTGAGAAAATTATTTGGCAATAGAAGAGAGAGAGAGCATGGATGAAGAATAGGAACTTGAATTGTTATGCTGCGGTTGGTGGGCTCCATGAAGGATTTGAACTAGGACTTCAACTATTCACAGGATTTATTAATGCATTAGATAACATAGCAGAGAGCCATATATCCAAGTTTCCAGGTGATGCTATGATTGGCAACCGGAAGTGGTACAGACGAGAGCGTAAATGTACAGTTACTGATAGATTAAGTGAGTAGACAAAATTGTGAAGTCTGGATTTCAAGTCAGCTAAGTGTAAGGTCCTGCATTTTGAGGCCAAAAGAATCACTGTGAATAACGTTAACACACTGAGAAGTGAAGAATCCTGTATGTTTTATCATAGATTCTGAATCAGACTGGAAGTGTATCTATAAGGTAGTTGGTGACATCATGACATATGACATTCCAGTATAAAGTACCCACCTCCCCTTTAGCAGATTTTACAGTTAAGTAGCTATTGCTGTAGTTTCAGTAACTGTAATAAGCAGAGAATGAAGGTTATGAATGTCCCTGCTCCCTTGAGTACAGTAGGCCACAGAGGCCAGTATCCTATCACCAAGTCATCTTGACACTGATCTAACTCCCTCAGAGCCAGCTCTCAGAGTGAGCAGGATGGCTGACACTTCTGTTTTTATCTATCAGCTAGGGTTCCCTGATTCGGGACCAGGTAAACAGCCCTAATCAAGGAAGTCATATTCTATTAGGTCCACTTGGCTGACCTTGTTACAATCACTTCACGTGCATTAGTGAGAACATTTGGAGAATATGGTAAAAATGTAAAAAAAATTGTGGTCTTTATGTTGAGAAAAATTTCCAATGTGCGCCTTAAATTTTATACTACCAATTCAAAGTTTGACTAAATGAGCAAGAACCACCTTATTGCATCTCCTTACCAGCTAAACCCACCTCATTTTTATGCAGCTCACAAACCTCTTTCTCTTTTCGGAGAATCTAGACAGCACCAAGTCCTGAATGAATGTTAGAGTGGTAATGCTACAACAGCAGCTTGCCCCATATTTCCCCAGGCCTTCAGACATGTCTATCTTCACCACAATATCATATTCCACAGACACTGTCCTCTTCCACCCTTGATCCATAGCATTGGTCCTCTTTGGCAGACCATCAGCCTCACTACACCATCCAATTGCTTTTGGGCCAACTCTCATAGCACTTCAGGACTTCACATTGGCTGCTCAAGAACACTTATAACTTGCATGGTCCTGCCAGACCACTTTGTGTGCAAGGACACGCAGGCATCTCGTGCATCTACACATGATTTTGTGTTCTTAACTTCATTTCTTTGCACTTCTCACTTTACGCTGACTTAGAGGTTGGGGCCTTTGCAGCTTGCATTGCTTTTTAGCAAGAAGGGATAAGCAATTAGCTTGTCATGGTTCAGAACACTGAACTGTCAATGCGATGGATATACTGCTGTATGATGTCAATGGCAGATCTAAAGCAGTTCACATAGCAAACACACTGCATGTGCATTACCTGAAATGACCATGCGTGTATATCAAAGGGGTCCAGTCCTCAGTGGAGCCAAGAAGAAATATAGTCTGGGGATGTCACTACAATCAGTCAATGATCTCATCTGATTTCAGTCCAGGGGATTGGCCATGGTTAGTCCTGCAGCTCAGATGCAATCAGTCCGGAAATTACAGGTATATCAGGGATCCTGGAACAATTCCTCTTGCAGTGAAACATAAGGAGGGATTCAGTCATCTGGCAGTGGACAGGAGAGCAAATAGTAGTGGTGCACGAGAGGAAGTGAGATCTCCCCAATGAGTAGGTCAAAAACACAAAGAACAGGAAGGGCTAATGAAAGCAAAATACTGCAGATGCTATAAATCCAAAATAAAACAGAAAACGCCAGCAGGTCTGGCAGCATCTGTGGTAAGAGAAACAGAGTTAATATTTGAAGTCCAAAGACTCTTCTTAGGAACTGAAGGGGGGCTGGAAAATAAAGGTATGAAGAGTTTTCCAACGACAACACAGCCCACAGAACTCAGCCAGACAGTATGTATGGTCATTTTGATGCACCACATCAAAACTGTCAGAAAATCTGATGTGTTTATCACATCATAAGTGATACACCGTAAAAGAATGGACAACATGTATCAAATGTCAAAATGGATGGTGATGCAAGTGCAAATATCATCCCTTTATTCATCTTGCAAGACATTGACTCAGGAAACTGGCTTAATGTGGTGCAGTCTGCACATGATACGCTAAATGCTTACAAGTGGATCTGACATTCCATGCATTGGTATTATTCATCTTCAATGTCAATCCAGCTCCTCAAGATGGACACAGGCTGAAACTTTTCTCATCATACAGACGGGGGACCATCTATTATCGGTCTGCCAATATGCAGGAATTGACATGATATGTGAAGGAACAGTCGCATTGGTTGTAACAACAAAAATTGCAACATTAAGTCTATTGACAAACTTTACACAGACAGGTTTGACACTATTGTAAACTTTAAGGGGAAAAGATGCTACCCAACCCAGCATCAACCACCCTTGTTAGTACAGTTTTCACATTTAAGACAAGAAACGGCACTATACTTGTACATTTCAAACCAGGGTGACAGAATATTGCACAAAGAGATGGCCACACAAAATTCCTACCCTGAAAAAGCTAAGTTCTCAATTGTCAAGCATTTTTTCAAGTTCATGCCAAGAATGGATATTGATCAATGAATCTTTCTCTAGAGCCACAACAGCTGACAACTTCAGAACAGCTTTCCATAGATTTTGTTTCCTCAGATGATCTGCCAGCTAGGGACATTCCAAAAACAGGTCGATCGAATCATCGGGAATCCACCAGCTTACCCCTGAATTGCAGATCACATCACTGTCTGAATATGAGTATAACATAAACCTCCATCAGCACATGGCAGTGGCAAGAAAACATGGAAACAATTGTCCCAGTTCTTGAACATTGTGGGCAATAATGACCTAGTTGGCAAAATAGGGCAGTTGGAATAATGGGATTCTTGACATTGAGAAAAGAAGGTCTGATTTTCCCCAAGGTTTTAATGCCTAGGTGAGAATTTTGTCTGGAAGTGGTGAGGGGTATATTTCAGTGCATTAGTCTCTCAATATTATCTAATCTCGCCATATTTCTATTCAGCTTCCTATTTTCTCAGGTAGTGGAGAGAAACTAGCCAGCACTAATTCTAACTTGAAAATCAGCGTGGGTACCTGGCAGTTGCAGCTGACTAATGCCTTCTCTGGGTCTCCATCTTGGCCGGCATTCTCAAACATCTCAAGGCACATTACCTGGGTCATGGCCACCTCTACCCACCACTACTACCACCACCTTAGCCATGGAAATTGGCATCAGCAATGCACCATAGCATCATGGGACATCTCGGATTCACTTATCATCATGTACAGGACTTCAATACTGCATTTTGGGCTCTCCAACGTCTCAGATTAATATGTTGCTTTGCATGGAGCAGATTCCCACCTCATGCATCAGAACAGGATGCTTCTCTGGCTTCTTACCCTTAGCCTGCTCTCTTACCATGCATTCACTTTGCATCTACTTGGATCGTCTCAGCTTCTCTGCCTGGCCTTTGTGTGCATTGCTTTGTCATTTAGAATGTATAGACTCACAGTGCTTCTCTCTTGCCTTGATTTTTAGTGCAGACAGAAACCCTTGCAACTTTTTAAATTTTGTTTGCAATGGACTGATAAGTGGTTGGACACGTTGCTCTACAGTACCATGATACGTCAGTCTCACACCTACATCCTGCTTGGGGAGATAGGATAGGTGAGAGTCATTGAAGGAAGATGCTTCATGAAATTTTGACAATGGTAGACCATTGATGGGAGCTGGGTGCATGAGCAGAGTTGCAGTGAGTGTGATGCAGCAGAGAAAATTTGGTGCCACTTAGCCTTGCAGAACACAGAAGATCATTAACCTTTTCCTGCCCTGCTGCACGTTCCTGTGAACTGTGGACACTGCACTGGGTTGCAAAATCAGACTAGGGTGGCCATGTTTAATGCTGTGGTTCTGACGAAGGAGAACAGTCGTCCTCCACCATCCCATTCACCAAGGCCTCTGAGTCCCTGTTGGCAGAGCATGATGTCAATTTGCTTCTGTTGGCCATCTTCAGGGCAATCCCTCACTGGAATTTCCTGGCTGCAGTGATTGAAATGGTGTCCATCGGGCTTTAAATATGGTGCTGGCTGCGGGAAACCCAGAAGCTTCTGGCAGTGGTGAGCAATTCCTCCTCTGCTGATCATAACGTAGCGCAGGAGAGGTATCATAGTGTTGTGGTGCATAGCTCACATGGTAAGCAACAGAAACGTGGCCAAGAAATCTGGCTGGAGCTCACAGATAGAAAGCCTTTGTGAAAATCATCAAACAGACACTTAGACAATTGTTGGGAAAATTCAGCCTCTGATTTTGTTACAACAGTTAAAAAAGTGTCAAATCAACATGAGACAAATCAATTTCATCAGTTCAATCTACTCATCAAGTGACCTGATCCTACCAAAATGGAAGACAGTCTTGGACCTCCAACACAAGGTAAGGATGACTTTCAAAAGTGACTCCAGTCCCTTTAGCCTTTTATATCCACATGTTCCAAATTTGCAAACAAAGCCTTTGAAACCTTTTCTGCCAAGACACACCATATAAATGGTCAGCATATTATTCCAGCATTGAAAAGTGCTATATTATCCAGCAAGTGTGTACTTCAAGGTTAAGATCCTTTCAAGCTTACCAGATGCATCCCAGAAAGGTCTCAGAGCATAGCTGTCCCAGGATGTTGAGTCTATTGTATTTTTGTCTGAATCCTTACCTCAGTTCAGGCAAGTTCCAACACTGAAAGAGAAATTCTTCCTCTAGCTTTTGGAATACAGCAGGCTCATACATATTTAACTGGCAAATATTTCCTTATTCATCATGACCACGTACTATTGGAAATGATCTGTCAAAAGCCATTCACAAAATGTACCTCCTTGACACTAATAAGATCCAAGGGTATGATTTAGAAGTACAATACAAACCAGGTTTCCAAGTAACCATTTCCAATGCTCTTAGCTGACTTCCAAGTCCCACTAAGAACACAGATATTCTGTCAGATGTATAAGTGGAAGATATCATTGAATCTGAGTTAGAAGGTCATTTCAACATCAATCTCATACATGGTCTCAGCTTAGCAAAGCAGATTGAGCAAGCACTTCAGATGGCGACCAGCTGAAAATGATCATCATCATTGAGTGGCCTGAATGCAATCAACATATTCTCAAACAAATGCACTCGAACCGTCCATTACAAGATAAACTAAAACTCTTCATGAATGTAATTTTTAAAGTAGACAAGTGATAATTCCTTAAGCATTACACTAAGACATCCTAGACCATATATATAGGTACTTGAGGACAGAAAAAAATTGAGAAGTTGGTGTGTGAAATTTTTAAAAAAAAATCATTCATGGAAATGGGCATCGTTGGCTGAGCCAGAATTTATTGCTCATCCCTAATTGCCCCTTGGACTGAGTGGCTTGCTGTGACCATTTCAAAGGGCAGTTAAAAGTCAACCATATTGCTGTGGGTTGAAGTCACATGTAGGCCAGACCAGGTAAAGGTGATAGATGTCATTCCCTAAAGACATTAGTGAACGCGATGGGCTTTTACAGCAATGGCAGTGTTGTCATTTGGGTAACTTTCAATTCCATAATTTTCTTTATTGAGCTCAAGGACACAATTATAAATATTTTAATCAACCTGTTCAGGCATACCTCCGTAGCAGGTGGGGCATAACCAACTGGCCTGGGGGCAGAAACACTACACTGTACCGCAAGAGCCCCTTCAAAAGGAGAGAAACTATTGCTTTTTAATTATGATAATCAATCTGTTCAGACATTCTATGACATTATCTCTGAAGCACGAGGGACTTAAACACTACCACTCTGCCACAAGACTCTAAGGACTCAATTATATTTTGGTCACTGACTACCAAATTTGCATTTAAGCAATGCAATGGTTGTTGACACGTTGACATCAATGTTCAGTATGTGTGGCGTTCCTAGACAAATCATCTCTGACACCCATTTGTAGTACCCTAGTGCACCCTTCCAAAATGTGGAGGAAATGGGTGCCCAGTGCTCTCTTGTCTCCTCACTGCCTTCACTCCAATGATCTCACAGAATGCACTGTCTATGCCGTGAACTTCATAGTGGTCAAGTGTAAAACAGCTTACCATGATTATCAGGTGAATATATTAAATTTACGTGTTACTCTTCAAGGCAGCAGCTTATCCTCAGCGGCAGCTCTTGTGTTGGGAAGCTAGATCTGCAGCTTTTATCTTCCACGGTCTCACCACCCGACCACACGTACACAAAGCATTTTTGGAAAGGAGGGTGAAAATTGTACACGTATGATCACATGAGTCGTGGAAAGATATTACATCATAGTGTTCAGCCTAGATCATGTGACATTATAACAACTCCTCAGGTACTAAAGCAGTCCATGTTCAAATGCATCAAGATCTGAACAATATCCAGGCTTGGGCTAAGAAGTGGCGAGTAACATTCACCCCACGCAAATGCCAGATAATGGTCATCTCTGATAAGATACAATCTAATCTCCTCACCTTGACATTCAGTGGTGTTACTATCACCAAATCCACCATTATCAACATCCTGGGGTTTACCATAGACCAGAAACTCAACTAGACTGAGTTGAGTCCGGTAAAAAAATACAGTGGCTATCCTGACCCTCTTTGTTTCAAAATATGGCAACTGACTGCTGTGAAAGAAGTGGCACAGTTGGACTTCTCCAATTGTTCTGCACTATGAAGGAACTGTCAGAATAGAAGTACAGCTCTGCATTTCTAAAAGAGCCATGATCAGAAATGCAGAGCACTTTCATGGGATTCGATAAAAAAAGTGGAGCAGCAATCTCATGGAAAATCTAGCCCACTATTGTTAAGTGCATGTTTGCACATGATTACCGAAAAAGGTTTCCCATTCTTTAAGGGGAAAGGGAGGGATGTTGTCTCATTGTACAGATTCTCAACCAGACAGGCTATGTGCCATTAAGACAGTTAGATGACATCCATACATGTAATGTTCCAGTATAAAGGTATCTGCCTCACCTTTAATAAATCGTTGCACTGTTTAGAGTCATGCAGCGTGGAAACAGACCTAACCTCAACTAGTCCTACCTGACTGCATTTGGCACATATCCCTGCAAACCTTTCCTGTTCATTTACTTATCAAAATGTCTGTTACATGTTGTAACTGTACTGCATCCACCACTTCCTCTGGCAATTCTTTCCACACAAAAAACACTGTCTAAAAAAGTTGACCCTCATTTCCATTTTATAACTTTCTCCTCTCACCTTAAAAATACGCACCCTAGTTTCGAACTCCCCTAACCTAGGGAAAAGAACCTTACTATTCACTTTATGTATGCCCCTCATGATCTTATAAGCCTCTATAAAATCACTCCTCAACCTCCTACACTGCAGTGTAGAAAAAAGTCCCAGCCTACCTTTATAACTCAAACCCTCCATTCTTGGCAACATCCAGGTAAATTTTTTCTAAACCCTCTCCAATTTAATAATATCCTTCCTACACAGAGCCTCACCAACTTCCTGTACAATCTCAACATGACGTCCCAACTCCTATACTCAAAAGTCTGAGCAATGAAGGCAAGCATGCTAAACACCTTCTTAACCACCCTATCTAAATGTGATGCAAATTTCAAAGAATTATGTACCTGAACCTCTGTTCTACAACACTACCCAGGGCCCTACCATAGTAACAGTTGTAAACACCAAATGCAGACAATGTGCAAATCTGAGATCTTATAGCAGTGTAAATAATTAGTCTTGTTGATAAACCTCCAGACATCTGTCTCAACAACAAACCAGTCTTTGTGTTATATGCTTCATGGGTTATCATTTAGGGAGACTCAAACCATTTCATGTTAGCAGTAGTGCTGTAGTCATAAACCACATCATTTTTATTCCAAAGAAATTCAGGGGTCCAAGTACAGAGGTTAATAAAATGCAGTGATCAGCTGCAAGGTAGAATCAAAAAAGCAAATGAAATGTTAATCTTTGTATCCAGAAGACTTAAAGGTAAAGTAGAGAACATTTTGTGAAAGCCATAAAGACCTATTTACTCTACACGTACCATATACAGTTCTGGCCACTGTAGTTTAAGAGGACTATGTAAATCCTGCAGTAATTGTTGAATGGGATTACAGAAATGTTACCAAGGCTATAAGAGTTAATTTAAGGTGAAAGATAAATAAACTACTCATGCATTGCTTTGAATTTTGAAGGTTGATGGGGAAGTGCTTCTCATGGTCACCATTTGTCACAAAGCACTTTGAAGTATTGACTGCTGTAGTGTAGGAATGCAGCAGTCCATGGACACAAAGCAAATCTGTATAAACAATCATGTGAAAATGATCAGATAATTATGCTTTTTGTGATGGTGGTTGAAGGATAATTATTGGCCAGAATACCAAAGATAACTCGGCTGAGCTTCATTGAAGTAAAACCATGTCGTATTCACTTGAACAGGTAACTGAGGATGGATTTTAAGCCTCACTTGAAAGATGGCATTGCTGTGATGTGATGTACAGGTACCTTTAAGGAAGGTTCTGAGGAAGGGTCACCAGACCTGAGACGTTAATTCTGATTTCTCCTCACAGGTGCTGCCAGACCTGCTGAGCTTTTTTTCAGCAATTTCTGTTTTTTGTACCTTTAAGGAAGTGTATCTTTAACTGCTGTTCATCATTATCCATCACATGACAGGATGTGATGTATAATCCCGAGACTGAAGACAGAATTTAGCAGCAGTTCTGATGTACTGGCTAGACATGTCTACATGACCTCACAGTCAACTTTAAGAACCCACATTATTGTTTTACCAATGCTTACAGTGTAATTGGTACACTTGGGACGAATTGAAGAACAAAACAGGCTCCTTGAACACTACCTTAGTAATGAGCCAGCATGTTGGCCTTGATTTTTGTACTCAAGCTCTGGGTTAGAACTTGAACCTAGATTCTGGTGATTCTGAGGCAGGAATGCCACCAGATGAGCCATGGCCAATAAAAGGGATCAAATCTGAACCCAATCATTCAGGAGACAAGCTGGGAAACATTTCTTCACACAAAGGCTGGATGAAGTATGGAACACTCGATAATACCTCGACTAAAATTTGAGATTGGTCAGCTTTTATTGGACCAAGTTATTAAGGGATCTGGATCCGAGGCAATTAAAAGAAGTTCAGAAACAGCCATGATCTAACTGAATGGCAGAACAGCTTGAGGTGCTGAATGGCTCACTAATCTTCATAAGAATCCTAACCAGAATAAATACCCTTACAAAACATGTGACCACTTTTGTTCCACTAAGTGTTTGCAAGATGATATAAATAGACCAACATTCACTACGTTCTGCACAAAAACCTTGGTAAACACAAATAAAGCAAAAAATGTTTCTTGAAATGACACACTGATTAATATGTTGACGCAGATGTTTCCATGTCTGTAGGGACTGTGCTTAGCAAGTTCCTACTTTTGACGTAGATATGCAATGTCTGAAAGTTACAGTGAACCATGTTATTATACACAGGCTTACAACACCATGCTACACTCCCAGTTGGAGATGTGTTTGCAAGAAATGCATTGCAGGAAATTCTGAGCACACAGATTGTGATCTTCAGGCCAGTAAAGGCTATGCTCAAGGTGCTCCTCACAAGCCTTTTTCTCCGCTGAGAGTGCAGGAGTGTGGAATCAGCCATCATATGGACTTGTAACGAGACAAGAGTACAAAAACAATGACATTATATTGAATCTTTGTAGGTCACAAATATTATTACCAGATCACAGTCAATATTCCCCAAATTATCATGGTTACAGGCAGGATACCCTAAATTGTCAAGCTCCTAGGTGAGCAAGGATGAATTGGTTCCCTTTATCGGTCACCCATCCTCAGTTGTTCACAGCGAGGTTAATTTACAAAGGATTCCCTCCATGGTGAATACTCTTCTCCCAAACCAACTTAATTCATGCTTTAAAAGGAACCAATTTAACAAGGCTTTCTTGAATTATTTTATACTTTATTAATTATTAAATGCCAGAAGAAACAATAATGCAGCATACATTCACACAGATTAAAAATCAGAGGTGAGTCCAAAATAAAGATGCAAGTTAAATATTCACAGATCAGCTTCTGAGAGTCATTTGAAGAATAGTGAAATATTGATGGTTGAATAGTTGATTTCTGAATTCTTGGCTTTGCAGGTTAAGTTGAAATCCTTTTCTCCTGTTTCCTTTTGACAGCGGTTGACAAGCAGCTCTCAGAGCGATAGAGTCCTTCTGTTATCCTATTTACTTTGACTGGCTTGCTGGCCAGCTGGCTTCTATCACTCAGAGCAAGACTGTCATCGAGTCATAGAGTCATATAGCACGGAAACAGACCCTTCAGTCCAAATCATTCATGCCAACCAGGTTTCCCAGGCTAAACTAGTCCCACTTGACTGCATTTGGCCCATATCCCTCTAAACCTTTCCTATTCGTGTACCTATCCAAATGTCTTTTAAATGTTCTATATCTACCACTTCCTCTGGCAGTTCATTCCACATACAAACCACCCTCTGTGTGAAAAAGTTGCCCGTCGGGTCTCTTCTAAATATTTCTTGTCTCACCTTAAAAAAGATCTCTCCCCAGTTTGGAACACCCCACCCTAGAGAAACAATCTTCGCTATTCATCTTATCTATGCCCCTAAACCTCGATAAGGTCAACCTTCAACCTCCTACACTCCAGTGACAAATGTCCCAGCCTATCCAGTCTTTCCTTATAACTCAAACCCTCCAGTCCCAGCATCATCCTGGTAAGTCTTTTCTGAATCCTCTCCAATTTAATAATACCCTGAGGTTGTAGACATGCTCGCTGAGCCGGTGTGTTTGGTTGCAAACGTTTCATCACCCTGGTAAGTAACATCATCAGTATGCCTCAGGTGAAGCATTGGTGTTCTGTCCCGCTTGTTATTTATATCCCTCAGTTTATATACCTACAAAACCGGAAGTAATACCAACTATCCTAGCAATCCGAGATATATAAATAACAAGTGGGACAGACACCAACGCTTCACCGGAGGCACACTGACAATGTTAGCTAGCAGGGTGACAAAATGTCTGCATCCAAACCTCTCGGCTCAGTAAGCAAGTCTACAACATCATTCACAACCCGAGCTACAAATCTTTTTGAAAACTTTAATAATATCCTTCCTATTGTGGGGCGACCAGACCTTTACACAGTACTCAATAGTAACCTCATCATTGTCCTGTACAACCTCAATGTGATGTCCAAACTCCAATACTCACTGAAGGCAAGTGTGCTAAATGCCTTCTTAACCACCCTGTCTACCTGTGATGCAAATTTCAAAGAACTATGTACCTGAACCCCTAGGTCCCTCTGTTCGCCAACACTACCCAGGGCCCTTCCATTAACTGTTCAAGTCTTGTCTTTGTTTGTTTTACCAAAATGCAATATCTTATGTTTAAACTTCATCTGCCGCTCCTCAGCCCATTGGCCCAATTGATCAAGATCTCTTTGTAATCTTAAATAACCTTCTTCGCAGTCTTTTTGCTACAGCTGAAGAGTGACTTTTGGGCAGTTCTTTGACTGTACCCTTCAAAGCACATGAGCTCTTGAACCCTGGCTAATACACCTAGTACACCATCTTCCACTACAAACTCAGGCTAGGGTTGAACAAGTTTTCAACTCCTGTTCATATGTATTCCTGAGAAGGGATAATTCAAAATATCTTTATCACCCAGATGTTTGTATTTTCTCCCATCATATTCATAACATGACATAACTGCTCGGAGATTTGTCATGATTTCTCCTTTTTTAAGTCCATTTCTTTGAAGCTTCCTTGGCACCTCATCAGGTCTGACATTCCAGTATCTCTCTCTTTCAGAGAGTCATTGGGTTTACAGCTGCAGTTATTTTAACTGTTGCAGTCCACTTTTAAAAAATACAGGTTTGAATTAAAAGTTCAACTCATCTATAGGTGATCAAGAGGTTTGGGATTTGTTGTCAGGGTATTAAGAACAAAGAACAATACAGCACACTAACAGGCCCTTCGGCCCTCCAAGCCTGCACTGACATATTTGCCCTTCCATGTTCAAACTGTCTTCACTTGCAGGATCTATATCCCTCTATTCCCTTCCTATTTATGTATTTGTTCAGGTACTTCTTGAATTCCAGGAACTCACCACCCTTTGTGTGAAAAATGTGCCTTGTACATTTCTTTTAAACTTCCCCCTTGCACCTTGAACCTGTGTCCCCTAATAATTGACACCTCCACTCTGGGGAAAAAGCCTCTTACTTTCCACTCTATCCATGCCATTCGCAATTTTATAAACTTCTATCAGGTCGTCCCCAATCTCCTACATTCCAGTGAAAACAAACCCAGTCTATCCAACCTTTCTCCATAGCAAAAATGCCCCACACCAGGCACCATCTTGGTAAATCTTTTCTGTAACGTCCCCAAAGCATCCACATCCTTCTGGTAGTGTGGTGACCAGAATTGTACACAATATTCCAAGTGTGGCCTAACTAAAGTTCTATAAAGCTGCAGCATAACTTGTCTATCCTTAAACTCAATGTCCCTTCCAACGAAGGCAAGCGTGCCATACTACCTTATATAACTGCACTGCCACCTTCAGTGATCTGTGGACCTGCACACCCAAATCCCTCTGCATATCAATACTCTGAAGGGTTCTGCCATTCACTGTATAATTTCCACCTGTACTTGACCTTCCAAAATGCATCACTTCACATTTTTCCACATTAAACTCAAATGCTTGGCTGAAGTGTCATGTCCAATTCCAAATATCATACTTTAGGAAAGGTGCCAAGGATTTGGAGAGATTTCAAAGAATGTTTAATAAATTGGATTGGAATGAAGGACTTCAACTAAGCAGGAAGACTAGAGATGCTAGAATTGTTCTCCTTAGAGCACAAAAGACTCGGAGGAGATTTAATGACAATGTTTAATGCTCAAAATCACTGAAGGCATTTAAAGGAATGCATACAGAAAAATTATTTCCAGGACAAGAAAGGTTGATAACCGAAGAGTGCTCATTAACAGTAATTTGGAAAAGACCCAGAAGTGAGATGAGAAGGACTTTTCTTCACATAGCATGAAGTCTTATGATTTGGAGTGAATTGCCTTAATAGGTGGTGGAAATAGATTCAACTGGAACTTTCATAAGGGATTGGGATAAATACTTGTAGGGAAGGAATTTGCAATGCTATGGATAAGGAGCAGGAGAGTGGGACCAAATGGTTTGTGCATTCAAGAACAAGGACCAAATTGTCTCTTTCCATGTAATACAGTTCTGTAATTTTATGTCATGTTACTCTACCACTTGAACATTTAAAATAGATCAGTTTAGTCCTCTGTTACAATAATGCAGAGCGCTACTTGATATGAAGATATTAAGTATCCGGTATTGTGTATACAGTCCACCAAAGATCTTCAGGAAAGTGGTATAAATTGTATCTGTGCAGTGTGAATTTTTTCTCTGTGGGAATTCACGTTGGAGGTCAGCATGTCACAGAAAATTTTCCACCCGTGCCCAAATTCCCAAAGGGCATTTCAAGGGTACAGAAACCCCTTTAGGGCACAAAAGCCCAATACGTGCTTCTGGTGGGTACAGCTCCACTACGGGAGCACAACAATGGGAAATGTAATCTTTGATTGTCATTGCATGTGGTCTTGTTTTCCATTCCATTATCTTCAAAAGGACAAAAGAACTATTTACTGGAACTCAGACAGTTTTGCATTAAGCACTTGTATCAAGTCAGTTAGCTCCAGCAGCCACTTGAAAAAAAGATTGCAAATTCATGTGGTTGAACATATAATGTGTTAAACCTCTGATGACATAAGAATTATACATCTAACTTCCTTTTAATTTCTGGTCACTGGGGGTACAATGGTGCTTTGTACAAATGCAGTACAAACTGGAGGAGGGGAGAGAGTGATCACTGTTGTGGTTTGTGGTCACGCGTGTGACTGTTAGTCAGCAGAGCTCATTTACGTGAACAAAGCTTTGTGTGTCACTCTGTTCCCTTTCGATGCAGGCATTTGAGAGTTGTTCAATTATGACTCTTTTCGCTCAACCACCTCTCCTTCAACACCAGTCTAACAACTTTTCCTCGGTGGGGAAAATGGGCAAATGAGCTGGGGTTCTGCGAAATATTGTCCTTAATGTAGCCTGCACTCATTCCCTCCAATTCCACCACAACCATCATTTCATCCGAGGGAGGGTCACCGGACCCGAAACATTAACTTTGATTTCTCTTCACAGTTGCTGCCAGACTTGCTGAGCTTTTCTAGCAACTTCTGTCTTTGTTTCATCATTTCATCATCCTCCTTTCTCCCTCTGTGTGAGTAATCTCTGCTCACTACCTCTCCCATCAGGATCAAGAATGCAAATTCACATATTGGCATGGGAAAAGTTAGGAAGAAATAAATCCACTTCTATCATATAACAGCACCAACTTCATTGTTTTCCCAGCATATGCACACACATATCCATTTAAATATTTCGAGACTTGACTTGCCAGTGGTATCCTATGAAGGAATCAATTTCATTCTGCAGCTTTCCACTTCTGTTCTACACACTTACGTGCCAATCAAATGACAATTAGCATACAACTAAGCAGCCAAATAAATTCATCTATAGAAATCAAAATAATCATGCTGCAGCAATCATTAAATGTATAAATAGGTGAAAAATTGGTATGAAGTAAGTTTTCAAAAGAGCACATAATTTAAGTGAGAAACATGGTCTTGAAAAAACAAAAACAAAGTTGCTGGAAAAGCTCAGCAGTTCTGGCAGCATCTGTGAAGGAGCAAACAGAGTTAACGGTTCGGGTCCGGTGACCCTTCCTCAGAACTGAGGAGTTCTGAGGAAGGGTCACCGGACC
>NC_063350.1:13926329-13949672 GCF_021869965.1 Rhincodon typus
AGTTCTGAGGAAGGGTCACCGGACCCGAAACGTTAACTCTGTTTTCTCCTTCACAGATGCTGCCAGACCTGCTGAGCTTTTCCAGCAACTTTGTTTTTGTCCTTGATTTACAGCATCCGCAGTTCTTTTGGTTTTTATGGTCTTGAAAAACCCACTTTATCAATTTTTGGAAGTGTGAGTAAATGATGAAATGTTCACTCTAGCAGAAGGCAACACAGTACTATACAGAGAACAAAATTAATGGAGGAGGCAACTGTGTAAACACACCTTGCTATACTTCGAAGGATGAGGTGTGGAATTTGATGAAAAAGCACTAAGATGTGAAGTGAGGGTCACTATATCAATTACCTTATTGCTTCTTATGTCTGTGATTCTCAATTATTTTTCACTGGTCAAAAAATAAATAATCCAAGGAAGTTGCAGATATTTGATGTGTTTGACAGAGCAGTTTCAAATAAGTGTATCATTAACCTTGGTGAACAGACTAAATGGACTATTTAATGACAAACTGACCACAGTAATATCCTCAGCATGTCTACTGATGGGGCTATATAGAAAACATTGATTCTTGCCTGGACTGACTGAGAAGCAACCATCCATTTTACTTGCCCTTAGGTTTGTCATTGTTCATTAAGCAAACATGCCTGCAATTTTAATTCCAATGTGCCATATTTTGGATGAGACATTGGATCAAGGTTTTGCCTGCCCAAGCAAGTGTGTTAAAAGATGCTTTTGTAAAGATTTGCATCATCGGACAGAATGTGAGCATTGGTGAGGAAGGAGATATGCTGTTGAAGCTTTTCATCTCGGCATCATTAGAACACGTACAAGATTTTCAAATTGCAAAGGCAGAATTAACTATACTGCGTGAAAAAAGGATGCTGATTAGTTGACATGGCAACTCTGATTGATTGAAGCAATGGTTTCACATGCAAGATTGTGTCCTCTGCAAGAGAAGGAACGTGTCCAGGCATTTTGCTTTATATGAATTAAACGAAAAATGATAGACAAAAGCCTCCAGGTTCATCCTCCATGGTAACACATTGAGCAATCGGAGACAACTGGCCAACCAATCAAGATCATTTTTTCCTGCAGTATTATGTGTTGCTCTCCTTGAAATTTGGCATTCTTGCATTTGTCCTAATGAGCATAAGCCAAGTAGCATGTAGCCTTTTTTTGTAATTTCTCAAAAGTCAGTTCTTGTCATGTAAAAAATATATAATAACAGATACTCTGATAACAGTCATTTGAAACTCACACTACAATTGTAAAACTGACATGATTGTCTCTGCCCCCTATATACATCCACTATAAATTCAGTATCAATTTCAAACATCTCCAAAACTTGGCAGCTACACAATCAATTCTTTATACTAGCACTCACCAAAGTCAGACTCCTTTAGATGAGGGTGAGTTTAACTCGAACAATATTCAATCATTGACCACTATGAGTAGGGTATGAAGAAGAACAAGATTTGCTTCCAGCAAACATGTCCAATTTCTGCCAGTCAACCCATCTGGTGGTGAAAGGGCCATTAAAATGGAATAATGGGATTCTAGTTGCATTGTTAAAGATATAAGCAAAAAAAGGTGGTATCAGAATTGTGTCTGATTATAGTCAGACCAGAGAGCTGCATCCTGTTTAAGGACAATATTGGAGCTATGGAACGAGTACAGAGAAAATTCACTGCAATTTTACCATGAATGAGATTTATTGTTATAGTGAAAGGCGTAATCACGTTTGCATGCAAAAGAAGGCATGACAATATGAGAAATGTCATTGTCACATCAGCAATTGTTCCTGCCACAGATGCTTATTGTTTTGATCATTCTTTAAACCAAAAATTTAATGTAACAACAAGATAAAATCAGATTTGGAACAGTCCATTGTAAAATAGTTTTTAGATTCCTTCCAGCTATTTCAAGAGCTCATATTACCCCAAAACTCCAAATAATAATGTTACCTCTTAAAACTATGGTATTTTGCAATTGCTTTGTACAGGTTTCTGATTAGCTTTGTTACAAGTGCTCAGTAAAATGATGGAAACATAGAAAATGGTTTGATAGGAGGGAATAAACTTTCAACTAGCTGATGACATCCTTACGTTATGATATTGACTGAGGCAGACAGTTTTAATCATTTGTTCATGTGTGAGTCTATTTATGATGCAGAGTAATTTAAATGTAACAAAAAAATTAATTCAAATCTACAATTTTTTTCAGTCTTGCTTTAGTTTCTGATTAGTAACTGTAACAATGGCTGGAGCTAAATGTGACAACCATCATTTTAGAATAACAATAAATCAAAAATAAAAAAGGATCAAATCAAAGCATGAACAAAGAATTGAACAATTTTTTTCTTGTAGAAATATTGAACATGTTTAATGATGTACTGACAGAGAATGATCCTGAGATGTGTATAACCCAACACCATCAGTTTAAAAGCCTTCATATATTCAGCTTTGCAAAAAGAAGCTTGTTCTGATTCACTGTCATTCCTCACTCATATGACTTCATTCATTCATTCATGATGTTTATCTCTATCTTCACAGAATGTTAAACTTACCTCTTTGATCAATTTTTTCACCGATTCTCCTAATACCTCTTCCTTTATCATAATTTATTTATGATTATGCTTCTTATGATGAGTAAGCTTTATAAATCCACATTAACAGTATTAAACAAAAATGCTAAATTTGTGAAGCTAACCATGTTTGAGGAGACTACAAGTCCATTCATTGATGAGAGGGCCTGGGATGGTACAATTTGTGTCGGGATGAAACCACGTTCTCCAATTAGGGTTCCAGAAGTTAAGTCCTCATTTGTGCTGTTTGCTTCCTGCTCAGGTGGATAGACATTTCATGAGTTGTATCTAGCCCTCTCCCAAAACAAATAAATTTAAGAGAGTTGGAAGTCTGAAACCAAATAAATTTAAAACTACGACTCCAAGGAATTTTACTGTCCTGCAGTTCAGATTCAGGCCTATGTAGGGCAGGTTTATTTTGGTATTGTGGTAGACTTCCTCACAAAATACCAGAAAAGAAACTATGAAGAGACTAATTTAATCTAATTCTTGCATTACTCAGTCAGGTTACAAGCATCCTCCTGGAGATGGATGTGAGTCAGTATGGAGAAACAGTGCGAATGCTCTAAGTCCTGCCATTTATCACATAGATTGTCAGACCCCCAGCACTCTGACTATTGATAGATTGAAGCCTATGGTCTCCTTAATCAATATGTTCCCATTTAAAAGGATAAGAGTGCTGTATGCTCTTCGCCTGTCTCCTGTATGCTGTCATATTCTCTTTTACAAATTACTTCTCTCCCTCTGCATCAAGATTCATTGGTGAATTCAAGAGTGATAGATTTTCAATATGCAAGTTCTGAAAGACTGAAGAGGGAACTGAGATGAAGAAATGGAATGGATGGAAGGAAGAGGAGCTTGAATGAAGAATAATAAATGAAGGAGCAGTGAGAAATGGAAAAACAGGCAATAACATTTCAATAGAATGACATAATAATCTGCATGTAAAAGATTATGGGGAAGTGCACTCAGAAAAACTATTTATTTACCATATTTCACAATTTCAGGATGCATGTTCTGCTTCATAGCTGATGACATACTTTTGAATTGTTGCCACCAATTTACTGCAGGAAACAACAATCAAAATGCACACAGCAAGATCTCACAAATAGCAACATGTTAAAGAGCAGATCATCCGCTTCACCACTGTTGGTTGAAGGACAGATGTTAGGCAGAACATTGAGAACAGCCTCTCTGTTGCCCTTTGCCTAGTGCTATGGGATCATTTCCATCAATATACATGGTAACGTCACCATTGTACTACTAAACTACATGGCTGCTTGGCTACTGTCATTAGAGAAAGATGGCTGGTGGTGGTTTAACCTAAGGGTCACCACACCTCAGATGAGGGGAGAGGTTGAGAAAGAAAGTCCTTCATGGAAGTCTTAGCTGTTGCAGGAATTGAACCCATACTACCAACATCACTGTACACAGCAAACCAGCTGTCCAGCCAACTGAACTAACTGACCCCCCAACCGATCCCTATAAGGGAGAGCAGTGATGGCCTGTTTCATCTGAAAGATGCTATCTCTGACAGTACAACTATACTGACAGGAATAATAATAACAAAATTTGGAGAAAAATCAAGTGGAAGTTCTGAACATCCTTTTCCAAAGGTCAGCTTTGCATTATGAATAGGCACAAGTTTAGAAATTGAAGTTATGCAATGTTTGATTGAACATCCATTAGCTGTAATGGATGGAACAGAAAGAGCAGTTAGCCTACAATTAGCCTGTGTTCCCAACAATTTTTTTTCCCCGGTGGGAAGCTGAGCCTGGAATTTTGGCAGGTGCTCTTCCAGTGTCCTGCCCTATAATTTCATCTCTATTAACTATTATTAAGTATATGTATAACATTCAAGAAATCAACTCATAAATCATTTCAAGGCCTCAAAGTACATTTTCCCTTTGGAAAACATTTAGCCTAATAGCTCATCACCATGTCGCCCAAGTGACTGTTTCACAGAACACACGTGCCAGCCTGGTTTACTCACCAGGACAGCCTTAATTTCTCTAGGTTTGACAGGCCCCTTTAAAGGCAGTGGCCACATGTTAGAAAACTGAGCATAACACTGATCTCAGAATGCACCCGATTTTCTGCCTGGTAACTCTGGGTCAAGAAGTGACGTGTATCTTAATCTATCGATTCATGTAAAAATTGCTGTTGGGGAAGTCTCATGACTCTGCTTGAGGTTTTATTTATACCATTTTTCTCACCTGGGTATACAACCTTATTTAGGCCCCACTTGGGGTATTCTGGATGGTTCTGTGCCAGAGTTTTCAAATGTTTGAGAGGGATAAGGACCTGATGCAGGTGAACTTTGCAAATCTCAGTCCTGTAGGTCATATTGGAATCCTTAAGATTCCAAAACAGATTTGGACTTTCACAGGGCTGGTGGAAGGGGAGACAGGTAAATATGCTTGCAGCCGGTTAACAGTCCATCAAGCTCATTAGGAGCTTATTCATTTGAGTTTGGAATTCTGGAGTGTTTTTTTCTGGCAGACCCAAGTAATTTTGAGCTGGGAATTTTCTCTGCGGTTGTTCTGAATTGAAATTTGAAAGGCCAACAATTGCCAGCCCAAGCGCTACACTAAACCTGTTCATCTATGCTTGCATTCACACCTGCAGTCTCTCCTTGGGGCTGCTAGTCCTGCAAGCACTCCCCCACTTCCTTGTTCAGCCCAATTTCTTTACAAGACAACAAATACAGAGGCAGCCTGCAAAACTGGCTTCCTCTTGGACAATCTTTCCAGTCGGTGCTCTGCTCACAGTTAGGATCCAATAAAATGGTTCTGATAGCCAAAACATTTAAAGATGCAATTGATCCCATCGAATGTGGAGGAGGAGAGATGAGATGGGTTTAAGTGGTGACACAAAGAAAACTACCAAGCTAGAGGCATCTCCAGTGCCTCAGGGATTTCGGACGAAAGTGGAACGGGTTGACAACCAAAGAGGCAGGTTAAGCCATCAGCCTGCAGCGATTGGAAGAAAGGCCATATGGATCCTATTGACTATGAGACCCTTGATTGGAGTTGTTAACCTGGACCAATCAGGGAGTCTTAGCTGACAAAATATAAACTGGACAATCAGAGAGTCTCCTTCTTCTAGCGACTGGCTCTGATCTGACTGATTGTTATTATAGGTTTGCAGTGACTGAAAGTTTAGATTTTGCTTGACTTTTATGTCCTCCTATGGTGAAGATATTGACTCCGGCTGAGGTATGGTTGCATATGCCTGTTTTGTCTGCTGGCACCTTCCTACTGGAAGTTAATGTTTGTCCCTAGACAGTGACATTTTCAAGCTGTTCAGTCATGTTGTGGTTGCTAGTGGAGTTGGGGGCCAGTGGGTGGAGTAATTTGATAACTTCTAATCCACTTCTTGCCTTCACACGGCAATCTAACATGCCACACTTCAGGAGAGTCCATGGACACCAGTCACAGCATGAAATCTGATTCATTTTATCCTCATGACATGAGGATGTTGATGCACATTGTAACCTCTCTATTGTCCTCTCTCAAACCTGCCTCCTGGGTTGTGATCAGCCAACTCAGCACGGTAGAGGACTCAAATCTAGGATATTCTGAACACGCTGCCTCCACTAATCTTTGCCAACTGAAGCGCTAGGGAACTTGTAACTGAGTTTTTTTTTAAATAATGAGGTTACACTTCATTAAAACAATCTTGCTGAATGGATCTGAAACATAAGGAATACATCCTGAACCCAGACACTCGCAATCTGGGAGAGGGATGCTGGAGCAGACTTCTTAAAGATGATTCACCAAATAAGATTTGTCTGTGTCGCAGAGAAGTCTGATCCAGCAGGCCCTAAAGTACATAAGTGTCTTATGTTTAGGATTTCAACCCAATGCTCAGCATCTCTTTCATGTGGTTGGGTGCTTTGTCCTGTATTTGGGATTAACTGTGAAAAAGAAGGATTCAAGCAGTTCTGATGCTGATCCCAGAGGGAAGGCTGCTTAACTTTAGTCTGCAAGTGTTTTATTAAAAATAGCTTCGAGTACAGCTGCACCGCTCATAAAAATCAATTACTTCTCACATGGGCCACATCAGCCAGAGATCACAATATTCCGTCCATCACTGAAGGAACGTATCTATCTGTCTTGAAGTCAAAGGCAGTAAGAAATATGGAAGCAATACAGACTATGAAGTAAATTTGCTTCTTATTATAACACTTGCCCCCATTCTTGGCCCACTGCATTTTTCAGTGCAGTTATTATTAATGTGTCCCAAACTAATAGTACAGATTAATGAGTCTGGTTGGTGATTAATGTGCAAAGATTAAAGATCTGCTGTGACAAACTGCACTTGAATTGATGATGAACTCCAGACCTCATGCTGGTTCCCTCCCTCCATTAATGTGTTACTATTTCTGCCTTTGTAGAGATGGGCTATACATACTTCAAACTGCCAGCTCCACTGATTCATCCTAGCCATGATAATAAAAACACTGGGCAGCATCTGATAAAGACAACTACTCCAAACATCTCATTTCCCAACTCAAGAATGAAGTCAATGTTCTATTGTTAAATACTTTTTCTGTCACAATCTTGTGTTTTCATATAGAGAGGTGTATATCATAGGCCAATTTTCCAAACTTTCTATTGGAATGGGTGGCTGCGTTAAGTGAATTTATACTTACTTGAGGCAAAGAACAAGACACATTTAACCATCTTGCCTCAATTAAGAAATAATTGTAAATTAAAGTATTAGTTACATACATTGAAGTGTGCTATAAAAGAGTTTGTTCTTTTGCAGCTCAAGTTTTTTAAATCAGCATTGGTTAGCAGAGTCATGAGCAATGATTTTGAGTCTGGTTAAAACTGATTCTCATAGCTTTTCTTTTTTAAAAAAAATGTGACCATCCTCACAGCTTTGACTGATCTGAGCTGTCAATGAATATTTCTGTTTTTACCTTCCTGACGAGAAAGAAAAGATTGGCAGAATACCCATGCCAAATACTCAAGTCCAGAGATTTCTTAACATAATGGGCATGAAGTTATTTACTGTTTACTGGAAGATGCTAATAAATTGTTTTTGTTTTAAGTATTCTTTCGGGATAATGATTTCAATGTGCCAGCCATTAGCATACTTTAACCATTTTGCTCTCATTTGTCTTCCTCTTAAAACCTGAACAAAACAATTTGTTTTTTAAATCGAGATTGCTTCCACGTCTTTTCAGTGGAAAAATGGGCAAAAAAGGCTACAACAATAACATTTGAACTCGCACTTCTAAGGTGCTGGCCTGTACCACAGCCAACGCACAAGTAAATTTGATTCAATCTTTCCATCACCTAATATGGCATGTGTGGAATACATTCTGCTTAAATAAACTGCAGCAAATGAGTTAGCTTGATTCAACAATATGTCCCAGCTCCATGGTTTCTAGAAGAGCAAGAGGAATAATAACATAGAGAGCCATCACTAATTAATACCCCTCCAAATCACAGAGCATCCTGACCAGGAAATGTAGTAGCATTCCTGAATTTAGCACTTACCAAAATTCTGTCACTGTGAGAGTGCTATTACTATAAGATATGCAGCAGTTGTAGAAAACACGCCAATGCTGACTTCTCATAAGTAATGTGTTGGGCAATAAATGTAACCTTACTAGCATTGCTAGAGAATAGCTTTCTAAAAATGACTATGATGTTAGTTTAAACCATCTCATTTTCTTTCTAATTCTGTCAATATTGTCTTTAAGAGAGTGGGCCTCAGAGATACATATTACAGTAATTGGAAATTCTGCCTTCCCCAAGCGTGTGCATCTTTTCCATTAAAGAAGAATATCTGGGCCATAATATTGGTTGCAGGATTAGTTATGTATCATAAATACATATTTGGAGAGAGAAAGAGGCTTAGCAACATTTTTCTTAGAAATGCAGGTTAAGAAGAATTTGTGACAGAATGAACAAAGCATGGTTTTGAAAGAAGTTAACTTGATAGGTCAAATGGACTTGTGCTATTGTTGATATTGTTATTGTGTAACAGCATAGGATTGCACTTGATATGCACGCCTAATCTACTTGAATTATTTTAACAAGAAGCAAGATAAACCAGTGAGGGAGAAAGAGGTTGAAGAAGGTTGTATTAACAGTGTTACACCAAGAGGAGGAGGAGGTTCAGTTGCAGGTTAAGCACAAAGGCATGTTTCCAGGCTGTACGTTCTACATAATTCCATCTATTAATGTGCCACACAATGACTACTAATACTTACAGAAAAGAGTAAAGAAGGAGAAAAGAAGAGAAAAGAGGAAAAGGAGGTCTCTCATTTACGACAGAGATGAGGAAGTTTTTTTTTCCCTCTAAGGGTAATTAGCCCTTGGAATTTTCCATCACAGAGATCAGGGAACATTTGATCAATAAAAATATTCAAGACTGAGTTAAACAGACTTTTGGTTGACTAGGGAGTCAAGGGCTGTGCAGGGCTTTGCAAGAAGTTAGGGCCACAATTAGAGCAACCGTGATTTTTTTGAATGACAGAATGGGTTGAGCAGGCTGCATTGCATCTCCTGCTTCTATATTTTATATTATTTTATAGTACAATAAAGTCAAACCAAATTCCAATTTGTCTGTCTTTTGGATGAAAGTTCAAGGGTTCCAGTTCTTCATGAAGTTTTACCCTAGACGTGATGCATATTACATATGACCCACGTTACATATGACCCATGTAACATATGATTCATGTAATCTATGACCTGGGAGCATTAGATGAACAATGAAAAATAGTGTACTTTTGAAAAAATACATCAAATGGTTTACTCCTGTTCCTAATTCATACATTTGCAAATTTATGTGTGGATCTAATCAGTACTCTGTCTGATGTAAAAGTTCTTCATTTCAACACTGGGTGAAAAAGGTATTACCTTTACCACTCCTCAAAATCTATATCTCTCATTTTGAGCAGAAAATTCTAATGGTTCAGACAAACAGTGGGGAAAGAAGACAATTAAAGAGAGTCTTGCTCACTAACTAACAATCAACTTGAGAATAAGGAGTTGGCTTGCTAATGGTTTTGCCTGAAATTTCCTCTTGTATAGTGTCAAAGTAAATTTGTTTCAATGTTCACAACACTCTATTAAAGCCATTAACTACTTGGTTCCTAATCTGCATCAAATTCCTAGCAAAAATTTTCTAATTTTCTGCACATTGGCTAAGTTGATAAGCTCATACAGGTGACTTATTTGGGAAGTAATGTTTTGGCATAGTCCTGTGGTGTCGTACCTGCGCACATCTCAGAAGACACATTTAAATCAATGATGCATGCATGTTTCTTGAAGGGTGAGAAATTGAATCAGCCAAAGATCAACAAGAACAAGAAGGAACAACTCAAAGAGCTAACTGGCTTACAAACATTCAGATTTCTTGATGGCATGTCACAATTATTTCACTTCTGTTTATGTACTTGAAAAATGGTGCCATGTGTTTCCTGGTGTTAAGAGCAAATTCTGTCAGGGATCTTTAGGCAAAAGTCTAAAATAATCAGAATCAGTGCGCTTTGATTCAATACACTTTGGATGTCATGTGAGAGAGAAGCTGGGAATAAGAATGTAGCCTAAGTGAAATTCGTTTCATGATGGGGATTCCCATTTGAGAAAACACTCAAGTAGAATCTTTCAAATAAAGACACCAACGACAGCTCTTCCATAAGTAATATTTTTGAGAGCATCCTGGTCCAACTGTTTCTTATTGTGACGCTTTTTAGAATTCAACTTGGTAAAGTACTTCTCTGAGTGGAGTTTATGTTAAGTTATAGATAGGCCAGTTCTTTGCCAAGGAGGATTTCTGTTGAATGCAGCCTGGTGCAGTACCTTGTTTGCAGTTATAGTAATCCAGAATTGAGTTACAGACCCCTACCTTTGCTTGGTTAGCCTTGTCATTTTGAATAAGATATTCCATATTGCCAGGAATATGATAAAAATTAAAGGGTATGAAATACAATTAAAATAGAAAGCTCTCTCTGCAGAATGAATCATTGATGGTCTAGTTATTCCAGTGACAAATACAAAGAGGATCCTACTTTAGGAATTGGAACTAATCCCCATGATGACATCCAGAGAAAAAACATCGCCTTTTTATTATATATATTTTTTGTAATGGAGTTGTGAACTCAATTGCATGAAGGAATGCAGTGTCGCCAACACTGTTCCTTCTTCACCAACATGAACTTATCTTATATACCATCTCCAATGTAATAAAATGTCCAGACACATTTAATAGGAAACTTCAAATTTAACAGCCTACAACAAAACAGTCCACTATAACAACTAGATATTAGAAAGCTTCACCAAAAGATTTTAAGGAGCATCTTATGGCAAACGAGAATGTTACAGAGGAAGTCTACAACAGCACCTAGTGTAACTAAACAGGCTCAAATCAGAACTAGACTGTGTCCAATGGTTTCTTGAGTTCTAGCACTTGTAGTTTTTATCCCCTTCTCTCTCCACCCAACCTCCATTTTGTGTAGATTTTGTGTAAATGTGAAACAAAAGCAGAAATTGCTGGAAAAGCTTAGCAGGTCTGGCAACAACTGTGGAGAGAAATCAGAGTTAACAATTCAGGTCGAGTGACCCTTCCGCAGAACTGCTACACACATAAATCTAAATTGTTTTGAAATTATTTGTACATTTGTGACAATGTCACAGAGGCATATTTCCTTCACTCCTCCCCATTTCTGAATCCATCATCCATGACTTTACATTTCCCTCTTCTTTATCTCCCAGTTCAGGCTAATGTTCTTCTCCATCTCCTTCCTGATTTCAAACTTGTACTTTGCTCATCAATGATACTGACACTCAGCTCCTTCAATCCCTTTTCAGTGAGTGGTCACGGTTTTGCCTTCATCGTTTGAATCACAATTAAACTCTTCTACAATCTCAACCCTATTTTGCACACTTTTATATTTTCACCACTTTCCTCAGTGCAGCAGCTGATTTACCTACATCTCACTACCTCGCTCCCAGATCCTATCTATCATGTCTGCTTTAGGTAATTGAACACTGTCAGATACCATGAGTGAGAATTTCTGAGCATGTTAAAATATTGCAATACTATTTGTCTTAAATCTACATCAGAATAATGAAGGAATGTTTTTGTTTTAGTAAGAGCTTTTTAAGTTGTTGTTTTACCAAATTTAAATGTAATTTAATAACTGTCATTTTGTGGAAAATTTCACCTGTACTATGTATAACGTAGCAGAAGCTCTTCCAATCCACTAGAGGGTGTCAACATTAGTTCATGCACAATAGGCATGTTACTCGTTGGAAGGAATCGTAACTACGAGATCAGCTGACTTTCTCATATTCATCACTCATTGTAAAGAATGTACTAACTATGATATAATTTTTGTTCCACGTGCACACTGTTTCAACATTTATTATGAAGAGTTAAGTAATATGAGTTGAAACTATAGTTGCCACCATATTCCAATTTCAAAACTAGGTAGGCAATAGGATAATTTCAAGGGTGGGGAATAGAGTAATGGTATGGTAATTTAGGGGTATGGCAAGGTGGGATAGGACATGCTGTGTGAGCATAGCATTAGCATTTGTGACAGCATAGGAGAGGATAGATTGTGAGACAAATGGAGGGTATGTGGTGAGATAGGACTGGACAAGATTGTATTATAGGATTAATGTGTGTGGTAAGACCGTGTTGGGTCAGTGGAGGAATAGCAATAATATAAGAGGAAGAATTGGGGTAGGGTAGGTGTTAAGACTGGGATGCGACAAATTCTGGAGTCAGGACAGAGTAAATGGACAGATTGGAGTGGGGAAAATGGTGAGATTAGAGAGGTGTTGGGATTAGGGTGAGGTATATGATGGAATTAGGATAGGGAACATTTTTGGGATTGTGTAGGATTCATGGTGGGTTTGGGATTATGGTAGGCTGTATTTTGTGAAAAGTTAGGGTGGATGGTAAAATCAGGATGGAGTAGGTTTACAAACCAGGCTAGGATACATAATGATAGTTGGATGGAGAGTTTTGGGGGTTTGTGTGGGAACACAACTACAGTTTAAATTAAAATTTCCATTGTTATTACAAACTGTTGTATTTTTAATGCAAAATTACAGGACTGAAGCTGCAAATCACACCATACACATACAATAAGTGCAGAAATGAATAGAGCTCACTGAGATTTTAACATTGATACCACATGCCATGACATCCAAAAAAACATGCTCCAAGTAACTGGCAAAATGGATATGTCTTTTTAGAGGTTGATTTGTGGTGGCACGGATACACTTCTGACATTTCCAGACAGTTTATTCAGAAATAAATACTTTGGTCACAAATTTGATAGTTGGCAAATGCATTGGCAATGAAAAGTATTGATTAATCCAATGAGAGACTAAGGTCACTGGTTTGAAAGAATAAAACATCCCAAATAGCTTGGGATGGTTTCCTGCATTAAGGGTGCTATATAAATGCAAATTGTTTTTTTGATAGCGCTCAAAGATATAAGCTTCTCATTTTTCCATTTTGATTTGCACTTCCTAACATTAAGCCATACTGATAATTAAAGCAGGGAGTTGGGGCTCTGCTGTATAAGAGGTTCAGTCATATGAATACATAATTAAAGTAATTGGATAGTTGCATGTTTATTTGAATATATTTTATAATACTTCATCAATTATAACTGCTTCTTATAATTAAATCGCCCATTAAAAAGCTATAGCACTTTTAGCGGATTTTCTAATGTGGTGTATATGTATATACAGAGTGAATGAAACATTTTTGTGAAGATGCCAAATGTTCAGATATCTTGGTATAAATATTTCTCAGTGGTCTCAATGTATGGTAGCATTCTGTGCTGAGAATTTGTGGATTATTTTGTTCAGTAGATGACATAAAATTGTATGGTGTGAAATATTCCCACCTTGGTTTCAATCACCAACACCATCTATTCCTAGACGGAAAGCAACTTCAAGCAGGGGATTGTAGCCAAATGTTCTGCTTGAATAAGTTGCAGATCTCATTTCAGTATTTGTTTGAAGTTTCAGTCCATGACCAAAATTTATTTTGTGGATGCCACTTTAATATTTTCAAAGTTACTTCTAAAATGAATATTGTCAAATGTTCTTCCAAGTTTGTTTTTGAATGAACGTGATCACAAACACAAACAAGATTCCCTTATCCTTCGCCCAATTTTTCACTTCCCACTGCTTTCCTGAATGCTGGAATAACAGTAGACTATCCTGTGTTTGAACCTGCTCCTCTATTCAATCAGATGATGTAAACTTCAATTCTATTCACATGGGTTAGATCCATATCCCAACAAAAGAAAATCTGTCGATCTCAAACATGAAAGCTCTAAATATCATGGCATTCCCAGGGTACAGTAGCACAGTGGTTATGTTACTAGACTATTAATCTTCTACTAATGCTCCAGTGGCATGATCTCACATCCTACCATAGCAACTCAGGAAATTTAAATGTAATTAGTTCATAAATCTGGAATAAAATGCTCATCTCACTAATGATAATGACATACCAGATCATCATAAAGATTGATATTGCTATAAGACATGAAAGCAGATGTAGGCCATTCAGCCCATTGAGTTAACATCCTCCATTCAATGAGATCATGGATAATCTGATAATCCTTAATACTTTCCTGTCTTTTCTTTATAACCCTTGATTCCCTTAATGATTGGAAAGCCTTGAATATACTTAATGACTCGGCTTCAATATGTTTTTCTACAGTATAGAATTCTTCCTCGTGGCTATTTCTGCCAATGTGATTTTTGCAATCTATATGAAGCTTAAATTCACACATGATTAATGTACTTTTTCACATACACTCATTATCTCCTGATTTATTTTCTGTCCTACAGAATAGCTGTTGTTAGAGGGCTGTAGACTACTCACACAGTGTCTTCTTCCCCTTGTTATTTCTTATCTTCATCCATATGAATTATACATCATCTCATCTAACATCATTTCTTGTGATTTACCAATTCCACCTTATAATAACAAAGCCACCCACCAGCCCTTTCTTCCTGCCTGTCCCTTTGAAACGTCACGTCCCGCTGAACGGTTAGTTTCCAGCTTTGATCTCCTTGTAACCGTGTCTCTGCAATGGCTGTAAGATCATATCCATTCATGCCGTTAATCATATATTTCAATCTGAATACTGTGCGCATTTCAGTAAAGAGCCATTAATTTTGCTTTCTCTACCTTATGCTCTCTTTTGTCCCTATTTGCTGCTTTTTAAAATACTCTGAAGCAAAAAGACAAATTGCTGAAAAATCTCAGCAGGTCTGGCAGCATCTGAGGAGAGAAATCAGAGTTAACATTTCATATCCAGTGACCTTTCTTCTCTGTCCCTTCTTGTCTCACTTTGGGTATCATTTTAAAAATAGTTATTCAGAAGTGGTGCCATATCCTCTTGCTTTGCAAGCCTATCTCTCCCCACTTCCAACCAACACCCCCACCACTCCCCCAAACTAACTAGTTTAAAGCATTCTCTACAGCCCCAGTTACCCCATCGCTTTTCAAGTGGAGCTGGTCCAATCGGAAATTCGCTTCTACCTTCATACTAGTGCCAGTGCCCCATGAGTTGTAACACATTCCTTCCGGACCAATTTTTCATCCACATATTTATGTCCTTCGCTTTACTTACCCGATGCTAATTTGCCTGTGGTTCTAGTAGTAGTCTTGAGATTGCCACCTTGGAGATTTTGCACCTTAGTTTAGCTCCTAACCTCAAAATCTTTCAGCAAAACCTCCTTTTCAGTCCTATCGACATCATTAGAATCAACATGGAGGACCATAACTGGCTCCCTCTTCTCTCTCTCAGTAATTCACACATATCAAGGAGGACAATCTGCTCTCCTTTCTTGATTTAGCTCAAAGTGACTTCGAAGTCATTGCAACGTGTTTAACTCTTAACTGTCCTCTAAAATGACATAAAGCAAGATCTTATGTTCCTCAATATGAGTAGTTAATCCTTGACTTGCTAATGACACTTACATTACAAGAACTAATATGAGAAAGAAAAGCCTTTCAGGGTAGAATTCTAAATTTCCATTACCGGCTGCATGATTTCTGTTATCTTCTCCAAAATGGTCTCATTCTAATTTTAGAAATATGTCCTCTTGTTTATGGTTCCCCAATCATTCTCCACCTTAAAGAAGTTGACTTACAATTGATTATGATACCATGAGCACAGGTTATGTTCTATCTCATGTTCAACACATTAGTATAGCTTTAAGAGACATGTCAGTTATATAATAACTGTATCATAGCATATGACCTGAGGATAAAAGGTCTCATGCTCCATGAAACATGACACTCCCACGTTCTTCTGTTTCAAAGTAATAATGTAATAGTAGCCACATACTTAAGTTCCTAAGGATTATAATGATAATGATTATGAATAATAGGTCATTGTTGTAAATGTTTATTGGATGCTTCAGTACTGTGCCACGATGCCCAGTTTCTTGTGTTATGGGAGATAACATAAGCATTGCCGCATCAGGTAAAACTCCCAACACTGGCTGTTCTCTGGCATTTCACTTGAATATCATTTTTTGCCCAGGAATTCAGCTCACAAGTATTAGCAGGCTATTCGACCTATTGGAACTCTCCAAAAAAAAATTATTTTCCTACTTCATCAAATTTCAATACTTGCTTTCCCAAGCAGGAATCACTCATGGCAAAGAAAATGCAAGCTTGTGAGCCATGGACAGAGTTCACTCCAGGTAAGCGAAAAAAGAAGACAGTTTATTTTGTTTCAATAAGTTTCTTCATCTGAGGAGCATGACATACAGAGTTAAAGTATCTAACAGCTGTGCATGAACTGGTCTTTTCTTTTCTATTCCTGCACAGTTCATCTCAGTGCTTTGTGAAATTACAACACCGCCAAAGAAAAACTTGTTTAACCTTCCAGCAAGGAAGGAACTCATAACAGGATATGGCAGGAAAGTAAAATGGACTAAGATAGTGACCTTTAACCTGCCTGTGCAAGTTCCGACCCTGCGCGCTTTGTTGTATTATTGCATACTCACCTTCATAAAGCCTGGCACTTATTATTCACAAGTTATGGAATCCAATTCTTTTAGGATGTCAGCTTATTCAGTTAAATTACCCTATCAAAATATTATTTCAGACCTGAGGCACAATCAAAATATTGAGGAAATACAGACAAATTAAGTTAGACAGGCAGCAATAATAGCATGCATATGGGAAGAAAGACAACTAAGTGCCATGTTAATTGTAGGATTTCCTTTAGAAAAATTCAGCTGCAAGAGCCAAGGTTCATGAAACAGCACCCACTCCATAAATATCTCAGGATGGAAGCAATCCTTTATCATTAATGCTAACTAAAGTAGAAGTAAGTTTATAGGCTTTATTGATCTGAAGTCTGGAAATGTGAGTGAACAAACATGCTGGAGTTAACAAGGCCTTGGATAAAGCATCCGTAGTTCCTCTTGTAGACTACTCTGTGAAGTTCCCTCCACTTAAGTGGCTGGAAATCAGCAGTCACTGGAAAAGGGTCGTTCACTTGTAAACCATATCTCTTATCCCTCCATTATACTGTGCTAGAAGCAAAGGCCCCAATTTACCAATGACTGAGAATGGTCCACTCTATCCCACCATGCATAACTATCACATATTTGCCAGTAGGTAACTACTTCTGAAACAGATGGCCTCCAGCCTAAACTCTACATTTGAGAAGCTAAAGCTTTGATTCAATCAATGTTATCGAATTAACCACGGTGTGCGTGGCTTTTAAGCAGCATTGTTTGTAAAGCAATGAAAATGTTAGCTTGAAGAAATGGGCCATCATTCTCTAATATTTCAATCCCCTTTCTTGGCTCCAGCCTCAGGCTGAACCACACCAATCACAACCTCAGCATCATGTTTGATCCCAAGATGAGGCTCTTTCTCCACCACTAAGACTGTCTTTCTCTGCCCTTGCCTCCAGCTATGCCTTAGCCCACCTCCTTTTGAAGGCCTTACCAAGTGTTTGTTAACTCCAGACATCCTGGAAAGCCTTCACCTCCCACTTTCCATCAATGTAGATGATACAGCTGCTGTATCCTAATTTACACCAAGTCCCTTTTACCTCTCAGCCATGCTCATTTATCTACCTTGACTCCTGGTCTCCAAATCCTTCCATGGCTGTTCAACCATGTCCTTAAGTTCTCCCTTTGTTCCTACTCTGTAGCCATGATATGGAGATGCCAGTGTTGGACAAGGATGGACAAAGTCAGGAGTCACACAACACCAGGTTATAGTCCAACAGGTTTATTTTAAAATCACAAGCTTTCAAAGCGCTGCCCCTTCATCAGGTGAAGTCACTGGTGTTGTGTGACTTCTGACTTTGCCCCTACTCTGTGCACAGCTATATTTCCTTGCATTAAGTTTGCCACACAACTGCACCTGGACACAGCTGAAATGGACTGCTGTTTGTATGGGATCTGTTTATTCCTGTGTGGCACATTCCCAATTCCAATATGAACGTGTTCCATGCACCTCAGAGGGAACATTGCCTACAACCCTTCAAAAATTTTACAATGTCCTAAATTTGGCACTTTTGCCATTTCCGCTTCCTTCATACCAATAGAGACAGCTATGCTTCTACCTACATGTCCCTGAACTCTAGGATACTCCCTGTAAACTTTTCCACTTTTTTCTCTTCATTAAATATCTTTGGTCACCAGTCCTAATTTCTCCTTCTTTGGCTTCTGTGAAGCATTATGGAGTGATTTGCTACATTACTGATGCTACTCAAATGCAAGTTGTTGCTTCTACAATGTTTGACATGATGGAAATGCATTGCGGTGTTAACAGAATGAGAGTAAAGAACTCAAAATCGTGTAGATTTGGAAGAAACAATTAAAGATTGTGAGATCCCGTTCAGAAACAGATAGGGTAAAAGATGCATCCAACCATCTTTTAGAGAGCTGGTTATAGAAAAATTAATTGCAAAGGGTGCTTCAATGAGCCAAGTTTTCAGAATTACATGTACCAAAAGTAACAGTCAAATGCCAATCAGTGATAAAGGGACTGGCATGCCTTCTCCTGAAACCACCAGCACTACCGTCTAAGAATTCGAGAAAACCCAAGACAAAGGTAAGTGATGTTGTCTGGTTGGCCACTTTTGGGAGGTGGTGGCAAAGGGGTCAGAAGGAATAGCAGAAGAATAATTCCGAGGAAGAATCTTCCACCCACTGTTCAGTCCACTGATTAAGCACTGATTGTCTCTGTCTGTGATTGAGGGAGCAGCGCTCTCCACCCCAGCCCTGTTCAAGGTGATAAGCACCCCCACAGAATAGCAGCTATCACGAACACCACGAGAGCAGGTCCACCTGAAACTGAGTTAACCCCAGCAACAGCAACCTGAGGTGATCAAGCTACCTGTGGCTTAGAATATTTAAAGATTCTGCAATCACTGCCTTTTGAGGAAGGGAATTCCAAAGAGTCACAACCCATGAAGAGAAAAAAATGTTCCTCTTTTTTCAATGGGAACCTCTTTAATTTTAAACTGTGACCCCTAATTCTGGATTCTCTCATAAGAAGAAACATCCTTCCAGTTAAGCCCCCTCAAGATCTCACATGTTTCATATGAGTCACTTCTAACTCTTTAAAACACCAGAGGATATAAGTCTGGCTTCTCTATCCTTTCCTCATAAGGCAATCATTCCAGGTATTAATCCAGTTATCTTTCTCTGAACTGCTTCCAATACTTTAATAGGCTCCCATAAGTGTGGTGACCAGTACCCCAGAGCCCCAGATGCAGTCACCAATGCCCAATATAACTGAAGCATAGCCTCTTCATACTTGCATTCAATTCCCCTCACTGTAATCCATATCTTTTCTGATTACTTGCAGTACTTGTATATTAACCTACTGGGATTCATGCACTAGGATGCCCAGACGAGCATCTTAAAGCTCTGCAACCTCTCATCATTTAAATAACATGCCTTTTTTTTTATTCTTCCTGCCAAAAATGAATAATTTCACACTTTTCCACATTGAACTCCATCTGCCAGACGTTTGCCCACTCACTATATCCCTTTGTAGGCTCCTTATATCCTTTTCACAACTTACTTTCCTATCTATCTTTATATTATCAGCAAATTTAGCTACTATATCTTCAATCTCTTCATCCAAATCATTTATGTAAACTATAAAGAGGTGAAGCCCTGAGCACTAACCTCTGTGGTACACCACTTCGAGGCATCCTGCAGTCTGAAAAAAGACCGATTTATTCCAACTGTCTGCTTCCTGTTAGCCAGACAATATTTTATCCATGCCAGTATGTTCGCACCTGCATCGTGAGATTGTATTTTCCGCAATAACCTTTGATGTGGCGTCTTATCAAATGCCTTCTGGACATATATATACAATACATCCACTGGCTTCCTTTTATCTATGACACAAATTGCTTCTTCAAAGAACTACAATAAGTTAATTAAATATCATTTCCCTTTGACAAAACAATATTTGGGTCCACCTGATTACCTTGAATTTATCCTGTTATAACATCTTAAATAATAGCTTCTATCCATTTTCCTTATGACAGATATTAAGCTAACTGGTCTGTAGTTCCCTGCTTCCTGGATCTAATGAGTTGAGGAAAATTAAAACCAATGCATCAACTGTTACACTTTTATCTTCTTTTGAGACCCCAGAATGGAATTGATCAGGGCCTGGGGACTTATCAACTCACAGTTCCAACAATTCACTCAGTCCTCCTTCTTTGATAATTATAATTTTCTTAAGTTCCTTTCTCCTTTTCAGTTCTTGATTTACAGATGCTACTTGCAGCCTATCAAGTGAAGACCATCATAAAATATGTGGTCAATTCATCCGCCTTCTCTGTATCATTCATCACTAAATCCGCAGACTCATTTTCTATAGAAATAATATGATACTTACTTTGTTTACACTTCTCTCTTTGTTAAATATCTCAAGAAAACTTTCCTTTTCTTTATTTTAGGCTAAGTTTCTCTTGTACTCTATTTTTTCCATCCTTATAAATCTCTTAGCAATTCATTTTCTTTAATATTCTATCCAATTTTCTGACCTGCCACCTTTCTTTGCAGAATTGTATGTCTTTTCTTTGAATTTGATACTCCCTTTGACTTTTTTAGTTAACCACAGATGGCAAGCCCAACCCTTAGGATGTTTCTTATTTGTTAAAATGTAATTATTCTGCATTTTCTGGAATATCCCCTTAAACGTTGCACTACATCTCAATTGATCTACCCCTTATCCGAAATTGCCAGATAATATTTGTGAGCTCTACTTTCATGTCCTCATAATTTCCCTTGTTTAAATTCAAAATAGTCGTCTTGGAAACACGCTTTTCTCCCCTAAACCTTTTGTAAAATTCAATCAGATTATGGTTCCTGCTATCCAGAGTTTTTTTCTAACTATGACAATGGTAATTAATCTAATCTCATTGGTCAAAACCAGGTCTAGTATAGCCTGCTCTCTGGTTGATGCCATAAAATGCTGGTTGAAGAACTTGTCACAAAAACATTCAACAAATTCCTACTCTAGACTACTTTATTCCCATTTGATTTTTCGAATTTATATACGGGTTAAAATCGTCCATGATAATTGCTGTATCCATTTGACAATCTCCCTATATGATTACTGTTAGAGGGCTCAGACACCACTCCCACAGGTGACTTCTTGTTTTGTTCATTCCTCATCTCCACCCAGCCTACTTTTATATCTTGGTTTCATGAATTAAGGCCATCCATCTTTATTATGCTCATATCATTTTTAGTTAAAAGAGCCACTCCTTTACCCTTTCCTAGCTTCCTTTCTCTTCCAAACTTCACATATCCTTCAATATTCAGGATCCAGTCTCCATCATACTACAGCCACCTCTCAGTTACAGAGACTGGATTGTACCTGTTTCCTTCAACTTGTAGTACTAGTTCATCTGTTCTATTTTGAAAGCTACATGCATTCAAAAACAATGCCTTAAGTTTTCACTCTTTATCATTTGTGTAATCTTAAATCATATCTGTTGATTTGCTCCGAGATCTGCATTTTCTGTCCCTTCTGTCATTGGCTGTTTATCATTTCCCACATTACCTCTTTCCTCTGTTGCATTTCCCCAATCGTTGAATCACCACAACTTCCAAGCTTTGGGCTTTTATCCTGACTCAGGATGAGGGGTTGTCCATTTACGACTTAGATAAGGTGGATTTTTTTCCTCTCAGAAGGTAGTGAATTTGTGGAATTCTTTACCAAAGAGGGCTGAGGAGGTTAGTTTGTTAAATGCTGAGGGTAAATGCTGAGAGGATGTTTCCCCTCAAGTGAAAATCTAGGACCAGAGGGCACAGTCTCAGAATTAAAGGGTGCCAATTTAAGACTGGGATGAGGAGGAATTTCTTCCCTTAGATGGTTGTGAGTTTTTTGAAGTCCTTGCCACAGAGAGCTGTGGGATCAGAGTCCTCCTGCATATTTAAGGCTGAGATAGATGGATTCTTGATCAGTAGGGGGATCAATGGTTATGGTGAAAAGGCAGGAGAGTGGAGTTGAGGGTTCTCAGATCAGCCATGATTTGATTGAAAGGCAGAGTAGACTCAATAGGTCAAATGGCCCACTTCTGCTCTTGTGTCTTCTCGTCTTATGGTCCTCTAGCTCAGAACTCTGATGGAGGAGACACAGCAGAATTTAGCTAAACGGCCTCCCCTGCTAATTAAGTGTTCTTCCTGCCTTCAAGCTTAACATCACTGGCAGCAGAAGATTCAGCCCATAATTTTTTAAGAATCTTTAAGTGATAATCAGTTGAGGAAGATTTAACACAGTCAATTAGCCATGAAACCAAAGCACAAACCCACCATCACATTTAGCATAATTGATAATATAAGATACTTTTCACCTTACCACACCTTTGATACAGTACACAGCGTTTATAGCATTCTTATTAATAGTGAAATAATATAAAGCATCACGGTGTATAAAATATTGCTGCCTTGCTTCTAAATGTACTTTTACAGATAGGTTTCCCTGCACAACTTCAACATGTAAGAGAATTTCAACTAAATTTACTGTTTGCAAGAATGTGATTACAATGAATAAAGTTAACAAATGAAATCAGCAAAAGAATCAAAACACTTGTAGTACAGTGGTAGTGTCCCTGTTGCTGGGCCAGGAGGTCTGGGTTCAATGGGGAGGTGACATACCTGATGAGTTTCTTTGCCACTTTTTGTTTTTATTTCCAGTTTCTAGTATCACAGTAACTTTTTAAATGAAACTTTAAGACTCACTGCCTAAAGGGGGGGGGGGGGGGGGGGGGGGGGGGGGCGGCGGCAATGGCCTAGTGGTATTATCACTGGACTGTTAATCCAGAGACCCAGGCAATGTTCTGGGAACCTGGGTTTGAATCCCACCACAGCAGATGGTGGAATTTGAATTCAATAAATATCTGGAATTAAGAGTGTAATGATGACCATGAATCCATTGCCAATTGACAGGAAAAACCCATCTGGTTCACTAATGCCCTTTAGGGAAGGAAACTGCCGTCCTTACCTGGTCTGGTCCACATGTGACTCCAGACCCACAGCAATGTGGTTGACTCATAACTGCCATCTGGACAATTAGAAAAGGGCAATAAATGCAGCCTGGCCAGAGGTGCCCTCATCCCATGAATGAATAAAGAAAAAAAAGTCCCACTTTTTCCAGAGGCGTGTAATAACATCTCTAAACAGGTTGACCAAAAAGAAATCTCAAAACAGAAACAGCTGGAGAAACTCACCAGGTTTGGC
>NC_063350.1:13974672-13998359 GCF_021869965.1 Rhincodon typus
CTCTATCCCTCTTCTATCCGCCTCCCACTCTCTCCCTATTTATTTCAGAACCCCCTTCCCCTCCCCCTTTTCTGATGAAGGGTCTAGGCCTGAAACGTCAGCCTCTCTGCTCCTATGATGCTGCTTGGCCTGCTGTGTTCATCCAGCCCTGCACCTTGTTGTCTCGGATTCTCCAGCATCTGCAGTTCCTACTATCTCTAAACATTTAATAACCTCTTTGAGCTGCCAATCAAACTATCAGCCTACAGTCTCATACTGAGATTATAAGAAGTTATGGAGAGAAGCAAAGTTTTAATGATGACATAATAATAGGCCTTGGAGTAATGTCGATAAACAGCGATTTATTTGTGAGAACACATTTTTCTACCTTCACTGACATGAGCAGCCTTTTCTACATAAATAACTGAAAGCCTAAGTTTTCTTTTACTTCTCACCAACACAGGCAAGCTTCTTTTTCTTTCATTTTTAAAGGATTGTGGATTTAAATAGCTTGATTTAAATAGCTCTAAAGACCTTATCTGGACTTGAAGACCATTTACAACTACTTTAAAAGTTCATAACTCCCACACTGTCGGTTATGACCCTTGCTGCAGTGAAAAATAGGGTCTGTTTGAACTCAGTAGTGAGTTCAAATGGCCTGTTGAGTTTGGGTTTCCTTCATGTCAGAATGACATCCTGCCTCGTTTCTCATCTGCCAATAATAGGATTTGTTAGAATTGAGGGCAGAACTTCCAAATCAGGATCCCTATCTACCATTTCTAAAGGTCCTAAGAGTCTCCACAACTCAGCAAAAACCCATGTCACATTTTATTAATAGGCATTTAGAGCACAAAATCTAAGAAGTTGATTCACAGGGCTGAGGGAACTTTAGTTATGTGGTTAACTTGGAGAAGTTTTAATCATTTTTCTTGGAGAAGAGAAGATTGAGAGAATATTTTGTTTGAGGTATTCAAAATCCTTATCAATCTCCCACACCCTCCAGTCTAGCTTAACATTTGTTTTTGTCTTCAAATCCTTCCACATGATTGCGAATGCTTCGACCATGATGCCCCTTTCCACATCCTCAGCTTGCCATCTTGGCATGTTTCCCATTCCCTCTGTTGAAACACTGGTGACAGCTATGTTGTCTTCACATTTCACCTTAACAACAGCCTTGTACAAATGTAAGCTTTTCTTTTTGCCTTCTCCTGTGTCTTTGAACTTCACGAGGAGTTGAATTCAGATCCAAATCCAAATTTGCCTCTGACTCACTTTGAAAATCACCATTTGTCACTTACTGCTCAGTAACATCAGCTCTTGGCTAGCCTTAAGCTCATCTTTATGTCCCCAACCATTCATCTAATAGTAATAGCAATGGCAGCATCCAGAACAGATTTGTCAATGACTGATTCATTTCAAAGTGGAACAGCTCATAAGTAGATCTGTGCGATACTATAAATCCCAAAAATGAAACAGAAAATATTTTTTCTGTTTTACTGCAAATAGCATTTATATATTTCACTGCTATGTGACTAATATCTGCCATGGAACAGATAAAGAATACAGATATTCACCCAAGGTCATTTAATGAAAAATATGATTACTAGCCACCAATAAATACCTGGGAGTGAGTTACTGCTGAAATTCATTCAAGGGGCTCTGATGATGTCATAAATTATACGAGCAAAGATTGAGCACTTTATGAATGTAATCTGAACTCTGATTGAATAACTGTCATTACTAACTCTTGGGCATTTGCTGCTTTATACATATTGCTGCTACTTTTACATATATCTCATTATTTGCCAGTAAAGATTGACTTACATAAATCAGATTAGACACAGCCAGTTTTTAGTTGATAAACAAGGTTCCTGCATGTGACTCTGACAATGTGATTCAACTTATGTACTTCTCGACAAATGTTGTCCCATCCCTTACTGTTTATAAGACGGGCATCTCCTGCAATTAAAACCCACTGAAAATGGGAACCCTAACTGGAAAATTACCTTAAACGTGCTGACCTTGATTTTTTTAAAATTCGTTCATGGGATGTGGACATCACTGGCTAGCCCAGCATTTATTACACATTCTTAATTGTCTAGAGGGCAGTTAAGAGTCAACCACATTGCTGTGGGTTTGGATTCACACATAGGCCAGAGCAGGTAAGGATCCCAGTTCTGAAGAAGGGACACTGGACCTGAAAATTTAACTCTGCTTTCTCTCCACAGACGCTACCAAACCTGCTGGGTTTCTCTAGCAATTTCTGTTTTGTTAAGGATGGCAGTTATCTTCCCTAAAGAACATTGGTTTCATGGCCATCATTAAACTCTTAATTCCAGACTAGATTTTTTTTTAAAAATTCAAACTCCGCTATGTGCCATGACAAGATTTGGATCCAGGTCCTCAGAACGTGACCAATGTCTCTGGATTGCTGGTCCAGTGACATACCAGTTTGGCCTTCACCTTCCCACACAATACATACCAACAATCTTTCAAAGCACAGCTTGTTTTATTACTGAGAATCACAAACAGCAAGCGAAATCAAGGCAATTTCAGTTTTACGTATTGTAGAGAATGATTTTCTTTGAAAATAAGCCAAAAAGATGATGAAAGTTCCAAGGATTTCTCTGCTTAATTGAATAAATCATTTCAAATAACTTTAAAGGTCAAAATTCGTGACAAAAACGAAATCACTACAAGGAAATCATTCTCAAGGGCAATGAGGAATGGTCAATAAATGGTAGCCCAGTCAGTGAGGTCCACATTCCCAAGAATGAGTCAAAAAACTTGAATAAGTACCTACTGCAGTAATGTTATAAAGAGGTAGCTTCATAATGACAATTGATGTTCAGACCTAATACAGGCAGAGATTTGGCACAGTAAACTGGTCGAAAGGTTAGTAAGCAGAGGACACAGGTTTGAGGTAATTAGCACATAAGCCAGATGTGAGATGAGAAAAATTCCTATTACACAGTGAACTGTTACGACTGCAACAAGCTAAAGGGTAGTGGAAGCAGATTTGTTTGTTACTTTCAAAAGAGAATTAGATAACTACATGAAGGGAATACTTTGAGGGCCTTGGACAGAGAAGGGGAACTCACTGGATAGTGCTCTCACAGACAGGAATAGGCATAACAGATGGAATGTCTATTTTTGTGCTGCCATACTTTATGAGATGAATTTGTGGACATCCCACTGGTCTCCTTGACACTGAGTGCTGGGATGAGTGGGTGTCGGGGGAGATCACACGAGGTATCAAGCAGTACTCACTCCTTTAAGCCCATTGGGACTCCTACATGGACAATTAAATGCCACCTAAGAGCCTCATGCAACCCTTGTTGCCATCTTTTGGCCTGTGGAAGAAGATAGAAGAAGGGCAAAGAGAGCGGCAGCTTTGACAGAGCAGGCTGACGGGGAACATCCTTTGTGTGCAGGTAAGAGGGTCCTTATGCCTAATGAGTGAAACCGCCCAAAACTGTACCAACTCCCCACTTTCTGCCTCCTTCTCAGCCTGTCTAACATGACCTACACCCCTCCTCCCCTGCCCCGACATCACCCCATCCCCACCACTCCCACTTCTTGTTAGGTCTTGCAGACTTGCATCCTCATCTTGCTGGGCTCATCTTAAGTCCAGCATCCATCTACATTCCTTGGGGACTGGTTGTAATCTGAGGAGTGACCACTACAGTCAGCCTAAGCTGCTAAGACTACAAAGATGCCATGGTCAACTGTCCCTGTCCCTGAGGGGCATAAATTCTACTCTTAACTAATGCATACTAATCCTAGTGTAACATCCTCACACCAATTTCATACCAACAATATGCCATAAAAGATTATTCTGTGGATTTAGATTCCGTCATCAATGGTTATTGCCAAAATATTCATTCTCTTATTGACATGTGGTGCCCTCAGTCATGCCAGAGATTTCACCTCTTAATATATCTCACACTAATTCACTAATTTATAATGCTCATCTTGGTGTGCAGGTCTCTCCTCTATCTCCTTCAGCCAAACAACCATCAGATAACTCTGCATTCCTACAATTCTAGCCTCTTCCATCCCCTCCACTTACTTTATCTCACAATTGGTGGGTGTACTTTCAGATACTAGCTGACTTTGATACCCAGGTCTTAAGTTCTGAAGTTAGTTCTGAAATTCCCTCCAACAACCTATCTGCCTCTCGTCTCTCTCTTTCTACTCCGTTGAATAGCTTCTTAAAATCTATGGCTTTGCCAAACTTTCGATCACCTGTCTTAATATCTCCTCCTGTGGATCAGTGTCAAATTTTGTTTCATAATTCCCTTACGAAGGGTTTTCCTACATTGATGGTGCTATATAAATGCAAACTTAGATTGTTATTATAGATCACTGGTATTATCCAAATCAAACTTTTCAATTTTCAAAGTCTATATACCTTCATTATTCCAATGTAGCTGTGCATATCAGTTCTCCTCTGATCACTGGATGACAAAATGCCAAGCAAACGTTATACTGACTAGTAATGCGCTCGGACCCCTCCAGAGGGAAATAGAAAATGGAGCGTAAAGTCAATCTGTATTACTGTTATGTGAACCTCACAAACTCTTTCCACTTGTGGAAATAGCAAAGACAGTGAGAATGAGATTTTCAGCTAATTTCTGTGTGAGTTACAGAACAAAAATCATCCTTACATTTGGTTATCTGCTCATTGATTTTTATTTTGTGACATCAAATAAGGTCTTTGAATTCAATCCAGTTTTTTACACCCCATAATCAAGTTAGATAGAATACACAAACATAGTAAACTTCAGGGATGTCTTATTGCAGCTCAATTAAATTGAGTTTAATCTTACAGTTGCCTCAAATATACTGCCACTGGTACTTTGGTTTGTCAATGAATGGATAGTAGTGAGATTGTGACAGTAATATGTTAGTAGATCAGTAAGCTCTACAGTGAAATAGGGCAATGCTAGAAGCCTTAGTTTGGGAAGAGTGTGGTCAATGAGATAACATCAAGAGAGTGAGTAGTTGTGTTTGTACAAATTAACCAGAGTTTGAATTCCCTCCACAGGAAACTGAGCGCATAGAGTTTCAATAGATAGAAGAGTGAAAAGCTTTAAAGAGAAGCAAAATGTAATGAGAATTAAGAACAGGAACACAAGGTTGGATTAATTGGGAAAGGGATTGGGGGTGAATTTAGTAGTTGGTGCTGAAGTACAAATCCAATTGAGACATAGGGTTAGATTTTACCAGCCCTTTGGAAATGGGCTGGGGAGATTTTGTAAAATTGTATGCCATGTGCCCAGAAAGATAACCTAATGTTTCTTTGCTGACAACGGAATATTCTCAATAGTGGGAATGGTAGCGGCACATCCACCTGTAAGCTGAAGGCAGGCGGCCAATTAAAACAATGGTTTGGTCCATTAACATTCACTACGCCCTCCACCCATCCCCCCCACCCCCATCCTGCCAACATTTCACCACTGCCAGGACTTGTACCCTGCCAAATACAGAGTTGGCCAGGTACAAGCCATCAGTGATGCTGCCCATTGGCCTCCTAATTGGGCCAACAGCTCTGAGAGGAAGGTCGCTGTCTTCAATTGTCGGAGCTACTGGCTCTAGCTTGGCCACCTCTGGTAATATCCCATCCAGAGGCCTGTTATCTCACTGCACAGGCTTAGCACTCAGTCTTGGACATGGTGGCAAGACAGGCAGGGACTTGTAAGATTCAGGCCAATGTGTCTTTTTAATCCAACAAATGACTTCAATTTGGGTTTATCTTTTACAAATCTCAATCATGCTTTGGTTTAACTCCAGAAAGTTTAGTTCAGACATTTAGACCCAAATTAACCCAAATGTCAAGGATGGGGTGTGCAGGAAGTCAGAGCTGGGGACAATTACTTACCAGCACATTCATGATGCCAAGATTTTAAAATATTCATGGTGGGTGCTGTTGGGAGGGATTGCAGTCAGCAAGTGAGGCCCTCAGGAAAATGCAAATGTCAGGATGCAATTGCCATTTAACTTCAGAATTGTATGGATTGCTCCGGTACCTAAAGCAACCTGATGGCAAAAAGGAGACAGGGCTAGAAGAGGGTAAACAGTTGGAATATTATTTATTTCTTGGTTTCTTTGTGGGCCAAGAAGAAGAGCACAATTCTAGGCCTCAAGGCTTCAGGCCTGCCACAAGCTTCCATTTTTTCCCAGAATTCTCTGCACTGGCTGAAATTGACACCATCCCCTCCCACCTCCATCTCCCACACCTTCCTTAACTGCAAAGTTGTGTAGAAGGTGCCGAAGGAGAGCCCAACATCTTTCCATCAGCACAGAATATTCTCAATAGCAGAAGCACAGACACATGCCAGCCAAAAATGAGCTGGTGACGTAGCTTCAGGTCACAGGAGGTAGCCTCTGCCACTTTAACTCTATTCCTGCTTGCCGACTTGGTACTACCAGCCTCATGGCCTATATTCATGTGCAGGTCAGAAGCTGAATTCTCTCCAAGCTTCAGATAATGCCATGAAATGAGATTGCCTCTCATTCCATCCGCTACTTGTTACAAACAAATCTATATTTAAAACTGAATCCTTCAAGTTACTCCTTTGGTGTTTTAAATCCAGTCTTTAAGCTTTGATTCTGTCACGAAACAATATTTTAAAGTTTGAGTTGCATTTGGAAGTATAGAGCGAGTGCTGCACTGTCGAAGGTGCCTTCTTCCAGACAAGAATTAAAACCAAAGTTCCTTCTGCCCTCTTAATTAAATATTCAAAAACAGAGCGAAGGACTACTTATGTGATCATCAATCAAGCAATATGACTGATGATCTAGTAACTATCACATTGCTATTAGTGGGATCTTTCTGTGTACAAATTGGCTGTTACATTTTTTTAGATGACAGTTGCGGCTTTTTCTTCCTTCATTTCTTTTATTTCACAATAGTTGTTCTACAGCTTCGTCCTGAAAATAATTTATATTTTTAATCTCATCTACTTATTTCAAATTTAATTTAAGTTTAGCTTTCATTTTTGAATGAGTATGCAATCTGTTTCGTTAAGCATTTACCTTCATTAGTCTGGCTACAGGTTGAAGGAAATGACTTTTCCTTTCATTGTGATCTTTAGATACGTTCGTCAATATCCTATATGTTCAAAAGCTCATGAAAACTAAAAATTTCCAAACTGGGTGATTGGTTTAAACATTCTTCTTTGTGAATGTGTCTCAAATCACAGCCAGCATTGCAAGAACAGGTAGAGCAGAATGCATCTTGTGTGTTACTAACACAGAACAGAACTTAACTCATGTAGAAACGTTTGTGAGGTTGTCAAAATAGTTTTTCAATAGGTGTGGGGTCATTTTGAGTCAATCTTTGACATGTTACTTAATAAAGCTGTAGAATACCAACAAGCAAGGTCCGGAACAAAAACAGAAGTTGCTGGAAAAGCTCAGCAGATCTGGCAGCATCTGTGAAGAAAAGATCAGAGTTAATGTTTTGGGTCCGGTGACCCGAAAAGTTAATTCTGATCTTTTCTTCACAGGTGCTGCCGAACCTGCTGAGCTTTTCCAGCAGCTTCTGTTTTTGCTCCTGATTTACAGTATCCGCAATTCTTTTGGTTTTTATTAAGCAAGGTTCGCATTTTGATTCCCAGACTGTGCGGAGTGTAATCTCAGTCAGATGGTGATGCATATGCTCCTTTCGGCCTTATCACATCGGTTCAGGTCATGTAAGTACATGGGTGCTCTAAACCCTACAATCTTTGGCCCGCCTTTTAGCTCAGAGGCCAAAAATGAGGGGAAGGGTGTGGTCTGTTTTGAGTTTAGGAAGCCTAGTTGTGCGGGTTTCCAAGGCAGGTCATCCAAGCAATAAAGGGGGAGAAGCTGATGGATGTTTACAGGGCAGATGTAGTTTAGGAGGACTGATGCTGGTTGTGTTTGACTGGGAGTGTAAGAGGTAAGTGCTGATAGAAGAGAGAGTGTTGAATTTCTAAGTGACTCACTCTCTTCTTCTCTTAGAGTCATACAGTCATAGAGACATACAGCACAGAAACACATCCTTCAGTCCAACTCGTCCATGCTGACCAGATACCCTAAATTAATCTGGTCCTGTTTGCCAGCTTTTGGCTCATATCCCTCTAAACCCTTCTTGTGCATGTACCCATCCAGATGCCCTTTAAATGGTGTAATTGTACCAGCCTCCACCACCTCCTCTGGCAGCTCATTCCATACACGCACAGCCCTCTGTATGAAAAAGCTGCCCCTTACGTCCCTTTTAAATCTTTCCCCTCTCACCTTAAACCTAGGCCTCTAATTTTTGACTTCCCTACCCCGGGGAAAAGACCTTAGCTATTCGCCCCATCCATGCTTCTTATGATTTTATAAACCTCTGTAATTTTTATAATATTTTATAACCTCTTATAATGGCCCATTAGGAGTCTGGGCCTTTCTTGCCTCTTTTCACCAGCCAGATATCCAGAAGGCCAACATGAGTAATACATAGAATAGTTTATAATCTGGAATGACTGTCAAAATGAAGGCATGCTGACTCATTTTAATACTTAAATTATTTACCCATCACTTTTTTTTAATTCATTCATGAGGGGCGTCACTGTCTAGGCAGCATTATTGCCCATTCCTAATTGCCTAGAAGGCAGTTAAGAGCCAACCACATTGCTGTGGATCAGTCACTGGCTCCTTGTCCTGTCTTCTTAAAAATGTAGGATAAAAAAAATACATTGAATTAAATAGCACCAGGGACCCGGGTTCAATTCCGCCCTCGGGCGACCGTCAGCGTGGAGTTTGCACATTCTCTGCATGGGTTTCCTCTGGTTTCCTCCCACAATCCAAAGATGTGCAAGCTAGGTGGATTGGCCATGCTAAATTGCCCATAGTGTTCAGGCATGTGTAGATCAGGTGGGTTATAGGGGAATGGGACTGGGTGGGATGCACTGACGGTCAGTGTGGACTTGTCGGGCCGAAGGGCCTGTTTCCACATTGTAGGGATTCTATGATAAAGTTTCCCTTTAACATTCTCTTCTTGAATTGCAGTTTCTCTAATATTTCTAAATAATTAAAGCCCCTCATTCCGTCTTCAAGCCCTGGTGCTGGTGCTAGTTGGGTGGGAGGTTGAGGGAATGGTGCAGTGAGTCCTGCCCACAGAAGCCGAGCCAAAGAACGAGTCAACACCTTCAGAACGGAACAGGTTTGAAAATTGACCTGATACACATATGTACCTGAACGTCTTCCACGTGGAAAATAAACTCAAAGGAGGTTGAGGTTAAGCAGATCTGGATGAATAACAATGCTGCAGGCTACAACACCCCTTCAGCCTGTTCATACATCCACACTGTGGCATGGTTTGAATGATATTGAGCCCAGACATGAAATGATGCAGAAACTATGCTGTCTAATCACGTCCGGATAGAGGGAGCTGGGGAACTGCAGCAGCTAATTGCATTTTACAGCTCAATTAACGCTTTCTGTTTCACAAAATTTGTTCATGCAAAATGAGGAGAGACGTTCCACATGAGAGTCTGTTGAATCATTGTTTTATATGCTGAGCTGCACAATGAGAATTTATATAGACATTCTCAGAAAGGTTCAAGACCTTGTGCCTACTATCAGTGCTCTGCACTGTGATGTGATGAGACAGGGATTTTTTGTTAAAAAAAGCACAGGATGTTGGTCAGGTTCTCGCCGGATTTTCTATTATCTACAATCCAACACACCAGTAATGATTTTATCAAGCTGTTTATTAATTATAAAGGAATCAAAACGTAACCACGTTAGTAATGTGCTGGAAAAGACTGTGATTATAGAAGTCATCTAATTTATTTATATAACGCTTTTGCATTGGCAATTGAATACCATTTGGGTGTGTGCCTTGTTGGATCTGAATTTTCCTATTTCACAAAGAAAGATCTGTTTCTTGTTAACTTACGTGCTCATGGAATTGCTCAAGTACAAATTTTTGAACTATGCAGTTTTCAGGAAAGTGATATTTGTCTGTAAGAACAATAGGGTATCAGCTAATTGCGGCATGTGGAAACATACAGCAGCAAAGGAAGCCATTTGGCCCATCATTCCCATACTGTTTGAAAGGGCTATCCCTTCCCCATTTTCCCAGTCCGTCCTACATCTGCAACAATCATCTTTCTAACACTCACCAGACATAAACTTCATTGCACCAATATAAATTCCCTCCCATGTTTGGTGACAGAAACTGTGAAGTATATCATTCGTTTTGGAAGTGGCCCAAGGGTAACAAAGCATAAAGCAATTCACTGAAGGTGTGCCATAACTCCTATGGGTGCCGACATAAAGCCTTACAACAATTGTTTCTGTGGCTGTAAAAAAAAGCCTCAAATACACAAGAGAGGAGTCACACATGGTCGTATGTCACCCAGATGTTGAACTACATGCTAAAGACTAATAGGGCCCACCGAGATGTGAAGGAGAAAAAACACATAACTTAAAGTAGGACCAGTAAAGCTGAGCTTTGAGTGTGAAATTGCAGCATCGGGGATGGAAGGTGATTGTAATAATAGTCAGACGCTAAAGCAAACCTTTAATCACAGATATTTTAAAACATTTGTGATAAGAACTGTTAGGATTCTACACGTTGTATAGCACAAAACAAAAAGGCTGTAAAACATGTCCCTTCAAGCTAAAGCCTCTGGCAATAGACTGGTGACGTGTTCAGGAAGAAGTAACAATAGAAACAGGTATAACGATGTGCTTGTCTGTCTCATGCTCCACCAGACATGGGGAAAGAGGAGACCAGATCCTTCTTAAAGTGCTCCTTGTCAAAGTTGAAGATGGGTAACAATTTAGTTGCCCTTGCGATTTCTAGAAAACCATGGACTGAACAGTTGTAATGCAGACAACTTCGCAAAATGCAACATTCAAATTTGTTCAGCTAATATTTTCGATCAAAACACATTTTTCTTTGTTGTTCCAAATGATTTCAAAGTGAGATGAAGAATAAATTTCAAGATACATTCCAAAAAGTACATCAGGTTAATTGTCAGATTTAGAATCACATTACTCAATCCATATATTTATCATTGTGAAGCTAATAATTACTGTTTGAAGCATATAAATCCTTTAAACCAACTGTAAAAATATTTGTATTATCAGAACAATAATCAGTCACAGATGTAGATTTAGCCAATATTCAGAATCTCATAGGAAATTGAATTCTATTCATTTAAACATATGACTGAACATTTAAGAATACAGTTTAAATAATAAGGGACACAGAACTGATTAAAGCATTTTAAAATAACTGTCTCGAAGTGCCTTATTCCATTGTGCATTCTAATCAATACCTGATTATGGCCTGAACACAGAGCTTTCACTTGACTTTACACTTGGAGAATTATGCAGTCACTAGCTGAAGTGGTAGACACTCCTTATAGCCTTGGGGCATAGAGCAGGAAAAGGCCATTCAGTCCCTCAAAGCTTAGTGTGCCACGAAATTAGATCGAGGTTGATTTGTACCTTATATCCACTTACCCACCCGTTATCCATTTGATACCCTCATTCAATAAAAATCTGTCAATCTCAACATAGCAAATGTCACTTGACCCAGGATCCTCAGCCTTTTGGAGGAAAGAAATCCACATTTTCAATATACCTTTGTGTTAAAAAAAGTGCTTTTAGATATCAATTACAAATGACCCAACTAAAATTTCATGTTGTGCTTCCTTATCGTAGATTTCCACAGGAGGAAACAGTTTCTCATTACCCTTTCCACCAAATCTTTTGTCATTTTTATAACATCATTTAAACCAGCCTTCAACCTTCTAAATCAATGGAACAAAACTCATGGTTGTACAGTCTGCCCCAGTGACTTAACCTTTTAAATCCTGATAGAATGTGTTTGTACCCCACCCCCATATCCTTCTTGAATTGTGGTGTCCAAAACTGAAGGCAGTGCTTCAGAAGGGATCTGACTAAGGCTCTACAGATAGAAGAAAAACTTCTTCACCACTGATTTCTATAATATAAGAGCTAAAGAGCCAGCATCCCTTATTAGAGACTATTATTGTGTCATGACTTCAGGCAGCCAGCATGTTACGTTAGTGAGACTGAGTAGCATGGGTTGATTCGCTGCCACCAGTTCAGTCCTCCTTATTGGTATTACTGATAAAAATGTGAGGAAGGATGCCCACATGAATTCTTCATTAAAGATAGGCTCAAGCTTGATGAACAATAAAATAGGTTTATAACATGTTGCTTAATGACTAGTTGCATTACATCTGGATACATGATGGTTTCTTGTGAGCGATCAGACACAACATAAGATTAAGAACACATTACTGTTGGTCACATTGATTTACCACAAGGGCTACAACTTAGAGAGACCCTCCAAATACTGTCAATGACAAATTAGCATTGCTTTAGCTCCTCCCAGGAACAGACTTTTAGATGTTGATAAGCGGAACCATAAGAATAATATCTATTAACCCAGTCAATTACTATCTGCCTTATTCACAAGAACTTGGAACCAAAGTAGGCAATTCATTCCCTCAAGACTACTCTGCCATTTAATATGAGCATGGCTGATCTTATCTCAGCCTCAATTCCATTCCCCATACCCACCCAGGTCCCCATATACTAACTGCTTTATTCATAAGAACTAGGAACCGAAGTAGGCAATTCAATCCTTTGACACTACTCTGCTGTTTAACATAAGCATGGACGATCTCACCTCAGCCTCAATTTCATTTTCCTGCCTGCTCCCCATGACCTTTTGACTCATTACAAATTAAAACTCTGTCTATCTCCTTAACTTTATTCAGTGTCCCAAGGTCCACCACATGCTAATTCTACAGATTCACGACCCTTCAGGAGAAGTAATTCTCCTCATCTCTGTCTTAAATCTGCCACCCTTAGCCTAAAATGGTGACCTCTCTTTCTGGATTACTGTACATGGGGAAACAACTGCTCTACATCTACTCTGCCAATTCCCTTTAGCATCTTATAAATCGCAATTAAATCTCCTCTCATTCTTCTAATCAGTAAGGAGTAAAGGCCTAAATTGCTCAATTTCTCCTCTTAAGACAAGACTCTCATCTCTAGAATTAATCTAATTTGAGCCTTCGCTGAACAGTCTTTAATACAATTACGTCCTTCCTCAAGTAATGGGACTAAAACTGTATGCTGTACTCCAGATGCAGTTTCGACTATGCCTTGAACAGTTGCTACGAAACTTCCCTACTTTTGTACTGTATGCCTTTAGCAATAAATGCCAAAATTCCATTTGCCTTCCTTTTTGCCTGTTGTACCTGAATAATGGGTTTTGCAGATCATGCACAAGGATATCCAGAACCTTCTACATTTAAGCAGTTTGAAGTTTCTCTCCATTGAGATAATAAGTTATCTTATTATTCTTCTGATCAAATAGATAACCTCACACATTAAACTCCACCTGTCAAATTTCTCTCATTCACCTAACATCCATATCCATTTATAAATTTCTTATTTCTTCATTGCAACACTTACTTTCCCACCTATTTCAATGTCATCTGTAATTTTGGCTTTAGCACATTCTGTCCCTGCATCCAAGTCATGAATGTAGATTGAAAATAGTTGGGCTGAAGGAACTGAACCCTGTGGAACTCCACTAGTTAAGCTTGCCAACTAGAAAAAAAACCATTCATCCTGAGCGTCTGCTTTCTGGTGGTTAGCCAATCCTATACCCAGTTAACATATTACCCCAGTCACATGGGATCTTGTCTTGTGTATTAATCTTTTGTGTGGCACCTTATCAAATGCCTTCTGGATGTCCGGAGATATCACATCTACAGGACCTCCATGATCCATTTTGCTTGCTCATCATTGAAGAGTTCTAGCAAACACCATTTACCCTTCTTAAAATCATACTGACTCTGAAGAAATACATTTTGTCTTTCCAAATGTTCCATCACTTCTTCCTCAATGCCAATTTCCCAATTATATAAATGAAAGAAATACAGATGCTGTAAATCGGAAACAAAAACAGAAATTTCTGGAGAAACTCAGCATGTCTGACAACATCTGTGAAGAGAAAGCAGTGTTAACATTTCAAGTCAAGTGACCCTTCTTCAGAAAGGTGTGAAAAAAACATTGCTTTAAACCAAAAGAAAAAGTGGAAGGAGATGTTATAGTTTTCAAATAAGCTTTAAAAGTTAATGAATCATGTTATGATTTGTATTTAAATTGTTGCCTTGTTCAGGCACGAAGACAGAATTATTGGATTCATCAGTGACATAGGTATTTGTTGACGGTAGTTTTGCTTAAAGAAAGTCTGCTGATTGGTGTTTCAATCAGGACCAGTTGTGAGGGTCAGGAGTGTTTAACATGGCAACTCACTGATTGGCTCTTAAGCAGGTTGACAGATTGTGTGTGAACAATATAATGGCAGAACGCATCCAGATTTGAAAAAAGACAACATCCTCTCTCTCTTTGCAAAGAAGTAACAAAGAAGCAGAAGACAACTAGCTATTCTCATTCGCCATTGTCTATCAGTTGTTATCTCTAACCAGTGTTTGAGAAACTGATTGATTAGTGTTCCAATCACCCTGTTTCTTCAGTAAAGAATGGAGGGGACTTTGAACAAAGAAGTTCAGAGATAAGAGGGACTTGGAAGAAGCAAAGGGAAACCTCCTGAATCCTGTGTAATGGTGCTTTTGCACTGTGTTCGTCCAATAGTTTTCAACCATTAATATCTATGATTCTTTCTTTGTCTATGTCTGCCTACATGTGTGTAAGCAGTTAAGAAGGAATTGGGTTTAAGTTAGAGAGTTAATAAGCTGGTAATTCATATTTTGTTTGTCTTTGTTTGGTAAGAATTGATTTATTTGTTATAAATAGTAGTATCTTGGTAAATGCAGGAACCTGGTCAGTGTTTTCTGAGATTGTCAAGCAGGAGAATTAGGTATTTTGATTAAATCTTGAAGTTTTGTGATAATCACAGGAGTATTGGGGTTTGAATATCAGTACTGTCCCAAGTGCATTGCCACAATATGCATTCACATACTTTAAGGTTTCTAGGAGAAGGTCCAAACCAGATCTTCGGGACGACTTGAGATAGACAATAAACATAACCTTACCAACAAATCAAGGGACAGCATTTTCCTCTGGGTGCAGGACACAGGGATCAGAACAGTGTTAGGTGGGTACTCGGGATTGGGAGAGCACTTGAGGTGTAGTGGTCATGTCCTTACCTTTGGACAAGGAGGCCTGGGTTCAAGTCTCACCTGCTCCAGAGATGTGTAATAACATCTCTGAACCGATTGAGTTTAAAAAAAATTAAAACCCTCAAGATGAAACAAACACTTATTGTAATTTTAATTACTAATTGACCTGGAGACAGGCTTGTCATCAAATCGAGTTTAGCGACCACAGAGGCCTTCAAATTTGAAAAGAGCAGAAGGCTTGAATTAAGGAAATTAAGGTGAGAGGGTGCTTCAAAATAGACATGCCCTCATTTCAGCTTCTTTAAACTTAGATTTTAAAAATTGGGATTAAAAAATTTTAAAAAATTGAGATTTAAAAAAATCTAAGTGGCTCAGTGGTTAGCACTGGTCCCTCACAATGTCAGGGACCCAGGATTGATTCCACCCTCAGGCAACTGTCTGTGCGGAGCCTGCACATTCTCCTTGTGTCTGCATGGGTTTCCTTCAGTTTCGTCTCAGAGTCTAAAGATGTGCAGGTTAGGTAGATTGGCCGTGCTAAATTGCCCATCGTGTCCAGGGATGTGCAGGCTAAGTGGATTAATCACAGGAAATGCAGGGTAAGGATAAGGAGTGAGTCTGGGTGGGATGCTCTTCGGAGCGTCTGTGTGGACTCAATGGGCTGAATGGCCTGTTTCCACACTGTAGGGATTCTGTAGAAATGAATCTCACTGACGGGCAACCACCTTGGACTGTAGGGGGAAAGCCTCACTTAATGTGGCTGTGCCTGTCCCTTAAGGAGCATTAACACCCGGGCATCCAAGCACCTAAACTGTCCCTCCACCGTCAGTAACCTGGAGGTCATCTAGAAAAATACTAGTCAGCCTCTTACTTAGCTATGACAGCTGTCGATACTCTTTCACTGGGCAGCCCTGCCATTAATACCCCAGGCTCCCCCTACCCTTGATCCTGCAGGATGGAGCAACAGGTTGGGGGTAGATAATCAGTTTGCACCCACCTCAGATCCTGGCCCCAGCAAGAGCTGAAGTCCAATCCCTGGATCACTGGAATCAAGCTGAAACATATGCTCATATTCTGGGTTTAAATCTGTCCTGTCAATTAAAATGAACAACTAGTGGCTGTATATTTTCTGTATCATGATGGGGTCACATTGTGGTCATATTGCTTCCAGGATGAAATGATGATCAATAAAGTTTGGAACAATGTAAAACAGAACAAATATTCAAGATGGTACTCCAACTCAGCACTAACTATTTTTTACTAGAGATCTGTAGTATAGACCTGTTACTACATTTGAATCTTTACTCTCCCAGCTTCAAAAAGACCTCACAAAGCAGAGCCAAGCAGCAAGAAATCTGCCAGTTGTCCTTTTTGTTAAGCAATGTTTTACCTGGTGTAATTCAAGCTTTAACATTTACATGTTATTTTGTTGCAAAATGTACGTTAACATTCTTATTATATGGTAAATGCACTGTGTATTACTGATTTAAAATTAGTAAATTAGGGATTGGGTTTTTTTGTTAAAATAATGGATAGAAATTTCCTGCAAATATTTTAACTTGCCCAGCTGAGTTAACACTGCTGCCTCACAGTACCAAAGAACCGGGTTTGATCCCAGCCTTGGATGTCAGTCTGTGTGGACTTTGTACATTCTTCCCGTGTCTGTGTGGGTTTCCTCCGGGTGCTCCAGTTTCCTCCCACAGTCCAAAGATGTGCAGTTTAGGTGGATTGGCTATGGGAAATGCAGGGTTATAGGCTTAAGGTAGGGAGGGTGAGTGTGGGTGGGATGCTCTTCAGAGGGTCAATGTAGACTTGACGGGTCGAATGGCCTGCTTCCACACTGTAGGGATTCTATGACGCTTATTACTAATACTTCAAGGCATTGTAATAATCCATATATATAGATGGTGTGCATTACACCTTTCTCCCGGCTAGTAAGAACTTGTGGGCGAGGTGCTAACAGTACGCTAAGACATATTCGAATTAACCAATTAATGCTTCTGAAGAAAATGATGACAGCCAACAAGAAAATGGTCACTTAATAGTTCACAGAAAACAGAGCTGGTGTATCTTGAGGAATATATAAATTACAGATACACTGTTTTAATTCATCCATTGACCACCAAACCATTAGGGATGGAAAATTACTGATTAACCAAAATACTTTAAAGTGTAATATCATACATCACATCTTAATGTGCATCACATATCGATATGCAGGGGGTGAAACCATGGTTTGATATGTAAAACCATACATCACAATCTAGTGCAAAATCATATATCACACTCCATTGTGTAAAGCTATGACTCATTCACATATAAAAACATGACTCACATTTTAATGCTTAAACATGTGCTAATGCATAAATCTTTGAATCATTCTTTAATACTTTAATGTGAAAAACCACTTGAAAGGGTGTTAGTAAGAATCTGTGTGGATCTACACACAAGGATTAGAACTAAGGACAATGGTTTGGCATGAGGGAATTAGTTATAAAATTGAAAATGGTTGCCATTTGTTTTATTTGAAACACTCACTGTGAACAGCAAGAACCAAAGCAGGCACAGTGCTTTATTGTTCTGAAGTAAACTCAGAGTTTGATTTTGTTTATGCGTCCTGATACTATTAGATATGACATTTTGGCAGTACAAGAAAAAAATCATTCTATTCGCGAATGATCTGATAATAGAAATATTTGTAGACATAAATTATTTTGTACATTTGCCCTGTTGAGATGGAAAATGCTGAACTGGTAATATGTATCAGCTATAGTTTTATCACGCTTTTGCCTGACGGTGAGATTTTTTTGAAGTACTTAATGGCCAGTTTTCAGTATCTGAACTGTGTAAGATGCCATTTTGTAAAGGGCATTGAACAATCTTTGGCAACATGTGAAGCTGTCAAATTATTACATCAATCATCAATGCCTCATCTGCCACTTTCAAGCTCCACGTCTTGCACAGATGAATATAACAGAAGTTAATGATTCCCTACCAGTGCTACTTTAAGGGAACACGCACGACTTACAGGTTCGTTGGTGGATTATTTCGTCTGGCTGGCAGTGCAATTGTACTTGTTTTTGGAGCTTTCCTGTACTTGGCTACAGTTTGAATTGGCTGGTGATGAAGTATTTTTCTGTTTACATAAAAGCCTGCATTGAAACAAGATGCTTGCAGACATGGGTGGCCTCAGGGCTGCCTCTGAAAGTTGAGCTTGACTGGAAGAAAAACTACAGGAAAAACTGCTCAAAGAGAGAGGAAGGATCTCAGGAAGATGCCATAGCCATCAAGGTCTTATCCATCTCAAATTAACCAAGAACCAATGAGTTAGGTGGTTCTTGGTTCACAAGAGATTGCATTTAAGATTATACTTATTGTACCAAAAGAGGTCGCTTCTTGAAGATGTGCCACAACATAAAGAATGTAACAAGCAGCAAATCAGATCCTTCCTAACTCAACACGTACATTCATGACTTGGTACAGAATCTTGTCCATGCTGCAAGGGAACACACGTTTCTAAATGAAGAACAACTACCCAGGAATGCACGACATAATTCTTTTCTCAGAGAGTTAACACTAGCACCAGATGCAGATGTTAGTGATGGAGAAGTAGACCCAATCCAACATCCTCATACATTCTGCAGTTTTACATCAACACAATTGAATCTCTGATCTAATGGAAGCCAGCAGAAAACAAGCAAAATTACCCTATGTTTCTGAACCTGGTCATTGACTTTCCTCAATTACCTTTCAAAACAGATGCATAAATCACAGATTTGAAGATATCCAACAGACAGAAGGAAAGAATATACTGGAAACATTGAAAAAGAAGGAATATAGGTAACTCAATTGATAATGTATATTACGGACTTCAATTTTTTTGAGAGGGGAGTAATGTTGGGGAGGGTTGTAGTGTAACGGTTTCAGAACCCACAGAGCAACCATACGATGATGCCATGGCAGATGTGCATCATTGAACCTAAACAACACAATGAGGTAGAGATGCTGGTGTTAGACTGGGGTGGACAAGGTCAGGAATCAGATGACACCAGGTTATAGCCCAACCAAAAATCAAATAAACTTGTGGACTATAACCTGGCATCGTCTGATTTCTGACTTTAACACAATGAAGGCAAGTTAGAACCTGTTAGAAGACTCACATAACCCCACTGCGATCAGATTCTCCAGCACCTGCAGTTCCTACTATCTCTGATACAATTTTAACTCCACTGCGACTTCCTGCTCCTATGATGCTGCTTGGCCTGCTGTGTTCATCCAGCTCTACACCTTGTTATCTCAGATTCTCCAGCATCTGCAATTCCTACTATCTCTGAGTATATGAACATGAGCTCGTGGAGAAGATAAATTAGACCTTACTGAATGCAACTAGAAGTTAGAGTGTGGTATATGTATGATTACCAGGTGTAGCAGTATTTAGTGTGTTTTTATAATTAATAGTGTTACTTTGAAGATTAAACCTGAAGACAGTTCTTGACTTTGCCATCTCATTGTGTGACAATGAGCCACTTTACAAAGAGAAAAAGTCAACTCGTTCACATTGACAACTCGTGTCATCAATAAATTTATTCCTGCATCCCTTTTATTGGACCAGCACTCCTGGCATTGATGGGACTGTCCATTGAGGAGAGAATGAGAGACTGGGCCTGCATTCTTTGGAATTTCGAAGAATGAAAGGTGATCTCACAGAAACTTACACATTTTTGAAAGGGATATACAGAATGGATGCAGAAAAGATGTTTCCCCTGGGTGTGGGGTCTAGAACTAAGCAACACAGTCTCAGAATAAAATGCAAGCCATTTAGGAATGAGATGAAGAAGAACTTCTTCACTTGGAGGGTGTTTAATCTTTGGGGTTCTGTACCCAAGAGGCTGGGGATGCTTAATCATTAAGTAATTTCAAGAGACAATTTGATAGATTTCTAGTTATTAATGAAATCCAGGGATAGAGGAATAACCTGAGAATATGGCATTGAGGTACATCATAGAATCTCTACAGAGTGGAAGCAGGCCATTCAGCCCATGAGTCCACTCCGACCCTCCAAATAGCATCCCACCCACACCTATTCCCCCATCCTAACCCTGTAACCTTGCATTTCCTATGGCTAACCCACCCCGCCTGCACAAACCTGGACACTATGGGCAATTTAGCATGGCCAATTCACCTAACCTGCACATCTTTGGACTGTGGGAGGAAACTAGCGCACGTGGAAGAAATCCACGCAGACATAGGGAGAACGTGCAAACTCCACACAGACAGTTTTCTAAGGCTGTTTGTTGCAGATCCCTGGTATGGTGAGGCAGCAGTGCTAACTACTGAGCCACCATGTTGCCCTAATGACTAGGCATGGTCTAGAATGGAGGAGCAGGAAATTGTGGGACTGAACGGCTTACTCCTACTCCTATGTTCCTAAGGGCACACATCATTGCTTCCCATCTTGACTTCACCTTTTCTATCCATGTTTGGGCTAAGGCTGTAATGAGGTCAAGAGTTGAGTGCAACTAGTGGAACACAAACCAAGTGGAGAAATAAAATTGTGTGTCGATCTCACTCATTGAAAAATGGAGTGCAAAAAGAATTCCATTCAAATTTGTGAGTCGACAGCAGTCTGGCCAAATTAGCAAGGAGTAAATTCTTTACCAAATTATACGCAAACAGTGGAGTTTGGTTGATTCTTCTTGACAATCAGTATGACCAATGGCTACACTGATTAAAGATTTTATTTTAATCAACCCTGCTTTGGAATTTTGTCCACACCAGAAGATTTTCAGATCGCAATATCAAGAATTCATGAATGAAAATGTGAAACTATTTGACACATGGATGTTATTCTAATGCATGGTCAGATAGAAAAGGAACATGAACATAGGGTCACAGAGGTGTTAATAACATTACAGAAGACAGGACTGTATGTGCAACAAGAAATGTAAATTCTCAAAAAGCAACAATCACATTTTTGGGACATATAATCCAAGAACAAGGAATCATTGTGCATTTTTAAAAAGTGAGGGCTAGAGGTGAATTTCCAGCTGCAAAATGGGTAAGTGACATGCAATGCTTGTTGGGTCAAGTGGAAAGTTCATCGCTTAGTCAATCATATTCACCCCACAAGAAAACTTTTGGAAAATTGTACTAGACTCAGAAACTGACTGCGGCTTTTCAGAAACTTAGAAGCTGCTCTCTATGGATGTATTTTCTTACTATATCTTAGCCTTATTAACCATAAAAGCCATGGATGCATTGTCCTTAGGACAACAGCAGTCCTCGCTCAGTTTCAGGAACACGGGATCCCATGCACTTTACATTGAGACAATTAATGGAAACTGAACAGAGAGATTCTATCATTGGAAATGAAGCATTGGCTGCTATGTGGAGATGTGAAAGATTTGTATTTCAGTGGATTGAGATTCCAGACTGAAATGGACCATAAGCCAATAGTTACATCAATGGAGTCATGGAGATTGCAAAAATGCCATTGCAAAAGCAGTTTCAGGTTCAGACTGATGAGGTATAATTACATCAGTGTCTACATTTCAAGAAAGGCATAAATTATGGCAGATACATTTTCCAGAGCAACAGTGCTGAAAAAGCTGACAAAGACTATCAAATTCTCATATTCTATTAATGCAATGAGCACACTGCCAGCCACTGAGGAAAAACTCAGAGAAATTTGTGCAGCTCAGAAATCAAATGGAATGTTCAGAAAATTTAGCAAAATCTATCTGGAAAGGTGGTACAGTTACTATCCAACTGATTAATTATTGTAAAGGCAGCACAATCCCATTCAAATTCCACCATCTACTATAGTGGGATTTGAACCTGAGTCCCAGGAATGTTACTTGGGTCTCTAGATTAATCGACCAACAATAATACTACTGAGCCATTATCTCCTCACTGAGCTATTATTCTAGAATAAGGAAGAATTAGGGATGTTAGTAACAAAGAGATGTGTGAATTTAGCAAAAACAAAATCTAAGAATGAGCGTGTAGACACCCACAGCCCAGAAATATGAGAAGAATCTAAGTATACTGGCAGTGGTGTTTGTAATTACAGCATAAAGCAAGGTTAATAAGATCCAGTGAGTGTTCCTAACCCAATGTGAGCTTTTGTCTCCTGATGCCCAGATCCTGACACCAAGATCCAACTTCTAACCATAGAAGTTTCATACTGGCTGGTCTTCTATTATCGCAGTCACTTAATAAAAGGAAAACTGAGGGAGAAATTTTATGGAAAGTGATGTGAATAACAGAGAATCAGAAGGAATCTAATAAAACTCATCCAAGGTTTAAATTGCTTGCAAAAATAAAGCCAAAGCCTTCTTCAATCATTGATCAATATATTCTTAACAATCCTTGTTTCTCTTCCAATTGTATTATAAAAATCTATAGTCAATGCTACTCACAGGATTTACCTACCCAGTCAGCAGTGACTAATAGTAAAAGACAATTATTAACATGTTAAATGCTAGGTTTGCCTGAAATGCATCTTATGAGTATGCAATTCCAAGAATCTTTTTAGAAAAAAGCAAAAGATTTCACATATTACCACAGGTTGAATTCTGATGTTATTTACCTAAACTTGGAGAAATCTTTGAATCCATGCTGGGAAATTCTGCAATCAGCACATGCTTTGAAAGTACAGATTACTTATTGGCTACTTCTGCAAACTGCATAAGCTAGAAAAGCACAGATGTGGTTGGAATCTCTCCAACTCTTCTGGGCACTGGAGAGGAGATTAAGTCAAAGTCTAATCCTTTAATACAGGCTGAGATTCTGAAGCGACATCTTTAAGGAAGTCATTAAAAGACATGGCAAACAACTCAGTAGGAAAACATAATCACATTAATGCACAAAATGTAATTTTCCAATTCCTAAATTTTGCTTAATACCTTATTTTGTGTGAATACTTGAAATTTCATTCAATGATTTAAAAATATCTTTACAAATCCCACTTTTCTCTTGAAATGTCATTCATGATTTTACATAAGTCTTAAGTATTTTCTGATTGGCACTTTTTCAACTTCATACATTGTTTTTGATTTGTATACTCTTTAGTTCTGCATTGGTAAATTATTGGGCTGGATTTGCACTATCACTGAGTGCCTTTTTCATGGTGGAAATTGTGGATGAGCCTGGAAGTTGGAAGTCCTGCCTCTCAACATGGTACTTCCCCTTTCCGTGGGACTGGGAATGGAAGTTGGCTACATTCAGAAAACTTACATTTCACAGAGACAGCTGGCCATTTAATTCATCCATTGCCTTATTTTAAAATCAGTTTTGGTGGCCCCTGTGTATGAAACACAAAGTGTACTGAGTAGATCTGTTAAGGGCGAATCAGAGATAGTAGGAACTGCAGATGCTGGAGAATCCGAGACAACAAGGTGCAGGGCTGGATGAACACAGCAGGCCAAGCAGCATCATAGGAGCAGAGAGGCTGACGTTTCGGGCCTAGACCCTTCATCAGAAAAGGGGGAGGGGAAGGGGGTTTTGAAATAAATAGGGAGAGAGTGGGAGGCGGATAGAAGAGGGATAGAG
>NC_063350.1:14018359-14157099 GCF_021869965.1 Rhincodon typus
GGGTAGGATGCTCTTTGGAGAGTCAAAGATCATCCTACCCAGACCCACACCCTACTCCATCCCTGTAACCCTGCACTTCCCATGGCTAATCCATCTAGCCTGCACATCCCTGGACAATAGGAGACTATCTAGCATGGCCAATCCACCTAACCTGCACATCTTGAGATTGTGGGAGGAAACAAAAGCACCTGGAGGAAAGATATGCAGACATAGGAAGATGAGCAAACTCCACACAGATAGTCACCTAGTGCTGGAATCAAACCTATGTACCTGGCGCTGTGAGGCAGTAGTGCTAACTACTGAGCCACCATGCCGTCCAAATTTTAATTATTCTAGCTTTTATTATTTACTCGTGGGACATATGTGTTGCTGGCTGGCCAGTATTTATTGCCCATCCCTAGTTGCCCTTGATAATGTCATGGTGAACTGTCTTCTTGAACCATTGCAGTTCACGAGCAGAAGGTTGACCTACAATATCCTTAGGGAGGAAATGCCAAGATTTTGACTGAGCAACACTGAAGGAATGGTGATATATTTCCAAGTCAGGATGGCGAGTGACTTGGAAGAGAACTTGCAGGTGGTGGTGTTCTCATGTATATACTACCCTTGTCTTTCTGGGTGGAAGTGGGCATGGGTTTGGAAGGTGCTACCTCAGGAAACCTGGTGAATTTCTGCAATGCATCTTGCAGATAGTACACATTGCTGGTGATGGAGGAAGAAGATATTTGTGGATGTTGGGCCAATCAAGTGGACTGCTGTGTCCTGGATGGTGTCAAGTCTTTTCAGTGTTGTTGGAACTGCACCCATCCAGGCAAGTTGAGAGTATTCCATCACAATCCTGACTTGTGCCTTGTAGAAGATGGATAGGCTATGGGGATTCAGAAGGATGCACTGCAGTATTCCTAGCTTCTGAGCTGCTTTCATAGCTATTGTATTTATATGGAAAATCCAGCTGAGTTTCTGGTCAATGGTAACCCCAAGAATGTTGGTAGTGGGGGATTCAATGATGGTACCACCATTGAATGTCATATAGTGACCATTGATATATTCTAGGATTGATTCTTATAATGAAAACATTATTCAGTAAACACTTTAAAAGTGATTAATGCCTCAAACATTCATTAAATAAGAATTCACTTGAATTCTCAATTGAAGAATTCTATGTACTGAGATAGATTAACTCAACTTCTTTAGTATGTTTTATGTTGTGTTAGTTTTGATAGTGTAAAATCTGCTGGAAATGTGAAAATCCTTTTTCAGAACCAAGTTTACAGCTGGTAGAGCTGGCTTAATTTCTATAATGATTTAGAATCACATCTAGTTAAGAGTTTACATCAGCAATAAGTTCAACTGAATAAATTCTGCTTACCAAGGGTTAATGATAGTAGGACCTTAGCATCACCTATAACAGTGACACAGGCTAAGCATCCAATTATGTTGACACATTTTCACTGACAGAAAACCAAGAAAGTAACAAGCCCTGATTATGTTTCACTTTTTAATCATTATAAAGGGAGCAGAACAAAAATTGGAACATACACATGGGGATTTTAAGGTAAGGCTAGAGAGGTTGTTTAGAAGTAATTATGATTTAATATGCAGTTAAAACCAAGTTACATATCATATATTAAGGAGTAACTTTTGTTAAGGCTTTTCCAGTGGTTTTAATAGTGCAAAAAGTGGAAGTTAATGCCAAATTAAGATTTCTATCTGCAAAATCTTCAAAAGTAGAGCAGTGTGAATCACTGACTTCTGTGTTCAATTGTACAAGTGTTCACTTCAGAACTGCTGTCAGTTTCACATTGTAATGTTGATGAATGTTGACAGTCTCACCATCATTACAATCACCACATTCAAACTAATGTCTTAAGCCTATCTTGGGGATCAAGTAGAATTTGCACAAACTTCCTCACAACCCAATCACCAAGAACGTTCTTTAATTATGAATGGCAAACATTTAATGAATATCTGTTAACTGAAGAACATTTTAATTTGAGGATAAAATTGCATAAAGTGTTTTGGAAGGCACTGACTAAAACCTAGATGTATTTACAATGTTGTTATCATCTGGCACCATAGATATGGGGTCATACTAGATTATCAATGTTAACCTTTCTCTGGCACTACACCCATGAGGTCAAGCCTGCACAATGAGTGTTAAGAAGCTTCAATCTAGGAGGCACCACAACCAAACCCTGCATGTTAGCATTGATGGCTGAATTCAGTGGACACTAGTCATAAGAACTCTGTCTCAAATCTCCTCCTTAGCCAGGGTCATGAACGCCACTGTAATAAAATGTACAGTGGCCAGAAAGTCAATAATGCCATTTTAAGATACAGCAGAAATAAACATAGTGATCTATAAATGAATGATGTATTTGTTAATCAGAGACAAACAATGATGCTGGAAGGGTTTCAGGCTTATCATAGTGTCTGCAGAAAATCAGCCAAATTCAGGAATTGAGTTGAAGTCTTGATGGCTCCATCCTAACTAATAATGCACCTTCATTTAAACATTAATAAGTGAAGCCTTCAGAAGTATTGCCATGTTTTCACCACATAAATTTGAACATATGTATTTGCTTCACTGACAAAAGCTACCCAGTGTGCATCTCTTAAACACAAGATTGAACCGCTACCTGCTGTGAGCCAATGATTACAGAGGCAGCGTATTAACACAGATTGGTGTGGTTCTTATTGCGGGCTGAGAGACGAGAAGGGAGAGAGGAGAGGCGGCATGGTTCCCATGTGCTGTACATATGTGCACACTACATCTGAAATGACTGATCACATGCCAGCCTGCATTTATAAGAATCAGATTTGCTGGTTTTGAAGGTAGTTATTTAAAAGTAACCCCAGCTGGAAGAGAGATCTGAGCTTGTGTTTGCGAACTGTGTGTCATAACTGAATGTCCTTATTGAGAGGTAACAAAGATGGAATATTGCACAAAGGCGTGGAAAACAAGAGCAGGAGTGGACCATTCAGCTCCTTGAGTCTGCTCTTTCAATCTACTGGATCATGATTATCTTCTACCGCAACTGTATTTTTGTGCAATTTCCCCGTATTCCTTGATATCTTTCATTTCGAGAAATCCATCGACCTCTCTTGTGAATGTACTCAATGATTGAGCTCCCACTGCCTTCTGGGGTAGAGACTTCTGAAGGTTCACCACCTTCCAAGAAAAAACATTCCTCACTCTTGTCCTAAATGTCCTAGACCTTATTCTAGAACAATGTGCCATTCGTTCCACACCACAACCCCTCTACCTGTGGTGTTCTGTAAAAATTTTGCATAATTCAATGAGATCAATTCTCATCTTCTAGACTCTGGAGATTACACACCCAGTCTCCTCTCCCCACTGAATAATCCTAACATCCTGGGAATCAGTGTAATGAAACTTTGTTGTCTTCTATATATGAAAAAATATCCTTCCTTAGGTAAGATGACCACAACTAAACACTATACTCCAGGTGCACTCTAAGTGTGGCCTTATACGAGTGTAGCAGGTCATCTTTACTCATGTACTCAAATCCTCTTGGAATAAAGGCCAACAGACCATTTATCTTCTTCATCGCTTGCTGTACATACATGTTAGTTTTCAGTAACTCATGAATAAGGTGATCCAGATCCCTTTGTGAATTGTCCTAGTGAATTACTTTGGCAAAAGCTCTCTTTTTCAGCAATAATCAAAGAATCAGCATCAATCAAAAAATACATCAAATCTAGAAATGGCATTCATCAATGTATACTCTTTAAATTTATCCCATCATATTAAATATGAATGTACAGAAATTAACCTGCAGATATCTGAATCCCAAATAAGAAGAAGGTTCAGCATTCAATTCAAATTTGTTGTTTCTGCACAGGATTTGAATCAGTTCCATCATTCTCACCATTAGTTCAAGGATATTGTTAAAAAATGACAACTTATTAGAACTCATTAGTTTTTACATCCTGGTGACACTGGATTCATTCAAGACACCTGAATTAAAGTTGTCTTTCTATCCACTGTAAGGCTGCCACTATATACTGAATGGAACTCTGAAGTGCAAGAGCTTTAACGTAGAAATATGATCCAAGCTGCTTCACTACAGAGACTGAGGTTTATCTGTGGGGTTTGATCAAAGACATTTTTTTATCAGTGGTAGAGAGGGTGTCAGGAGGGGAATATGGTGGCACAGAACATAACAGAGGGAATTCCATTTAGGTGGGCAGGGCATGAGGTTTTGCCACTGAAGATAGAATAGACAAAACAGGAAAGCAGATAAGAGATTAACTCTTAAGTGCCATCTGAAATGGCCAACCAATCCAATCAAATGTTTTCAAGACAGTGGATTACCACAAGCCTTTCAAGGGCAATTAGAAATAGGCAATAAATAACACTGAGGCCAACATGAATGAAAAATAAATAAAAGATCTGCTCTATATTTTTGATCATAATTAGTATCTTCAATAAAAGTCACGGTAGGGAAAGCTGAAATGTTATGCCAAAATACTGGCAATAAATTTCTGAAATTGGACTGACAGGGAGCACCACTAATTCATGCCATGTGTCTGCTTTCTTTCTATCTGGAAAGTAGGATTATTGAATTTCCAATGATTGAGACCCTTCTCATAAAATCTTAAAATAGACCGAAAAATATAAATTCATCAAACTACACAATGAGGATGAGATATTCTGAACATAAAACAATAATTGGTATTTTGAGAGAAAAGCGAGACAAAGATGATGAAGTGTCATTAAGTGTTCCTTTACCTTTAATACTCACACAATGTATCATAGAGTTTCACTGAAGGGTTATTAGACTGCATGTATTTGACATAATTTCAGCTTTTAAGACAATACTAATGTGGCAATGTATAAAAGGGCTTTGTTCAATATGCTTGATTTATAGTAACCTGAAATGTGGGTATTCAAATAAATCATTGACCTTGGCAACATCCTTTAAAAATCTTGACAATTAATGTCTTGTATTAAAATGCCAGTATTTAAGATTTTGCAGCTTTCTTACAGTTTTATTGGTGTGGTTATGGTGCAGCTTTCTTTTCGCATTGATTGCTCCTTTTGATCAATGCAGTGGAATGTCATCACAGGTTTTACATATGAGGTAGAGCCCATGACTACAAATGAACAATTGGAAACGAGAACCACCAAAATTGAAGCAATATTATTATGTTTAATGCATTGCAGTGTTTTTCTAAATGGGATAAACGACGTTTAGTCTCCCACTGACAATTCGTTAAATTGTTTAAGATACATCCCAAATTTCTGGCACCTAAAGGATTTATTGGTCTGTGGCAGAGATTGCATCATACACTAGGTAGGTGGATTAAAATATAATGAACCCATGGTCGTTGAGAGATAATGTGACCCTGCACTGGCTTCAACAGCCTAAGGAGATGCACAGGGTTTTATTTGTTGCCCATTATTTGCCCTGATGTTTTTTCTGACCTCTCTCACTGTATTATATGGCAGCAGATATGGTCCATTGGAGTGGAGTATGTAAACAAGAAGATTGATGAAGCCAGGGTGCGAGTCGTTGTCTACATGGACTTTAGTAAAACCTTTGACAAGTTTCGCATGGTAGACTAATTAGTAAAGTTAGATCACATGGGATTCAGGGAGAGTTTGCCAGTTGGATACAAAATTGGCTCGATGGTAGGAGACAGGGTGGTGTTGCAGGGGTGCTTTCTTTGGACTAGAGGCCTGTGACCAGCGGTGTTCCACAGACATCGTTGCTGTGTCCACTTTTGTTTGTCATTTATTTAAACAATGTGAATGAGAATTTAGAAGGCATGTTTAGTAAGTTTGTGGTATGGTTGACAGTGAGGAGAGTTATCTAAGTTACAAAGTGGGCTTGATCAATTGGGTCAATGGGCTGAAGAGGGGCATTTGGAGTTTAATTTGAATAAATGCGATGTATTGAATTTTGGTAAAACAAACAAGGACAGGACTCACACAGGGCCCTCGGAAGTGCTGTCGAATAGAAAGATTTAGGGGTTCAGGTACATATTTCTTTGAACTATGGTAGACAAGGTGGTTAAGAAGGCATTTGGCACCCTTGCCTTTCTAGCTCAGACTATTGTGTATCAGTGTTCGGATGTGATATTGAGGTTGTACAGGACAATGATGAGGCCACTTTTGGAGTACTGTGTACAGTTCTGGTTGCCCTGCGATAGGAAGGATATTATTAAATTAAAGAGGCTTCAGAAAAAGTTTACCAGGATATTGCCAGGACTGGAGGGTTTGAGTTATAAGGAGAGGCTGGATAGGCTGGGACTATTTTCATTGGAGCATAGGAGGTTGAGGGGTGACCTTATAGAGGTTTATAAAATCATGAGGACCATGGATAAGGTGAATAGCAAAGGTCTTTTCCCTCGGGTGACGGAGTTCAAAACTAGGGGCGATATTTTTAAGGGGAGAGGAGAAAGACTTAAAAGGACCCTGAGGGGCGACAGTTTCACACCGACGATTGTTCGTGTGTGGCATAAACTAACAGAGGAAGTAATAAATGCAGGTACAATTACAACATTTAAAAGGTAATTGGATAGGTACATGAATAAGAAAGGTTTAGAGGGTAGGGGCCAAACGAAGGCAAGTGGAACTAGTTAATTTTGAGAAACTCAATTGGCATAAACAAGTTGGGCCGAAGGGACTGTTTCTAAGCTGTATGACTCTATGACTCTATAAAAGCGAGGAAAGCTGTCTCCATTGTCTCCATTTGGTAGGCATTAGCAGGCTCCTGGCATCTTCTAGGCTCTACAATGTCAGGCACTGAAAGCAGCTGTCAAGGACTTCACAGAACTTTAATTATATAGACAAGGGAGTGAGAAAAGTTTGTAAATATTCAGCTGGACTTGTGGCATCTGTGGAGAGAGAAATAAGAGAGGCTGTGCTGAATTCTACAGGTGTGGCCTGCAAGCGGCCACAGGGCCATTTTTGTGCCCATAGCCAGGAGAACAGATTAATCGAACCTGCTTATCACACAATCACTGTGGGCTGTATCTCATTACTGGGATGACAAGCCTCAAGGAGGAAAGTGTGCAATGGACCCTCCAGCACAATGTGGTGACAGTGGGAGAGGACATTGAGCAGACCAGCAGACCTTCTCTGAAGGAAAGGATGTCTTTGTCCAGTAGAAGCTTGACCTTTGCCTGCCCTATACCAGATGTGGGATTGTAGAGTGAGTTTATGATCCAGTAGATCTTCATTGCTCTAAGCTTGGCAGACATTTGAAAGCAGCTGAGTGGGTTGTGGTCTGAAACCACCTCAAAGTCTGCACAAATCAGAATGTCTCTGATGTTCTGGGAAGTAGCCCACCTCAAAGCTAGCAGTTTGTGTTCCTTACTGGAGTCATTCTGGATATTCCTGTCATTCAGCATGATACTCCAACCGGCATAAACAACATCAATGCTTTTCTGCCCCTCAAACCATCACAGCCTTACTCCTAGGCCAAGGAAAGGGGCATTGGTTTCCAGTCCAAGACGGTGACAGATATCTGGTTGGTCAAGGACAGGAGATGGGACAAACTTCTGCTTGAGGGTGTAAAAGGAATCTTCACAGGCTAGTGTCCAATTCCCTGTAATCACTCCATGAAGTATTGTGCTTTGTATATCTTTATCCGCCTGCTCCTTCCACATTCCCCAGTTTTGTCAACTTGACGGGCTTGAGTTTTGAAGGATTGTATAAAAAATATTCTTGTTCCGGTTTTGTGGATTGGTTTCTTTAGAAGTGGCCATTAAAATTTCACTGTGAACATTGGAGATTATTTTTAACAAGACTTTCTAAAAATCCTATGACTAGTGATAATTCCATGCTTCATTTTAGACCCTGCTGCATTTTCTTTTTATTCACTTGTGGGATATGGACATTGCTGACTGGGCCAGCATTTATTTCCTGTCCCTAGCTGTGCTTGAAAAGGTGACGGTGAGCTGGCTTCTTGTACTGCTGCATTCCAAGGTTTTTCCAGGCTTTCATCTAGTAACAGTGAAGGAACAGCAATATATTTCCAGGTCAGGATGGTGAGTGGCTTGGAGGGGAACTTGCAGACGGTGGTGTTCTCAAATATGTGTTGCCCTTGTCCTTCTGGATGAAAGTGGTCATGGGTTTGGAAGGTGCTGTCTAAGGATCTTTGGTGAATTTTTGCAGTGCATTTTGTAGATATTACACACTGCTGCTACTGAGCATCAATGGTGGAAGGCATGGATGCTTGTGGATGTGGTGCCAATCAAGCGGGCTGCTTTGTCCTGGATGGTGTCAAGCTTTTTGAGTATTTTTGGAGCTGCACCCATCCGTGCAAGTGGGGAGTAATATTTCATACTCCCGACTTGTGACTTTAAGATGATGGACAGGCTTTGGGGAGTTAGTGGGTGAGTTAGTCACCGTAGTGCTCCTCCTCTAAGCCAATATGTTTATGTGGTAAGTCTAGTTGAGTTTCTGGTCGAAGGTAACCCCAAATGGGGCGATTCAGTGACGGCAACACCAAGGGGCAGTGGTTAGATTGTCTCTGATTGGGGATGGTCATTGCCAGTTTTGTGGCATGAATGTTACTTACCACTTGTCAGTCCAAGCCTGGAATTTGTCCAGATCATGTTGCATTTGAACATGGACTGCTTCAATATCTGAGGAGTCATGAATGGTGCTGAACATTGTGCAATCAGCAGCAAACATTCCCATTTCTGACCTTATGATGGAGGGAAGGTCATTGATGAAGCAGCTGAAGATGATTGGGCGTAGGACCAAGGAACCACTGTAGAGATGTCCTGGAGCTAATATGAATGACCTCCAAAAGCCACAACCATTTTCCTATGTCCCAGGTATGACTCTAACCACGATAGAGTTTACTCCTGATACCTATTGATTCCAGTTTTGCCTGGGCTCCTTGATGCCACACTCAATGAAATGAAACCTTGATGTCAAGGGCTGTCACTCTCATCTCACCTCCGAAATTCAGCTCTTTTGTCCATGTTTAAACCAAGGCTGTAATGAGGCCAGGAGCTGAGTGGCCCTGGTGGAATGTAAACTGGGCATCACTGAGCACATTATTGCTGAGCAGATGCTGCTTGATAGAACTGCTGATAACACTTTCCATCACTTTATTGATGATCGAGAGTAGACTGATGGGGCGGTACTTGGCCAAGTTGGATTTGTCCTGCTTTTTGTGTACAGGACATACCTGGACAGCTTTCCCCACTATCAGGTAGATGCCAGTGTTGTAACTGCACTGGAACAGCTTGGCTAGGGGGAGAGGCAAGTTCTGGATCACAAGTCTTCAGTACTATTGTCAAATGTAGTCAGGGCCCATAGCTTTTGCCCTATCCAGTTCCTCCAACGTTTCCTGATATCACGTGGAATGAGTCGAACTGACTGAACACTGGTATCTGTGATGTTGGAGAGCACTGGAGGAGGGCGAGATGGATGTTTCACATTGTTTGAACAGTGACGCATTTGGAGAGGTTGTTGTTTTATGTAGCTGAGTTGGAGGAAAGCCTGCTAAGAACCAGCTGAATTAGACATTAGTTTGCAATCAACAAGTTGCTCAGCTCATCTCTTCCATTTTTCCTGAACACTAAACCATACCCCACTCCCTGCTGCCATTTGGAGAAATTTTCCTTGGATACAGATTCTCAAGATAGTCTGACTGCTGTTCTGAGAATACTGCTGAGACTTTCAGTGAGGACTACCATTTGTGTCCTATTGCTCTCCCACCTGGCTGAGCAGAAATTATCTTTCCCAATGAAGCAAACAGTCGGTCCTACCCTCAGCCCATCTAATTTGCCTTCAGGTGCCTGTGTTTTCCATTGTTCCTAGTCAGATAGCATTTGCCAAAATGACCGACTAAGTGGCTGCCTCCCATCAAAGTTAACCAAAAAACAGGTTGGCCCCCTGATGTCACATTCCTCAGACCCCTGGGGAAATTTAGCTCAATGAGGCCAACTCTGAGGATAATAATTAAAAATCAATAATGTTGATGTAGGTGTGAATAGAGTCAAATATAGACCAGAATATGTCAGTACAGAAACCTTTCTTCTGTAAATGTCATTAGTGAACAAACTGGATTGGAACTCCCATTCTCAGGATTATTCATCTTGTAACGTGACCACTGCATTCCTTTATCCACATTGTATGTTCAGTTATGTCCTGTGAGGAGTGATTTAGTCCTAAGATGTTGAAGTTTAAGAAGCACGTAAATGAACGAGGATGAAGTGGTTGTCTTTCGATGCAGATGTGTACCGGTATATAAAATTATATTAAGGAGTTTGGTTATGTTGTAAATTTGCATTTGGAAACAAATGGTTAAGCAGCAATACTAGCAATTTGAAATTGCAGTAATAAAATGTACCGTGCATTTTGGGAATGCATGTAAGGCTTAGAAAGAGCTATTTTCTGAAGGGTTAGCTTGGAACTTCAGGCAAGATATAACAGGGTCAAGAAAAACTATTTGTGGTCTACATGATTTTCTAACATGCTGTCATATACTTCCTGAGGCTATTCATCTTTTTATTGCCATCTGTCTCTGAGACTGCATGAATTCTGATGCCCATCCCATGCCAGGAAATTCACACAGTTTTTATGAGAGCTGACCAATTTTCCAATAGCGTCTAAAAACCTAGGTTGGAGCTGACCTGCTCAGTAGTGAGCAGCCTTTTCTCACTGTATGGTTTGGAAACTTAATGTAATCCTGGCTGATACTTCAGTGAAGTAATGAGGGAGTGCTGCGCTGTTGCCATTTGGATGAGATGTCAGAACAAACTTCTTCCTGCTCTCTCAGAAGACCAGAAGGAATCCTAGGACCCTATTCCAAGAAGAGCAGCATGTTTCCCAGTGCCGCAACAATTATACTTCAACCATCACTGCTAAAAACAAAAGAATTTAATTGGTGATTAATCTCACTGGTGTTTGTGGGATCTTTCTGTGCACAAAAATGGACAGCAGTCTGTCCTTACATTGCGACAGTGACATGGAAGGAGGTGCTATAGAATGGTCTAAGGCCATGAAAGAAGCAATAAAAACCGAAGTTCTTCATTTGCCTCAAAGCCACCCAGATCAATACTTGAAATGCCATAACATTCAAGGATATGGGAAAAGTGCTGGAAGTGTAGCAAGACGATAGCTTTTATTTGTCAGTGCAGATGCGATGGGCCAAAGGGCCATTTCCGTACTGTATGACTGTTTATCTCTAAACAATTAAACTGTCTGCTTTAAGTCACAGCTTTGACGTTTAAGGGGTGCTTTAGTCGTGAGTTTACAAAATTTCCCTTTTAAAAATTACCTTCATATGCCATTTAAGAAATAAAAGATCTTTGCCTGTCAAGAGGACAATATGTTGAAGTTGGCAGAGATTTTAATCTTAAACAAACATATTTCAGGATAATGTGTTCCTGTGAAAACAAAGAAATTACCTATGTTGGGTGGGTACAGAGACATTACCGGTCCTTCACGAGCTCATTCTGTGGTACATCAAAGACATACTCAGGAATCCACTGAGTTAGGGCCATTAATCTGTCAATAAACAACTTGTAATTGTGTTTCTTGAAACTTTTTGTTGTCAGAATACTATAGAAGCACCTTATAGATTTTTTTATGTGATATTGGTAAGTGTAGCCTATCAAATCTTAACTTCCAATATCTGATTGTTATACATGAGACAGTTCATGAATTAGATGTTGTTTTAACATGGACAAACATTGATCTAAAATTGCTGCTGTGATCACTTGACATAATTGAAGTAATTCCAGGACATCCAGGTAGGGTAAATGAAACGATCTGCACTAAAGTTATTATTTGGCGAGTGTTTGCTGACATTGACAACTGAGGGCAACTATACAAGTAACTATGCAAAAAAAATTCTCAAATGTTTACCGAAATGGTGTATTGAAACTGTGAGTTACTCCTTCGGGAAAAAAGGGGCCAAATTCTTACATTCTGTAAAACTTGTCATCTTTGAAATTGTTATTCTTCAGAAATCTTAAAATTCACCTTTTTTTTTCATTCTGGTGGCTCAAGAAAACACTCATTGAAGGTCAGGGAAGTCTTTCAGTGTCCTCTTCAATGCTGCAAAAACATGAACATGTCATTCAGTATATTGTTCTTCATAACTTTCTATTGCTGACACCATAACACATAACTAGTTTGCTAACATAACACATTCATTGCATTCCAAAGGTAAATCAAAGGAACTCTGGAAGTAGCAGCAGACATAGGCCTTTCGCTCCTTGATCCTGCTGTGCCATTCAACTAGCTCATGGCTATCATCTAACTTAATGGCATTTCACTGTTGGAAGTCCCAACATGGAGTCACAGAGTCACAGTGATGTACAGCACAGAAAAGACCCATTGGCCCATTGCATCCATGTCAGTCAAAAACAACATTCTAAATCCGTTACAGAGATAGTCGGAACTGCCGATGCTGGAGAATCTGAGATAACAAGGTCTACAGTTGGATGAACACAGCAGGCCAAGCAGCATCAGAGGAGCAGGAAAGCTGACGTTTCGGGTCGAGACCCTTCTTTTTCCATTTCCCAGTTATTGGCCCATAATCTTGTATGCCTTGGCTGCACAAATCCACATCTAAATGTTGCTTAAATGTTATCAGGGTTTCTACCTCTACCACCTTACAAGCAGTGAATTCCAGATTCCCACCACTCCCAAAATGGGCAAAAAAAAGTTTTTCTCACACCTCCTGTAAACCTTCTGCCCTTTACCTTAAAACTATGCTCCCGGTCACTGACCTCTACATCAAGGAAAAAGTTTCTTCCTGTCTACCCTATCTATACCCCTCATAATTTTATACATCTCAATCATGTACTCTCTCAACTTCCTCTGCTCTACTGAAAACAACCCCAGTCTGTCTAAGATGACAAGGTGTAGAGGTGGATGAACACAGCAGGCCAAGCAGCATCAGAGGAGCAGGAAAGCTGACATTTCAGGCCTAGACCCGATGCTGCTTGGCCTGCTGTGTTCATCCAACTCTACACCTTGTTATCTCAGATTCTCCAGCATCTGCAGTTCCTACTATCTCCCAGTCTGTCTAATCTATCTTCATAAACTCTCCAAATCAGGTTACATCCTGGTATATCTCCTCTGTGCCTTCTCCAGTGTTTTGAGGTCTGTCACTGTGATAAAGAATTTAAACAAAGAAGCAGTGTTATGAATTTGGTCTCAACTTTCGTTAGTGAAAAGAATAATTTAGAGGGGAAGGAAAGAAAGGTACATTGGACAGTAACATGAAACAGTTTAATATTCATCGCTCAAGGCAGGGAAATTATAGGATCCCACAAAGGCCATTCATTATTTTAGAATATTTTTGATTAGTAATTTTTAACCACAGGTTTAATTTCAGGTTATAATTCTCCCAAGCCTACAATTCTACAAGGAGAGACTGTACAGCAATGGTCCAAAAGCATATTAAAGTGTGTGACAGGCCTGTGCTGAAATATTGGCTGGTCTTTCATGATTCCCCTCTCCAAATGATGATGAAGAAGCAATTTCTTAGACCGTTTTGTGAGACTGGTGGAATGATTTCCTTTCATTTTTTTTAAATGTTAAGCCTCTCCCTTCCAGATGTGGTAAATCTCCACAGCAGCAGAAGCAAACTCTACACTGCATGGTAAATTAAGCGTGCCATGCTCCTACAGCACTTTGAGGCCATGCGATAAATGAGCTATAACAACTGCTAGCTACCCAGGGACAGGATGACTGCCTCTGCAGCCAAGCTATACTAAGTGATGAATTCTTAATTTGTCTCAGGATTACATTTGAAACAATCCACAGAACTGTTCTAATAACCCTGACATTTTCTGACTGCACGGAGACTGCTATTTAGTATTTCTTCAATATCCTCAGTTTAGTTTAGCTCCTCACCATTAATTCTGTTGACTTTTATTATAACTATTTCACACAAAAGTTTCCCATTTTGATTTTATATCCATTTGACTTTCTGCCTAATAGCAGCTTCCAGTCTAGGTATAGTAAGGGTTAATTGTGGAGCAAAGTGGCAGCTACATTGCACTTACCAATGAATTTTAATCTTCATCGGAGATAAATACTCTTTACTGTGCTAATAGAAGAATTCCATTTCCCATTCTAATCATTCGGGATTTCAGCAAGCTTGCACTCCTGTGTCAGTAAAAGTTATCCCAATGGGCAGGATCTTCACTCACGACGGAGGGGAGGAGGTAGGTGTGTGTGTGTGTGTGTGTGTGTGTGTGTGTGTCGGGGTGGGAGGGGAGGTTGATGGGGGATGTTATAATATGAGGTTGGACCCACTGCCCCGGGACAGCAGAGTGGCTCAGTTGTTAGCACTGCTGCCTCACAGCACCAGGAACCTGTGTTTGAATCCAGCCGCGGGCAACTGTGGAGTTGTGGTGTTTACACATTCTCCCTGTGTCTGCGTGGATTTCCTCCAGGTGCTCCGGTTTCCTCTCACAGTCCAAGAATGTGTAGGTTGGGTGGATTGGCCAACCTAAATTGCCCCCACTGTCAAGGGATATGCAGGTTAGGTGGATTAGCCATGGGAAATGTAGGGTTAAACGGATGAGGTGGGGGTGGGTCTGGGTGAGATGCTATTCGGAGGGTTGGTTTGGGCTTGATGGCCCGAATGACCAGCTTCCACATTGTAGGGATTCTATGATTCTATTCCATGATTCATATCCTGGAGACGTACAGGACCTGCAATGTTTCAAGATGGACATTTTAAAATGTTCGCCACAGTTCTCTGAGATGTTTCAGTTGTTCTGTTAAATATTAGGCCTTCTAACCCTCACCTCCCACACCATCTCAGCTGTCACCCATACCCCATGACCTATCTATGCCAATGTATGCTCCATCCACACCCCTGCCCGTAGCCCATCATTAGGTGACAAACCAATTTAATGCCAGATTATTCTTCTCAGTCACTCAACGATCAGTCATGTCCTCCACGTCAATATAATATTGAAGTATAACATCACCCACCCTCCACTTTTACCCATATATCTTCCATACCAACACATCCAGTCTCCATCCTGTGCAGATCTCAGGAGGCTTGCTGAATTGAACTTCTAAATATATATTACCTCTATTAGTCAAGTGTTCCCATTGTTGAACATCCATTCAAAACAATTAGATATCCCAAATATTTAGTCTATCACTGAAATAAATCATTGTATACATACGCCACATCAAAAAGAACTAAACATCCAACGCATCATCCTCCGACACTTCCGCCATCTGCAATCCGACCCCACCACCAAAGACATCTTTCCCTCCCCACCTTTATCTGCTTTCCGGAGGGACAACTCTCTCCATGACTCCCTTGTCCGCTCCACACTCCCCTCCAGCTCCACCACACCCGGCACTTTTCCCTGCAACCGCAGGAAGTGCTACACCTGCCCCCATACCTCCTCCCTCACCCCCATCCCAGGCCCCAAGAAGACTTTCCACATCAAGCAGATGTTCACCTGCACATCTGCCAATGTGGTATACTGCATCCGCTGTACCCGGTGTGGCTTCCTTTACATCGGGGAAACCAAGCGGAGACTCGGGGACCGCTTTGCAGAACACTTACGCTCGGTTCGCAACAAACAACTGCACCTCCCAGTCGCGAACCATTTCAACTCCCCCTCCCATTCCTCAGACGACATGTCCATCCTGGGCCTCCTGCAGTGCCACAACGATGCCACCCGAAGGTTGCAGGAACAGCAACTCATATTCCGCTTGGGAACCCTGCAGCCCAATGGTATCAATGTGGATTTCACAAGTTTCAAAATCTCCCCTCCCCCCACCGCATCCCAAAACCAGTCCAACTCGTCCCTGCCTCCCTAACCTGTTCTTCCTCCCACCTATCCCCTCCTCCCACCTCAAGCCGCACCTCCATCTCCTACCGACCAACCTCATCCCGCCCCCTTGACCTGTCCGTCCTCCCTGGACTGACCTATCCCCTTCCTAACTCCCTACCTACACTCACCTTTCCTGGCCCCATCCCCGCCTCTTCGACCTGTTTGTTTCTTCTCCACCTATCCTCTCCTCTATCCCTCTTCTATCCGCCTCCCACTCTCTCCCTATTTATTTCAAAACCCCCTTCCCCTCCCCCTTTTCTGATGAAGGGTCTCGGCCCGAAACGTCAGCCTCTCTGCTCCTATGATGCTGCTTGGCCTGCTGTGTTCATCCAGATCTGTTAAGGGCTTTTCTTTGTATATTTCACGTGCATTTCTTTGGATAGCCAGTGAACCACTTTGGAGAAGTAAATGCTCCTTTGGATAAATTATCAGGACATCTTTGGGGGTAATTCAGGGGAGTTCTGGGGAAGATTAGATGCCTAAGGAAGCAGGTAAAGTGTCTTTGGATAAATAAGCGGAAAAGCATTCATTGTCAAACTCATTGGAGCTGCCAACAGACCTGTCACATACAACTGTCAAAAGTGTCAAAAGCAATGGTCAAGACGACCTGTCAAAGGAATCTCTGGAAAGCAACTGTCAAAGGGAGCTATCAAGCTGTCAATCCCTTAAAAGTCCTGGCCTTTAAATCTTAACAAAACAGACCAGAGTGTGATTGCTTACTAAATCCACTCCCCACCCCCTCCAACCCAATATTGACACTCTACCGCTTGGCCCTGCTTTGTTCCCTAAAATTAAATCCAGCACTGCACCCTCTCTTGTAGGGCATTCTACACAATGGGTTAAAAAGCTCTCCTTGATACAATTTAAGAATTCCACCCCCGCTAAGCCTTTCACACTTTGTCTATCTCAATTGCTATTAGAGAAGTTAAAATTCCCTGCTCTTACTAGCCTATCATTTGTACACTTATTTGGGATCTGTAATATCTGCCCTTCTACCTCTCCCTGACTATTTGGGAATCTGTTAGTATGCTCCCAGCAATGTGATTGCCTTCTTTTTTTTAGATTCTAGCCTTCTGGCCTCAACTGAGGAACTTTACAAGACATCATTCCTCCGTATTCCAGTAATTGACTCCCTGACCAATGCTGCAACCCACCTTTTCCTTTACACACTCCTCCACAGCTGTTGGGGGGCACAGTGGCTCAGTGGTTAGCTCTGCTGCATCATAGTACCAGGGGCCTGGGTTCAATTCCACCCTCAAGCAACTGTCTGCATGGAGCTTTTAGATTCTCTCCTTGTCTGCACAGGTTTGCTCTGGTTTCCTCCCACAGTTAGCTATGGAAAATACAGGGTAAGGGGATGGATCTGGGGGGTGGGATGCTCTCTTCAATGGGTCAGTGTGGACTTGTTGGGCCAAATAGCCTGTTGCCACACTGTAGGGACTCTATCACTTTCCTGAAGATTCTATACAGATTCATTAGAAGCCTCCACCTCCTGCCTCTGATACAAACAACTGTCATCATTGGCAACTCAAAAATTATTGTCCACTTCAAACTCTAGTAGATCATACATATTATTTATTTGTTCATGTGATATGAGCATCACTGGCAAAGCCAGCAATTACGGCCCATGTCTAATTATCCTTGTGAAAGTGGTGCCTTCTTGAACTGTTGTCATCCATGTAATATGTACACCCAGGGTGCTCTTGGGAAGGGAGTTGCAGGATTTTAACACAGCAAATTCAGAAATGATACATGCTTTCTTAATATTTGTCACTTTTCTTACCCCTTGCTGTATTTTGATCTGGATCGCCATGATATAACCTGGCAATCATATTTCCACAGCCACAAATGAAAACGCAACTACCAGAAAGTTATATGACTCTCTTGACTTTCTCGACCCGCCTATCTGTATTTGCTGCAGGCAGATGCAGCACTCTCTATATATTTAAGGTTTAATGACAAGGTTAAAAATGATCTCCCTCACGCACACAGAATTTGCCCTCAACAATTAGAAATCCCTGAGACCAAGTGTTACATTCTTGATAGCCAGTTGGCAAAGAAAAGCTTTAAACTCAATACTTTGAGCTGAGGATAAAGGCACCACTGTGAACATAGGCAAGCAACCATCTAATCACTTGTAAATACTTAAATTCAACTGATGCAACTCAGGTCCTGGATAGAATTGGGAAACATTCAGCACAGAGAAAACACCGAATACTAAATGATCTCAATTAAGGAATAATTTAGTGGTTTGTTTCTTCAGCATTGTTTTTGTACATTTAATACATGTGTTAAATCCATGGAATTATCACAACACTCCACCAAATCACCACACGAATGTTTTGCCTCTGCTGTAGATCTTGGAAAGTGTTGTTGATGATGGAGGTATAGTGAAGGCCCTTCAACACAGTTGTCAGATGCCCACCAAATCCCCCATCTCTCTCAATTCAACTCCATTACAAATACATGAAATCAATAATAGTGTTTGTGCTCTTCCTTTTTGAAGCTAACTGGTTTTAATGAGCATTAAACTTGAGGGAATTGTCAAAGATGGTGTCAGCATTGGTTCAGTCAGTAGCATTCTCATTAATGTGAGGAGAAGTTGCCAGTTGAAATTCTGCTCCAGGAGTTGAGCTTGAAACTTAAGGTAAATCCTTACGTGTAGCACTGAGGAAGTTAGGTGCTGCATTCAATGAAGTGTTATTAAACTGAGGACCTATATAGTTGGACATAAAAGATCTACTAACACTATTTCAAAGAGGATCAGGGGAGTTACCCCAGTATCCTGGCCAATAGTCCCCTCAATCAACATCTCTAATGTTGATTATCTGATCATTATCACCTTTTTGTAGGAAGTCGCTGTGTGCAAATTGGCTGTCGTATATCCTGCAATGTAATTGGGATTGCTTTGGGCCTGGAGTCACACGTAGGCCAGATCAGGGAAGGATGCAAAATTTTCTTCCTTGAAAAGCATAGTGCAAAAACCATAGTATAAATGAAAATCATTGGGCAGAACGTTTTATTCTGAGGGAATGGGAATGCTTTCCCCACATTGAAGGGAAGTCAACAGCCAGCTGACATGCCCAGAAAAAGCTGCTGAGGATCTTCTGCTCCTCAGTGGTAAGAAACACTGCTCACAGGAGCTGCCCACCAATCTGATTAGCTGGCAGGTCCAACAGTCTCAGCAAAATCTGAGCCAAGTAGGGGACGCTGCTGGACTGCAACCAATCCTAAAATGAAGGCCCAGTGGAACGCCAGATCCAGGTAAGTAAGGGGCATTGGACTGGAGGTTTTGCTGATCTTAGACAGGGAGCAAAGGGGAATGGAGTGGTTGGTTTTAAAGTCTATGTGGGGGTGTAAGGAATTGGGGGTGTTATCTTCTGAGGTACTGGACACCCGCTGAATATAATACTCCATTCCTTCCAGCAATTATAAAAACGTTAAGAGAAATATCTCCCTCTCACCTATCCACATCAGCAAAGTAATATTGGGGTCAACTGAGCTTTTAACTTAATTATGTATTTATATCTGATTGGGTGGGCTGCTGATTCTCAGCTGGAATATTGTGAACAGTTTTAGGATGTGTAGCTAAGGAAAGATATACTGGCATTGAAAGTAGCTTAGGAAAGGCTGATACCAGGTATGGAGGGAATGTCTTATGAGGGGACGTTAAGTGGATTGGGAATATAAAGGAATGAGAGACAACTTTATTGAAACATACAATATTCTTCAGGGATTTGACAGGGTAGATATGGATAGGTTGTTTCTGCTTGCGGGAGAGTCTGGGACCAGACAGTATAATCTCAGAATAAGTGCTGCACATTTAATACAAAGAGGAGGAATTTATTCTCTCAAAGGGCAGTGAATCTGTGGAATTTTTCACTCCAGTGGTCTATTGAGTTTGGATCATTAAGTATATTGAAGGCTGAGATGAACAGTTTTTTTTAAAATCAGTATGGGAATCAAGGATTATAGAGAAAAGCCAGGAAAATGCAACTGAGTATTATTAGATCAGCCATGATCTCATTGAATGCTGAGCAGTCTTGATGGGCTGAATGGTCTACTCCTGCTCATCTGTCTTATGGTCTGTAGAATGGGGATGAGCTCAACGATGGGTGAGAAGATGAGGCTCTGGTCACACACCCTATTTTACTTGCCCTCATTCCTGAAAAAAACACCCGGCAGGAGCATGTGAAACCTTTTGTTTCTTTCCTCCCATCATCTTGCATCCTGCTGGATGTCTTTGCTAAGTGCTATTCCACAACACATGGCATGGACTGGGAATTTACAGAAAGAGATTGATTTCCACCCTCACAGTCTGTGTGAAGCTTGAAAGTTCAGGAAAAATTTACAAGATGTTGCCAGGGTTGGAGAGTTGAGCTATAGGGAGAGGCTGAAAACATGGAGTTCTGTTCCTTGGAGTGTTGGAGGCTGAGTGATGACCTTATGGAAGTTTATAAAATCATGACGGGGTGGATAGCATGAATAGACAAGGTCTTTTCCCTAGGGTACAGGAGTCCAAAATTAGAGGGTATAGGTTTAAGGCAAGAGGGGCAAGATTTAAAAGGGACCTAAGGGGCAACAGAGAGTTTTGCATGTATGGAACTAGCTGCCAGAGGAAGTGGTGGAGGCTGGTACAATTACAACATTTAAAAGACATCTGGATGGGTATATGAATAGGAAGGGTTTGGAGGGATTTGGGCCAAATGCTGGCAAATGGGACTAGATTGGTTTAGGATATTTGGTCGGACCGAAGGGTCTGTTTCCTTGCTGTATGTCTCTATGACTCCATTTCGCTGATTGCTGCTATTCTAAGTTATTACACAGCCAGATCGCCACTGACTCAGTGTGTTTCTCATAATACCTCTCAGTTTAACCAGTACTTTTAAGCTATTGTTTCATTTTTACTGTAGTTTAGCATAACTGACACTTTAAGTGACAATGCAACAGGTACCTAAGTGTCAGTCTTCTTGGTTGTACCAGGTTATTTTGCCTTTAGCTGACAAAATTGCATCTGGTAAAATTTTCAATTGTCCGGTCAAGCCTGTCCTTAATTTTCTGACTTCAGGATGATTTAAGGTGATTTAAGGTCTCTGCTGTTTTAAACTCACCGAAAGACTGGTTAAACAACCTTATACTGTCAATTATTTCAGCAGAAACACAGTGCCTGAATAACAGCAAATAGCTTGGAAAAGATACAAAGCAAACTATTCATTCAAGACACAGAAAAATATTGCAGACTGATTTTCATACTTTCAAAGTTTCAAATCATTCAGAAAAATAAACAGAATTAGGAAAAATATTATTGAATGTTTTTTAAATCTGTCTGCTGTCAAAAGGGCACCTGGAAATATTAGGACGTGGAGATATGGTAAATGATTTTAAATACCTTTACTCAGATTTCCTGCCACGCAGTTCATAACTACCTGCCCTGAAGCAATGTAAAGCTTTAAATCCTGATCTGAATAATGGGTAGAATGTCCTTCTTGTCCTTCAATTCCAGAGTTTTTCATAACTCCCTGTGGAATGAGTGTCAATCTCAGTGTTTATCATTTTCCAATAAACGTGTGCCCTGAAGGTATTGCTTTACACTGTAACGGTTTAGTGCGCAATGGTGCATAGAGCATGTGGAAAAGAAGAGCAGAGAGTTGAAGATGTCAAAGAAGACTGTGAGAGAGAAGAGGTGGGAAAGAATCAGATTGACAGAGATATATAGATGCATACTTAATTAGAGAGAGTGAGAGTGACCAAAATAGATAAAGAGAGCAACAGAATATGAAGACAGGCAATCATGAAAGAAAGAGAGGCAGAGAGAGAGAGAGAGAGAGAGAAACATTGGCCAAATGGAAAATGAATAAAGAAAGTGAAAGAAACATGAAAAGATAAAGGGATGTGAACTTTTTTTTACTTATGTGAATGTTTTTAATTCAAAAACAGTTTGGAAAAAGTTGTCTGGCTGCTATAGAATAATTTAAATCAGACAGAATCTAAACTAAGGCTATTTTGTTACTTGATGTGGTTAAACTTCATAGTATGGGAAAAAATTACTTGCCCAGCTTTCTGAGACAATAAACTGTTGGGTTTGGACAACCAAGGCTGCTACTGTGGTTGCCTGACAGACAGTCAAAGCTAAAAATGGTGCAGATTATTCTTTGTAGTCCAAGGGCTCAATAAATCTGGGACTGATTTACATACTGCAACGTGATCATATTGTACAATTTTACTTCTTTAACTCACAATTACTGAACACTGCAGGAAAGCTTTTGTTCTGTTCCCTTCAGTTAAAACAATCTTCAGTAAGGGGCATCATTTTAACCTAAGTCTCCAGCCAGAAAAAGGTTTGTGTGGAAATCTGCTTTTGCACTCTGCACATTATCATTCCATTTCCTGCCCGATATTACTCTCAGTTGTAATCAACCTGATATTACTCTTTATTACACTCCTCCCAACATTACTCTCAATTGCAACCTGGCTAACATTAAACTCCATTTCATGCCATCTATCATTAGTCCCAAATGCAGTCCATGTAATATCATTCTCCATTGTAACATTCCCAACATTGCTCTCAACTGTTCCCCGGCCCCAGGCACTTCTCTTCCTTAATTTCAATGGAGATTAAAAACACTCAGGGTGTAAATCCAGCATTGCAACCAATCATTTTGTTTTTACTGATGGAGGAGCTAAGTTACCACCTATTATTTCCAAATTGGATGAGGTCCCATTACTTCGTGGCTTTTCGGGAATCTACTGGGGCAGAGCAGGGATCGGCTCTGAGGAAATTCCTGAGAAGCATTAATGCATAATTTTCAACTGCACATGTTGAAAATAAAATGTATCAAATTACAAATTACAATCTGAGAATGCTCCAACTGTACAGTTTCGAAAAGTGATTTGGCAGCGCAAAGTGTAAATGTTCAGAACTTTCTGGTTTAAAGGTTTCAGTCACCCAGCATCAACTACTACAAAGCTGGCAAATACTTCACAGTTGATTTAAAGATGTTTCTTGGTGCTTAACCATCACATATAGGTATCAGATTACAGAAGAGTAATTCACCTGTCACATCTGCAGAGTCAAAATAAGTACCAGATAGGGAGTTAGGAAATGGTTTGTTTTACATTCCACAAGAAAGTTCCTACTCCAAAGCACCAAGAATCCACAACTCTATCCCAAATCTATGAGATTCCCAAGTTCTGGAAAGAACCTATTAACACATTCCAGAAAAGAGATCTCATATCTCCACTTCACATCTCAGAGCAGTGAAACTCCAGAGCCCTCGACTCTCCAGATTCTGTCCCGAAACCAGCAAGATCACACACGTCAATCCCAGAGTAGCAAGGTTCCACTGTGATTCTGCAGAGCTGCTAAGTTCCCATTCTAGACCAGAAAGATCTCACAGTTCTGCCCATCAGACCTGACTGCAGCTCGATCCTACAAATCAACTTAAACAAATAAGGTCCCATCATCTGAATCTAAAGAGTGAGGTGAAGCAACTCTGAATGCGGTAACAGTCTACAGTACCAGTGAGAGCATGTACTGCAATCCCAAAGCAGCAAGATCCCATAATCACATCTTAAACAGTATTGTCTTATACCCCAACCCCAGAGTAATGTGATTCAATGATCCTTGAGAAGTAAGATTTAACAGCCTATATCAAATCAACAAGGTCAAACTGTTACAACCCATTGTCAAAACCTCCAACATGTAGCCAAGGAACTCTCAAAAAGACTATTCTGAATGAGGGTTGCTAAAGATGGCAAAAGTGTTTGAAGCTGATGTCATGTCTTCAAACAATTGAATAAAAGTAGCCATAGAAATCATAGTTGCATAGAAGGAATGTGTCTCTAGTGCCATTGCCTTAGATCAAAGCAACTGCAAGAGACACAATCTTAATCAGCGTAAGCTCAGAGTTGGAAACACCCCAGTCAGTGATAACTAAAAGGAATTGATTGTACTGGCAGTATTCCAAGCAGGCTTTCCATAGATCACCGTTCTGGAGCCATTGTTCACACAGCAATGTGCATGCACATTGAACTGTTGGGTGCTAGCTATGCATGGTCATGAATTATGAAAATGAAAGTTTGTAGCCAGCACTATTTGGCACCTCATTCATTTAAATACAATGGGAAAGTTTACTTAAGCAATGGGGTCTTGTGCTTATTTTTGCATCTGGTCTCCACTTTGCCTCTCTTTCACTGGTACTTTCTCCAACATGCATTTATTTGTCCCACTTGGGCACTACAGATCAGTAATTTGTTTCACGTTAACAAAATTAATACTATCCCATTGTATTCAAATCCTGGGACTTAACCATCTTGGTTTATGATGTGAAAGTCCTGGGTGATTGCATGCTGGTGCTGCTTTCCTATATGCAGTAAACAACATTGTGAGAGGAGAGGAGTTTTCAACAAAACTTGGAAGTAAAATGTAAAATTGTTTAAAGAGTTTATTTCAGTCCAAGAGAAACAACACAATAGTTAACAAAAAGCTAAAAAGAACCTGCATCAGATAATAACAGGATTCATCCTCACTTCTTTTCTTCTTTCAGGCAGCAAAAAATGACTTTCAAACCGTTTCAAGAGCCAATCGATTTTTACAATCCCTGTGGACACCACCCTGCTCCCAATATGCTAAGTAGATTGCTATAAAGACTCCCAGCCTTCAGCAACTTTATTTCAAGCCTTTCTGAAGCTTAGCCTTTTAGGTTTTCTAATTAGTCAATTAATACAACTTAAAACTATCCGCACTCCCCTAAGACAGAATTCAAAGTCTTTGGAAATGGTTCCTACATGGTCAATGAGCACATTCTTCTTAGCTATCTGACTTAACTCCTCCACTATTTATACTGCTACTGATACTCGTCATACTGGGTTGGGAGCTATTGGAGAGGGGAGTGTCAGCTTCTATATCGTTGCCCCAGCTAAAATTCTTGACTGGGGAACTGAAACAGGAATCAAAAAGCGTTGTTATTTTCCTTCCCCCTGCAGCACTGGCTTCTAACTGATTCTTTGAATAATCCATTGGTTCAATCAATCTCGATAAGTGAGTAACAGGATGAACAAAGATTGCTGCCCATGATACATTTTTACCGACTGCAATACAAAGGTGAAACATAATTCATGAGAAAGCTTTGTACAAATAGATTGGCTCTTCTCTAGGACATTCCTAAAGGCAAAATTTAGATTTGTAGTTTGTTTTGGTTTGAAGCTTTATTTATGATTCCAGGAAGTAAGATTTTCTGTAGCAAAGCCGATTATTAAATATAAGCAAATTTAACTTTATGTCCTGATCAATACTTATCCCTTAAGCATCATCGCTGAAATGGATTATCTGCTGTTTGTGAGAACTTTCTGTGCACAAATTGATAGCCATACTTCCCTGTAATACTACAATGACTGCTACTTCATCAGCCATAAAGTGCTTTCTCCGTCCTGAGGTCATGAAAGGCATTTGCAATCTTTTTCGGGCTTCCCGCGGCACTGTGTATTCCGCCTGATGTTTAGTTGTTAATTCTGAATTGATAGTGCCGCAGCCTCTAATCACTAATAGAATGAAATATGTCAAATCAGTTTTCATGGAATAGATCTGTTAAACATCTGCTTTGCAGGGAAAGTATTCCAATACTTCCAATCATTTTTGAAAGTGCATTGATTACCTCTTCCATTGTGCCATTTCCTGTGCATAACAGCTCCAGCTCCCACAAAGACCCTTCCACCACCCGCTAGGACCCCATCTCTCCCCACCTCACCAACCACATCCCATGGATTACTATTCCCTACACAGGTAGTGCTTTTATTTCTGACTTTTAATTTACCCAAGTTAGGAATGCAGTTTATTGAACAAGTTGATGGACCAAAAAAAACAAAGTTGACGCAAGAAGCACAGCACACATCTATAAAAGTTGCCTTAAAGATACACACAGATGTTCAAACCCAGTGGCCTCAGACATGGTTACAAATTTGTATAAACTTGGTACAGTAAGAAATAGCCACACCAAAAATGTGCAACATTTGCAACAGCTCCTGAAGCTGGTATTCTTCATCTATAAAGGCAAATGCTTGGATTTCCCACCAAGTACCATTCAATGATTGCACCATATTCCTGGTAAGAAAATGGGCCAGCTCCTGTCTACTTTAATGCGGAACCACTTATCTCCGTTATTGGGAGTAGATGTTGGAAGGACACATTTAAACCAAACATGCTCAAATGAAATGATCAACGACATGGCACTCCAGCTTTCATTATTTACGCGCAGCAGCGATCAAAGCAGTAAGAAAACATTCAGGGCTATTAAACGCTGGCAACAAAGCAAATATAAATTTCAATAGTTAAGCATGAACTATTTTAAAGTTTTACAAGATCCTTCTTTCTCCAAACAGTTTTAACTTTGTTTTGCCACTACTAACCATCTTATGAACATCTTCACTGCATTTGATTCCCTACTGGTGTTCCTATCGCTCCTAGTAGGCAACAGTGCAATTTATTTTTGACAAATTCCATCTATGTTTGCCGTCTAAAGGCTAGGTCAGTGAGGCTGTATCAGGGGCTTTCATTACATACACCTCTAGATCTTCCCATCCTTCAGGATAATTATCTTCCTATGAAGCCACCTATCAGAGTATTACACGCCCAAGTGATGAAACCACCATCTGGAATCCACTACCTGACACATTCTTCAGTACTTACCCAGCTGCCTGATCCTCAGCATTATAGGCAAGTCTGGGAAATAAGAACCAGATCTCTCTAAGTCCACCCCTTTCAGCACTTCAGAACATGTTCCATCACTCATTCTACCCCTGCTAATTATCACTGCACTGACATACACCAATGGAACAATTAGATTTTATTGGTTAGTCAGGCTTCGGGATAGCTCTGAGGTATTGTAAAGGATACTTAAAAAAATATATTAAGTTTGCAGATTGTAAGTTTTCAGAAAATATTTCCAAAGCATTTTCTGCATTTATGATAATGTTCAACTTTTGAAATGTAGAGAAAATCCATTGCACAGATGTTGTATAACAGGCAGCATGTGTACACATCTTCAAAGACCCCAAATTTACTAAGAACATAGGGGTTAAACCAGTACAAGGAAGTTTATTGTGCCAACACTGCATATGAGATCCCTTATATTATTTCTTGTTTTACTTCAGATGTACAAAACCTCTATTTCTGACCCCATCAGCAGCATTTGCTACACAGCCAATATTCTTTTTCACAATGTATTTGGCTCAAGTTTCTTGCTCCTCTCCTGAGCGGAGATCACTGCCAAAGTTTAAGCATTTTCCAGATACAACATGAACATTTGTAGAATATAACATTTCCATTAGGGACACGCTCAGTGAAAAGATGCATTTATTATGAAGCTGTGCCTGGCAGAGAAAGAGAAACTTAAACAAAAAAAAAACAAAAAAATATCTGGGCTCTGGAAAGTTTCCTTGCACTCAACCATTTAACACAATGAGAAGCAATAAATATTTCCATGTTCAGCTGTTTAAATCATTTGTGCTTTCCTTTAAATGAGTTGTGGCATCCTTGCCCTAGTATATTCGAAAGTGCCCTTTGTGAATGTGTGGATCTAACGTAAGAATTTTTTTGCAGTTATTGCAGGACAATTAATATGCAAGTTACAGATTAATTAGTTTCTTCCAAAAGCTCGCTTTTTACTCAAGGTACAGTAGTTTGCAACTCATGGTCTGAAAATTAGACTCACACCTTATTTCATTTCTTTGACATAAAACATATAATAATTTCAATTTGTAAACTTTTCTAGCCGGTAAAAGCTACAGCTTTGTGACATCACCAACCAGAGTTCATTGCACATAGACAATATTGAATCACAATCATGAAAAAAGAACACACTTCACAAACGTAAATATTGGTCACTGAGGTACACATCAGCCATTTTCACATTGAGTGGAGGGACAGGTTTGAGTGACTGAATAGTCTGTTCTTGTCCAAAATCTCGAGTTAATATTGAAAGGTCCGAGAAATGCTCTGTAATAAAATTTCAACACGTGGAGTCCAATTGCATTAGTCCTTATTACGCTTGTAGGGACGAACGCCGGACAGTCTAGATCCTTCTCCACTGAGGTTCAAATGAGCACAATTTATATTTGTTTTCATTATCAGCTGCAACTTAATGGAATTAGGTAGGCAAAGGCCACAGCACAGTGACCTCCAGTGGGCTGATAATTGTGTTCCTGTACAATAATTGCAATGCACAGACTTGGTATTGTCCTTCTCGAGACAGTGAAGAATGTCTGTGTGTTCTGCATAAAAGGTTTACAGGGGCAAATTAATGTGGTTTGGGAGCATCAGACAAAGTGACAATGGCATTCCTTATTTATTAACTAGGTTAACCTGTGCATTGTTTGTGTGTTGCCCATTTCTTAATCGGGTCACCCTGCATCATTTTTTTGAATATACATTGGCACCCTAGCTGCTGGTCCTGACTGGCATTCGAAAATAAATCTGGATTTTGTACCTTCAATGCAGTAAAGGGCTATAATCTAATAAAGAAAAATAAAACACTGCAGATGCTGGAAATCTGAAATAAAATCAGCAAGTACTGGAGAAAATCAACAGGTCTGCAGAAGATGCAAGACGAGAAACAGAGTTCACATTTTGAGTCCAATCTGAATGTTCTTCAGAACTGAAAGGTGTTGAGAAATGTGTTTTTTTTTAATGCTGTAGACAGAAGGGAAGAGAAGGAAGTGGAACAGATTGTGAGAGTACCCAGAGCAAAAAAGAAAAGACAAAGGCAGTGCCCAGAGCAAAAGATCAAAATGATCACTTTTGCTCTGGGCACTCTCAAAAACTATTCCACTTGCTCCTGTGCCCACAGCATTAAAAAAAGCAGCATTTCCCAGGCTAGGTCAGTTGTGAAGAAGTCATGCTGAACTCAAAATGTTAAATCTGTTTCTCTCTTCACAGATGTTGCCAGGTCTACTGAGTTTTTCCATGACTTCCTGTTTTTATTATAATCCAATAGAGCCTGTTTTTAGAAACCATTATTTTCATTTCAATCAATGAAGCTCTGATTACATCAAAGCTATGTTATTGCATCCTCAAAGGCTGTATAAAACTGTTTCATCCAATTTCACCTGAACTATCTAATTCATGCAAGTAAAATCCACTGGAGTCCATCAGAAGGCACATGCACACCAATTATTAAAATTTGCTGCTTGAAGATGTGTACACCTGAGCTCAGCTAACAGGCCAACCTGCTCAGAACCACCTGGTATGTGGCATTCAACCTGTTTGAGCCTATGAGCATCATATTGTGCTATGAGAGGTACAGCATTTGCTACCCAAAATGAGCCTCACATGAAAGGTCAATGACTGATAGTACTAACCGATTTTTCTTAAAACCTGTGCAAATGAAAATTGGCTTCAGCTAGCTATCTAGGCTCAGCACATTGTTTCTGTGTCAAATAATGCATATTTGTCTTGGATAAGTTGCTTGTGGCTATGGATGGCTATCAACATTTGAGTAATTGGCAAATTCAATTGTTTCAAATTTCAGCAGCCAAAGTGGGAGAAATATTATTCATAACATATACAAAAAGATCAGAAATCACTACGAAAGTACAGGGAGACACAATACAATGACAAGAACCTGTAAAGACAATTTTAGAATTAGAATTAGCTTTATTGTCACATGTACTCAGTGAAAAATTTACAAGTTGCTACTTATGGCGGCATCTTAGGAACAAAGATACCTAGGTACAAATTCTTAAGTACAAATTCTTAGGGGGAAGAAAAATGGAAAAAGTAAATAATTTAAAAATCCAGCATTACAAATCATCGGAACAAATTAGAAAAATGAAGAAATAAAAAGTTCAGAAGAACTAGCCTTCCCAGCGAGTCCATGGTGGCACCTAGACTTTAGTCCGCACCGGGCCTTGACTCACACCAGGCCGAAAGACCGCCAGTCTGGCTGAGAGACCACTGCACTGGCCTTCGAGAAACCACCCCATGTGGCCGAGAGACCGCCATGCTGGGCCACCAAGAGACTGCCCTGCCAGGCCAAGAGACTGCCATGCTGGGCTGGTGAACCACTACGCCAGGCCAGACCACCACACTAGGCTGAGAGATCGCTATGCTGGTCTGTGCTGATTCAACTGCGATGGACATTTCATGTAATCACAATGGTCGACTAAAGAGTTTTGTTTCCTGTTGACAATGAACACTTCCATGCAATCCAGCGGATTTTGGAAGTTCCCTGAGTGAAATTCAATATTCTCAGCAATTGCTAGTGCAGAGGGATGGTCTTACTTTTAAAAGCTGCAGCCTCGAATTGGCAGTTCTGTCCTCTTTAGCAGAGACACAATAAGAGACAAAATGAATAACAAGGGTAACAAACATGCAGGGGAACAATAAAGTGGGCATCAAATTGGTAGTGAAAGCCATAATAAACTTGAGACCAATAGTAATCGTAAAATAATCTAACCAAAATAAATATGTTTCCAAACTTTAAGGAAGAGGATGAGATGGTTTTGTAGCAATTCAAAAGCCCTAATTAAATTAGTGTGTAGAAACAGAAAAAGGAGTGAATGGAAACATTGCAGTTAAAATACTTTCTGTATTCAATGTAGATTATGATGTGCTAAACACATAATTCTTGTAATTTTGAACTGATACTAAAAGTAAATGTAAACTGTTCTGGGAAGCTCAGAAACAGATACAGGGAGATGGCAACAGAAATGAAAGGTGAATTATTGATTTTGGAAGGCAATAATGGAATAAATTATGTGAGTTACTGTAAAAAAAGATGCTGATTTTAGTTCCTTCAGAAGAGGTTTGATATCAAAGTCAGATGGTCAAACAAATCTATCATTTGGCAACCTCATTGACTCCCAGGAGTTGACATGTGATTTGGGAAAACGGAAGTCTTACCCAATAATTCAGAAAAGAATTCACCCAACTGAGTGATCCACATACATCCAATGTTTTACAGCCTGGATGATCACAGAGATAATTCCTGGGCTAATAAATGTTACAGATTGGAACCATAAAGCAAACAATACAAAGAGGGAATCCAAGAATAAAGGGGAAGAATTAAGAGCCATAAGAAGTTCATTTTGTGCTGACTGTTTACACCAAAGTCAAAGAATTTGCACGTGATCATAGGAAAAAGTGACAAAAGAATGGTTTGTGTCATTAATACATCTGAGTCCAGAGCAATTAGTTTATAAATGGTGGATGTGCCTACATTAGTGGCATTTTAAGTTGGGATAGGAAGCCCATCTATGTCTAAGGCGTGGTTAGAACATCTGTTTTGGACATGAGAAGTAGGAGTTTTGGTTATATAGTATAACATTGGAGAATGATTTTATTCTTAGTAGTAGCCAGTATGGGTACTAAAGGAGTCAGATTAAGGTTGAGAAAGAGTCAAAAAGTAATGACCAGTGATGGTGTAGACTGGTAGCATTATGCATGAATAGGTCTTCACCAACCTGAAACAGATCAAAATTTCAGAATATCTGTAGTAAGAAGGCACATTGCAATAGATTCAAGAATAGAGAAAGTATACAGAAAAAGCAATTGACTGAGTATACATCTGCACATGGGAGTGTGAACTAAGCAAGACTGAATTCAATCTGGATTGACATAAGAATTCAAACAATTAGAATCATGCAGTATAATCTAAAGTTTATTTTATATGAGAACACATTAGTCAAGGGCACTGAAAGTGATAACAGATCAACCTCACTTTATCCAATGAGAAATAATCTTGTGGTGTCTCTTCTGCCTTATACTTGCTTCAGTGAACAAAGAAAGAAAGGGTTAGAGTGGTATGGTAAATTCATCTTGTTGACACACTAGCGAACTTCTCAATGTTAGAAATCGTGCTCAGTAGACAGTGGGCAAAGAAACAGAGAATGCAGGCCACAGTTTCCTTGAAAAAAACTTTCAACCAACCTTATGACATAGCTCATTGTCTGATCTAGCCAAAAAAAAGGACAATGTAAGGAGTTTGTCCCAACAATTCAAGTCAGCCAAGCATCTACATCCCACATTACATACAAGACAGCTGCAAGAGTAAAGAGCAGGATTTGTTTATTGAGGTGGGAGAGAGTCTCCAGGAATCTGTCAGTGTTTTAACTGCAATGGTTGTTGACATTGTTCAGGCCAATTCACTCACACAAGATGAAACTGAAGATGATTCTTGTATGTACCTTACAAGGGAAACATGTCAGCAAATACACATCCCAACAAATGAGGTAGAGTGACAAACAAATAGATTATTTGCACATTTGTTGCAAAGGAACAATGGTACAAGAGCTGTGATTCCAGATCTCCATGTTTATGTTTGATAAAGTATTATTAGAATTCTGAAATTGTCTCCTATTAACTAGGGAACTAAGTTATCTTACAGAAGGGAAAATTATTTGCACGTCGTGTCTCCAGAAGCTCTCTAAAATGACCTATCCAGTTAGAAACATTTCCCCCATTCCAGTCACATTTTTCATTTCATTTTTCCTTTAAATCTGACTGTGGATTCTGCTTCCTTGACTGTTAGGATAGACCATATCCTAACAACTCTTTTCATAAACAATCTTTCTGAATACTCCCTTCACTCTTTTAGTTATAAATTTACATTTATTCTCTCAAATTATCAATTCCTGATAAGTAAAGATATATTTTCCCAAAGTATTTTATTTGATATTTCATTGAAATCTTCTGCACTGATGAAAATAGCACCAATTTTGCTCACTTCTGATTCAGTATAAAATATCATAATATCCAACTATTATCTTTAAGACATTGCAATTACCTGTGGAACATAACAGAAGATAGATCACAAGATATAGAATGAAAAGCTCTGTGAAATTAATTTAAAACATAAAATTCTGGTCTGTGTGCGCTAGCGGAAGATGTGCGAGTGAACCGAGGTACTCATATGTACTCATCTGGGTTCGAACACTGGTGTGTTTTGAAGGTTACAGTCAGAAAGTCATCCACTATCCACCCCTGTATTGCAGGTAAATTGCTATCTTATTCTGACTGCTATCTTCCAGATAGCCATCAATCCTGCCAAAAAGAAACAGGACAAAATACTTTCAACTAATCTTCAAGACCAAAAATACCAAAATTGACTGCTCAACTATCAACATTCCACTACTTTTCTTCACAAGTGATCCATAGAGACTAATCTGTATATCTTTAATTTTCTCTTCTTTTTAAATTTGCTTCTCATTTCTAATCTGTGCATATGTGTTGTATTGTTATTTCCACTTGCATTTAGTAGCTATAAACTCACTCTTTCGTTAACTTAAGAAAGTCTTGTTACTTTGGTTCATTTTAAAACATTAATTAATTTGGTCTGTGTGAAGGTATTCACAAGGAAGGGAATTATTTGCAAATGAACCTTGCTCCAACCAGTCGAGAGGGACAGGTGAACAAAGAAGGGGAGCCAATTCATCACTCCTTATTCAGGTGTTTGACAATTTGGGGTATTCCATCTGAAGCTGTATTAACTTGGGGAACCTTGCCTGGGGTCTGGTTGTAAAGCTTACATAGTATCCAAAGTGTTTTCCAATGATTTAGCACCCTGTAAACATGATTATCCTGGCAATGTTGTGATTTCCTCATACATGGTTTGAAAACACCAAGGGATACAGGGAAAGTGCAGGAAAATAGCATTGAAGTAGAAGATGGGCCAATATCTCTTCGAATGGCGAAGCTGGCTGAAAACGGTCAGTAACCAACCCCTGCTCCTGTCTTAAAGAGCTTAGGGTATGGCCTGTCTGTGCAAGTGCCTGAGAAGGCAATAAACTCCATCTGGAGGACAGGAAGAAGGACCCGATTTTAAAAAAAAAGAAGCAGAGGACAAAGTGGTAACCAGTTTAGAATGACATCTTGAAAAGGGAATATTCCTCCACCCCTCTGACAAAGATTATGGTGCAGAACACTAACAAACATAAAGTTGGAAAAATAAATTTACATTTCAATAGCACCTCTCATGATCTCAGCATGTCCCAAATTGCTTTACAGCCAATGAAGTAGTTTTTGATGGGCAATTGGTGCTGTGACTTGAGCAATGAAGTGACAATGAAAAGTCCACTTCAAAAGTAAAATGATACACTACTCGCACTGATTGTACTCAAGGTAATGGAGACACAAGAGTGATTCTAGTCAAATGGGATGTCTGAAGGCTCAGGAAAGGAAAAAAATCAGTAGCTGATAACCTCTTGTGTCATTCACAACTCCAGTAACCTTTTAAAAAAATAATGTTGGTATAGGTTTGGACATGGCAATACTGGGGCCCTACGAGAAGGGAATGGGGAAAATATAGATGGAAATGTACATTTAAAGAAGGAAGGGAGGAAAATGTATCTTCAAAGGACACAGCATCAAAAGTAAACTACTGCCCCTGGCTGGGAGATATGTGTAAGTAACAACAAGCTTAGTTATAACCGAGCACAATCATTAGTATGAAAGCTATCACAATGCCAACATCAAAGAAGCAATACCAAGCGAATGAGAAGTATCCTAAAGCCTCATGTTAGGAGGTACCAGCAGGCATTTCAGGTGCAGACGCTATGTTGGAGCCAGTACAATGTATGGGTTTAGTAACTGTGAACCGGTAAAGCCAAAAACACCAGTTAAAACAGAAAAACAGCTTGATTCTCTCAGCAGAAGAAAGCATTTCTATGAACCTGTTATTCAGTGCATTTAATCTCCTTCAGCAGGTTTGGAATTATTCCCAGAAATCTCATGCAGAGTATAAATGAGACTACTGCATGTTTGGACATCATGTCAAGGGCACCATGGGGAGTTCTGCTAAGAGTCACATGTAATTTAATAAGTGATTAGTTATTTCTTCTTAAAATAGATGCAAATGTTAACAACAGAATGACAAATAAAACTCTCTTATTCTGCTTGTCCCAGTGCTTAATATATTCAAAACATCACCTTGATAAAGATTTGGTCAATCTGTCCACATATGGACTTTAAATCAGCATCCGGACAACACCAATAGCTCTTTTAAAAAAAAGTATCAATTTTTGTCATGTTTGAGTACAGAGTGACTGTAGATGATGAATTTCACCTTATAATTATTTAAATATCCACAAAAGGGAAGATTTCGGGATCTATACTGAAGCCGAGTCGCAACCAGGCTCCAGAGTTGAAGTGGCGATGAATAATCAAATGGGAGGTCAATTTCAGAGTTCTTTATCATGTTACCAAGGAGAGATATTACCATTTTGCAACCTTGCTGTATGATTCTTTATATGTGCATGCAAAAGTAAAAGCTGTGACAGGCGCTGGTAAAGGTGACAGCTATGATGAGATCTAGGGGTACTTATGACGAGCCCGCTTGAATTATTCTTCACCAGCCCCAGTCGTTGTGTTCTTAAGTGGGAATGAAAGTTTCTGCACATATGCATTCTGCAACAGATAAACCACTGTGTGGAGCTCATCATTTTAAATGTGCTGAATTGTATTCATCTGGCAATCCTGTAGCAACAAACACCCCCTTTCCAACCTCTTCCACTCCATGATTTTGAACTGGGAGTAGACTCGTTAATTGCGGAAGGCAGCTGAGATCTTACCAAATAAGTTGAAGTAAAGCACAGTTTTGTCTCAAAATAACATCTCTGTGAGGGTTAATCTTTGCAGCATTTACAGTATTCTCTAAACTGTTTGAAGAAAAATGATTTCTCTGACTGACTTACAGTTAAGATACATCCTGCAGCAGGCTAGAAATGTGAGTGGAAACACAGACTGCTTTCTTTAAGCCTTGTAGGCAAATGAAAATGCACAATTATGAGCCATGAAAAGTATAACTGATCAGTAACTAATTCTGCCATTGATCTTAGTATAGGAAGGTTCCTTAATCAAGGTAATAGGTCATTTTAAGTTAAGCCATGCCACTAGAGCACCTTTCTTGTAACATTCAATCAGCACTTCGAAATAAGAGGAGTTTGAAAATATTTGGTAGTACCAAAGAGGCAGGCCCAGCTAAAGCTTTTGAAAAACATAGAATCCCATGGTGTTGGCTTAGGAACAGTACAAAGTAAAAACTTCAGCCCCGAGGATAAAAAGCAGGTCAATGTGAGTGTCGGCTTTATTATTATTGGCAGCGAGTTTCACAAAGCAGCCAAATCACAAGTAAAGGAGGGACATGTTCAGGCACTGTTCGCATGTTGAGATGTTCAGAGAGATGAACTTCTCACTGCTCCACTGAGCACTTTAACAAAGCACCCTGCTTTCTTTTGGATGCACACCATGTCTCTGCCTTGTAATAATAATTTCAAGCCAGCAATGCGTGATTTTATTTCAAATCAGCGAGAGGTTCACTGGTTAGGGCCTGGCTCAGAGCTGTGTCCAGCTTTAAAGGTTCACTTTCCACATTTTTTTTTTGAAATCAAAGAACAATATTCCTTTGTCTATTTTCCTGCCTGGCTCATCGAATTGCAGTCTCTTTTTCACCATTCAATGTTGAAAGTCTAAAGTATATTATGAAATTTATTTTCTGGAATCACTTTGCATCGGTGGGTAGACATCAAGGTGTTGATAGTGCTAACTGTTAACGTTTTTCATTTTCTACATAGTTTGTACTTTTGGCTTTTCAGACTCTCGTTAGGTTGAGAATTACTCTGGTTTATTATATGTTGTAGAGATAATAATTTTTGTCTGTGAAGATATCCTATCATAGAGCATCCAGCAACATCATAACTGATTGTGGAAATCTTCATAACCACTACGACTTTTCTTGATGACAAACTAATTCTTGTGCCGGTCTCCTTCATCTTATCCAAATACATTCTAAGATTAAATTTGGAAGTGGCCGAGTGGCAGATTTTAAAACAACTAACTACTTCTCTTTCACAACAATGGTCTGCCTCACACATCATTTTTCCTTTTCCAAATCTGACAATATTTTACATATTGCAATATTCAGAAGCAAAAATCAATGTAGTTTATACAATGACTTTCATTTAGAAGGAAGAAATAACCTGCATTTGTATACAGCTTTCCACATTCAGAGCATTTCAGTCACTGAATTGCCTTTGAAGTGTGCGCTGTTGTATATAGGAAATGTGGCAATTTACATACGGCAGGCTCCCACAAGCAACAATGCAATACTAACCAGCATGGTGGCTCAGTAGTTAGCACTGCTGCCTCACAGTGCCAGGGACCCGGGGTTGATTCCAGCCTTAGGTGACTGTCTATGTGGAGTTTGCAAATTCTCCCCATGTCTGCGTGGGTTTCCTCAGGGTACTCCGGTTTCGTCCCACAGTCCAAAGATGTGCGGGCTAGGCGGATTGGCCATGCTAAATTGCCCGTAGTGTTCAGGGATGTGTAGATTAGATGGGTTATAGGGGGATGGGTCTGGGTGGGATGCTCTGAGGGTCGGTGTGGACACATTGCGCTTGCTTTCCACACTGTAGGGATTCTATAATTTGTCATTTTTTTGAATGATCTTGGCAGAATAACATATATTGGATTCAGGACACTGGAAAAATCTTCCTGGTTTACTTTTTAAAATAACTAGGACATTTTCATGTCCATTTTAGAGGGCAAACAGGATCTTATTTGAAAGTCTAATAGAGTCAGAGTCATACAGCATGGAAACAGACTCTTCGGTCCAACTTGTCTATACCAACCAAGGTTCCCAAACTAAACTAGTTCCACTTGCCTCCATTTGGCCCATATCCCTCTAAATCTTTCCTATTCATGTAACTATCCAAATGTCTTTTAAACGTACTAACTGTACCTGCTTCTATCACTTCCTCTGGCAGTTCATTCCACTTACGAACCACACTCTGCGTGAAAAGGTTGCTCCTCAGGTCACTTTTATTCTTTCTCCTCTCACCTTAAAAATATGAACTACAACAACACTGACAGACAATACTGTCTCAGAGCTCCTCCTCCTAATTAGGATAAGAATACCTGATACTTCTGCAATAAAATTATGGGGCTTGTAATCTCAAGATTTGTTAAGCGCGGCAGAATACTTCAGTTACCAAATTGATCGGATTGATGTCTCAGAATGAGGGGCATTTTGATGTTTACCAGATTTCCTGGCAATGGAACAGAATTTGAACAACACAGTGAGCTGAGTTCCCCTTTTCCTTTGTTACATTCTTTGGGGCTTATACCGCAATATACAAGACACATTAATCTACATCATTGTTTAATGCAGTACTGTTAAAAATAGAAGCTGTGTTTGTTTATGCGAATGTGCTGAGTCTCAAACCTAGACAACGTGGAAAAAATTTTGTAGATAACTCTTAAAAGATCAAATGAAATAATCTTTCCCGGTCAGCACATGCTTGACAATAAAATTAAAATGTGTGTGTAGTAGGCAAGTGGTATTTTTGATATATTGTGCTTGTAGGAGCAAACTAGCAACTGAAAAAAACCCACTAAACTCAACAATCCTACCTTTTCAAAGAATAAATGTAATTCTATCATTATATCCAAACCATTTAATCTCCTGAATTCAAGGAAGGCAGGTTAATGAGCCAATTCTACCAGCCAGAATTTGGAGGAATGGACCTTAATCGTGTCCATACGCAGAGAGCGGGGCACACCTTAAATCCTAAGGGGCAAGGTTTTGCAGTTAGGGCCAGGGACCCAATGTCAGTACCACTTCTGGGCCCTGATCCTTCATACAGTACAGGAGGAAGCAGTCATAGCCCATTGGCAAAGGTGGCATGCTAATTGGCTGAAAGAAGGATTGGCAGCCAATAAGCAACAGTGAGTGTGGGATAGAGAAAGGAGTTATAAAGTGCAAATCTAGGGAAGATGGTAATGTAGTGGTAATGTCATTGGATTAGTAAGTAGATACTCAAAGCTAATGTTATGGTGACATGGGTTCAAATCCCACCATGGCAGAAATACCTGCAATTTGAATTCAATCCATGAATAAGAAGCCAGTCTTAGTAATGGTGACCATGAAACTGCCATTAATTGTTTTTGAAAATCTATCAGATTCACTAATGTCCTTTCAGAAAGGAAATTTACAGTCCTTACCCAGTCTGGCTTACATGTGACTCCAGATGCACTGCAATCAGGCTGACTCTTAGGTGACTGAGCAAGCCTAATAGCTAGGAATGGGCAACAAATGCAGTCCATGCCAGCAATTCCCACATCCCATGAAGGAATAAAAATAAAATGCGAGTCTGCTTTAATGCTCGGAGCCCGAGTTCACAAGGGGAGAAGCAGATCCCTCAAACTTGGGGCAGAGACACCCTACAGTTTTCTATTCCAGTCCTGGTTGTTCTACTGGGTCAGTAAAAGAGAGTCAAAGGAACTTGTTTCACAGGATGACAGGAAAAGAATAAATTAAATAAATCTAGCTGGAGGTGCAAAAAATTGTTAGCAGTTGAAATGTTGTGCGGAGGCCTTGGGTGCAGTACCGCACGAGGGTTAATAGCTTTCTTCATTCGTATGAACAAAAGAACTAGGAGCAGGAATAGTCAATTTAGACCCTCAAGCCTGCTCCATTATGCAGTACAATCATGGTATATCTCAAGTCAGCCCCAATTCCACTTTCCTGCCCACTCCTCATAGCCCTGCAACCCATTATGGATTAGAAATCTGTCTATCTCCTCGTTAAGTTGACTCAATGTCATCATATCCACCAGACTGTGCAGTTCTGAATTTCACAGAATCACAACCCTTTGAGAGAAGTAATTTCTCCTCATCTCTGTTTTAAATCTGATACCCCTTATCCTGAAGTTACAATCCGTTGTTCTAGATTGCCCCACAAAAGGAAACATCCTTCCTATCCTGGGTCAATTCTCTTTAGCATCTTTGAGACCTCAGTTATATCGCTTTCATTCTTCTAGACTCTGGAAATTATAGGGCTGGCAGGTTGAGTACCATTTGAGAGACTTCAGATCTGCAGCCATCACTATGCACAATAACTGAACAGGAGAAACATCAGAGAAACATGTCCAGAGTCATAATTTAGTCAGGAAAGTTCAAAGTGGTAACACTATTGGGGGCCTAACAATATTGATAAGTTTATATTCCTATTCAATTAAACAAATGGCATTGGTGAGAGAAACCAGCACTGTTTTATCTCTGAAATAAAACAAAGAACTGTGGATGCTGAAATCAGAAACAAACAAAACCAGAAATTGCTGGAGAATCTGTGGACAGAAAATAGAGTTAACATTTTAAGTCCAGTGACCCTTCTTCAGGACTGATTGTGCAATCACTCTAGCCCATGCACAAAATTAATGGAGAATGATGTCAATGTAAAGGAAAATAAAAGAACATATGCTTTAGAGTCCTTGCCTGTCTTCGAGCTGTAAGGTTCTAAACTGAGACCAATGTTGATTTGCCATCTTTATGGATGCACTCTTTGTAGCGAATGTTACAGTTTTTGAAAATTGTCAATTCCTTGAATAATTATTCTCTGAAGCATTTCTGTGGAAAATGATATCAACTTCTTCAGGGAGGGAGAGAGTAGGTACTCTTCAAATATCTGCCAAAAAAAACTCACACAACCTCCCTGGCAATATTGATTCCAATGTGTACTTCTGAGACATTCTCTGGGTGGGTCTGCCTGTGACAGTCAATGCGTCAATGTCCAGTACTTTGCATTCGCGATAGCTGTCCTGAGATTGTGATAGGTATTGATAGGTGTCTAGATTGTAGGAAGTCTCTTTTCATAACCATTCTACATGGTTCACTTGTCTGCTCAACTCCAACTTGGAAGACAGCGGTTGGCTTGCCTCATCCAGAGAGCCATTTGAAGGTTTCTGCTCATATGGCTGTCAGATTGGCTACTTGCAGGTCAGATGTTCAAGTGTGCCAGCTCATTTTAAAAATTTCTTCCCATGAAACTCCAAAGTCCAAGGCTTTTAAATTAGTGTATGAGATATTAAGAATTTATGCCATCACATCAGGCTACTAGACAGATATGCACTATCCATTCATGGCGTAAGTAAATATAATCATGGTTAATGGAAGTTGTCACACAGACAAATCAACATGAGTAACAAAAACAGAAGTTCCTGGAAAAGCTCAGCAGGTCTGGCAGCATCTGTGAAGAAAAATCGGAGTTAATGAGTTGGGTCCGATGACTCTTCCAGTCCTCTTACTGCTCAAAAATCTATCCATCTTTATCTTAAAAACATTTAATGAGGTAACCTCAACGGTTTCACTGGGCAGGGAATTCCACAGATTCACAATTTGAGTGCTACAGCACTCCTATAAGTCATCCTCCTTGCATGTGTGGGCACACTTCCCTATCAGTTGTCATGTCACATTCATCTTCTGACAACCCAGGGAATGGAAGCTCTAAGAGAGAGTGAACAACTTGCAGGAAACAATGGATATTCCTTATGTGATGCTACTTACCCCTTGTTGTGACCTGGAGTAAAGATCAGGCAGGATGTGCTTAGCCATTGACATTACCCTACTGAGGTCATTGACTCCTGAACTGGTCCTGGTAAGGAGATCATTTTGGTTATGAACCCTGTGTGTTCCATCACTATATAAATACTTGCTATTGTTGTAGGAACAGAATATCCTGAAGATTGAAATAATATAATTTCCTGGAGGCCCCTTGACGCATAAGAAATAGGAACGGAGTAGGCCTGCTCCGCCATTTAATAAGATCATGGCTGATCTCTTCGTGGAGTCAGCTCCACTTACCCACCCACTCACCATAACCCTTAATTCCTTTACTGTTCAAAAATCTATCTATCATTGCCTTAAAAACATTCAATGAGGAAGCCTCAACTGCTTCACTGGGTAGGGAATTCCATAGATTCACAACTATTTGGGTGAAGAAGTTCCTCCTCAGCTCAGTCCTAAATCTGCTCCCCCTTATTTTGAGGCTGTGCCACCTAGTTCTTGTTTCACCTGCTAGTGAAAACAACCTCCACACTTCTATCTTATCTATTCCCTTCATAATTTTATATCTTTCTATAGGATCCCCCCTTTCTTCTAAATTCCAATGAGCATAGTCCTGATCTACTTAATCTCTCATCATTAACCAACCATCTCAACTCTGGAATCAACCTAGTGAACCTCCTCTGCACCCCCTCCAGTGCCAGTACATCCTTTTTCAAGTAAGGACACCAGGGACACAAGGTGAGTAGCTTTACACTAAGCAATCCCAAGTAACAAAAAGAATAAATATATTTTATTTCGTCAGCTGCTTTTAGCAATTAAAATATTTCCTGGACTGGGCAGGGGGCAAGCATTACATGAAAAATATTGATTCTCAAACTCGCTTATGCTTTTCAGAAAATTGAGACACAAAGGGCTGATGTAAAGTTTTTACTTGTTTTTGATGGGTGTGAGTCATAATTGAATTCTACGATGAATCATCAAGAAGGTTAACATCCTTTATGATATCTATATGCTTTACAATGCAATAACGATAAGCTGCTCTTATTGGGATTAAAAGCACAGCAGGTTTGCACTGTAAAACAGTCCGCTTTTGTAGTATTTATTTCATGAGTTTATATGTACTGCTCATGAACATGAATGGAGGATCCATTCTTGAAGTTAGGCAAACAAATCTATCTTGAGTGAAGGCCCACTTATTGAATATGGAACTCTTAACAATGGACTGTTAACTATTACACAAGCACCAACGATCAGATATTCTTGTAAAGAGAAATCATCCATTTTTACAACATATATTTCCTGCAAGAATGAAGTGGAAAATGCCTGTTGAAGGAGTAGCTGTTTTTTTTTTAATGGTCATGAGTTAAAGCTTTGAGATTCCCTGTGAATAATACAAAATCAAGTTCACTGCAACAACAAACAGTTTGAGTGACAGACGATGCACCTGGGTATGAGTTTGTGAGTAACAACAATATCTCATATTTATGTAGCATCTTTATTATAATGTATCATCCCGAGCCACTTTGCTGGAGTGTTAACATCGAGTCAAATAAGGAGATGTTAGTTCAAATGACCAATTTTCTGATCAAAGAAATGAGTTTTAAAAAGTGTCTGAAAAGCAGAAGGCAAAATCAAGAAAAGAAGAAGTGGAGAGTTTATGATCTAGGAAAGTCATCAATAGTGGAGCAAGTGAAATTATGGGATGCACAAGAGGCCAGAATAAGATAAGGGGCTGGTGGAGATTACAGATATAGAAACGGACAAGTTCACAGAGGGATTTGAAAAGAGAGACCTGAAAATTTTAATTCAAGCTGTTGGTTGGCAGGGACCCACTGTAGGTCAGTGAGCACAGGAGTGATGGGGAAATAGCTGATGTGCTGAGCCATTCAAGGTTTGGTATTTTCCCCAATAAAGCTATTCAATGATGTTATTACATACACCTTAGTAGGTGGGACTTGAACTCTGGTCTGCTGGATCAGAGGTACCCCTAACACTACCCTTGCACCAAAGGAGTCCCCATTCATAGGTTATCTCACAGGTCAATTTACAAATAAGGAGTATTCATGTGATTCAGTGACTAAATGTACATGAGCATTTTGAGCTCCATTAATTAAATGATTGAGAAGGATTAGTGCAGCTGGTTTTATTGAAAAGCTCATCCTGCAGGTAACTATCAGAACACTTGTCAAAGACAAGTGGAGTTCAAAGTAGAAATGAATCCAAATTGTGCTAATCTACCTTAATTTGAATTCAGTAACGACTATATACAATAGCTCTGATTTAAACAAAAAGCAAGTCAATAAATAAAAAAATGGTTCAAGGCAATGAACAGATGATCAATAACAGACTGTAATAAGAATAAAATTGAAGCCTGAGGAATTGTCAGACTACAATGTTCAATCACTGCCAGCTCCCCTTTAAAAATATCTTTTATAGATCTTTGATCACTGCTAATAAAAGATAGATTTTATAGATGCAATTATAGCAACCTAAGAATGAAATGCCAAACTGGTAAAGGTACAATGCAAGGCTAATTGCAGGCTAAACAGTAGAGCAGTGGACTTAGCTAAGTGATCTTACAATAATGGATGAGAGTAAAGCTCTTCATTCCTATTGCATCTACTTTAGAATAATGGTGGACAATTAATCACAGAATCATGGAATTGTTACAACATAGAAAGAAGCTACTTGGCACCATCATGTCTGTGTTGGGTCTACAAATGAGCATTTCACATATTGCCGCTCCATTAACCCTACAGAGATAAAACAAATGGGAGGAGGAGCTTCTTCATGAACATCCCCAACTCAATAATTGCAGAGCCCAGCATGTCAGTGTAAAAGACAAGGTTGACAAGGTTCACAATCAGTTTCAGCGAGAAGTACTGAGTGTACGATACATCTCAGCATTATCCTGAGATGTCTATTGTCAAAGAGACGATCTACATACAATTCAGTCACTCTGTGTGATATCAAGAAATCACTGAGTACACTGGACTGTACTACAGCGACGGCTGAAGGCCTAACCACACCCCAATTGTAATTCTGAAGACTTGTGTTCCAGAATTAGCTACACCCTTGGGAAAAATATTCTAGTACAGTTACAGTATTGGCATCCACCCAACAATGTGCCCAGCTGTGTCCAAGGTCCATAATGCAGGGTAAAACCATATCTGGGCAATTACTGGCCTATTAGCACCCTCAGTCATCAGCAGATGGATGAGAATGTTGTGAATAATGCTATGAAGTGGCACTTACTCAGGACTATTATGCCTGATCATGTTCAGTTTAAGTTCCAATTAATTGTGAGGATCAATTAGCTCCAGAACTCTTTTCAGACTTGCTTCAAACATAAAACTGAGGCCAGAGATGAGGTACCCTTGACATCAAAGCTGCATTTGATCACTAATGAGTGTTATGATGAAACCTGTATATTGCGCTTTAATGTATGTATTCTGCCTAATATTTGTTCAATATGGGGAAACGTATGGATTTCATTTTGGGTTTATAGGAAATGTTATGAAAATTTATGGGTTGAAATTACATTGTATAATTTTGGCAACAATGTTAATGCATCCACAAGAAATTCCTCTGTCTGCCATTTTAATGAAACCTTTAACCATTTTAAGATAAACACCTTAAAGCTTTTGTTGAATCAAAGGAATTTCAGACTGAGTACTAAAATGTCCATTGCTAGTATTACAGTATGTGACATGAGCCCACTGGAGTTGAATATTAATAATTATTGATTATCTAGGACCAAGAGTTGCAGGGTGAAAAAGGTAGTGCTGAATAGCATGATTAAAAATTTGGCCCTGAACAGTAATCAATTTTTTATAATAAACCCTTCCCTTTTAAAAGGCATTACGGTTTATTTCCACCATATTGCTATTGTGGTCTTGCCTGGCTATGAGAAGTGTATTACAGTTCTTTGAGATGCCCCTTGTTTACTGTACCTTTCCAGTAGCACCCAGTGATGATGTACTACATGCACAACATGATTTAAGTCAGGAGTGAAACTCAATCTCTGTAGTCCTCAGGTACTTTTGGACACTGTTTTACAGCACTGCTTGCTGACTGGAGTAATATATAATGGGATATGAGTAGGCTAACCATATGATGTAAATGATGAATTTACTCAGACATCAGCAGAGCAGAAAAAAAGACTGGAGAGAAGCATGTAACAGCAGGAATAAGATACTTCAGTAGAGAGCTGTTTACATTAATGTATAAATATGTGTATCTAAATAAACAGCTTGATAAATGTTGAAAAGAGTGGGAGAGCCTTACTCTAGGAGTTCAAACTAAGGATGCCAGAGACAAAAACAGTTACAACCCAGTAAAAACGAGTAGCGTCCAACAATGCATGTGTAGACACCCAATGTCCAGACACACTACAGATGATGCGGTATGCCCATAACACACACTGAAAACAAGAATCGCAAATGTCCATAATGCATCAGTGTTTCAAAATGCCAAGTAAGTTAGTTATTGTACAGATAATGGCATATTAAAGGGATTCCGTGTGCAGTGAAACTTTGTTGTTATCAGATTATCATTTTATCAAGTTGTTAACTTGAATATATGTCATAAATGCCCTGTTAGATATGGAAAATAAATATTGTTTTTGAACTTGTACCTAATCAGTTCCATCTCTCACACTGAGGCAATGCAGCCCATGATGTCAGTTGCAATAATTTAAACAAAATTCAACTGAAGGACAAAAAAATAAGCATTTGATTAGTTTTACTTGTTCAAGATTGTAACACAGTTTGCAGGCTACAAGGCAAAGCCATTCATTCTTTCTGTATGTAGTGTCCTATATAATATTGGCACTTTCTATGCCATATTCCATTTTCTACAGCAACAAGAAATACTATTGGGCAGTTTGTACTCCACGGTAATATCACAAATGCTGGCAGATGTCCACATTTGTTTGTTGAAATGTTTTTCCAATGGTTACTCACTTTAAGGTGAAAGCAAGTTACAGCAGAGGTCACATGACTCTGGCCAGCCACAGAGGCACAAGACACAAATGTATTTCTCCAAACATCTCCCTTTTCATAAAAAAAACTACTATCATTTGCAGTTACAAGTTACCCAAGTTAATTAATGTGTATAGACAATAACAAAAAGAATCATTCATCAACAAAAGTATGCATAATTCTAGTCATTCCCACTTTTGTCAGTATCTAAACACACATGTCATGCATGATCTCTAATGCATTCATGTCTTAGAATGGCATTTTTACACATTGGTGTTAACAGTTTGTGTGGTATTTGCTCATTCCTGAATTGATGTTCCTTCACTGCAAGTGTCATTTCCATGGCAAGCATTTGATCAGAGCAAGATCCTTGTCTTTCAGTTCATGTTTCCACTGGCTATGACTTCCAGAGCATGCTGAGCTGTTTTTTCTAGTTGATTGATTCAAATGAAAGTTGTTTCATGTTTGGTGCTCCAATACCACTGCACAATATTAGCAGTGATCTTGTGTAGAGGTTGACCCTTAGACCTGACAATGTCAAATTGTTTTCTGTGTAGACTGACTTGCAAGAATCATCATCTGATACCTCTCCAGCAGCCTTTTTGGGGACTTGCTATGTTTCTTCCCAGCTAGATATGGGTGTACAAAATGCTTCTTGTAGTTAGAGCATTGCTTTCCCCATCCCAAACATTTGTTTCTTTCATGCAATGTCTTCCACAATATTTATTTCGTATTCTCTGACCATAATCTTTCTATTGGCACTTTTGCAAATGTTTCTTTTCTTCTGCCAATATATTGTTCTCACGCAGCCTGGTATGTATCTCAGTTTAATGCAAAGCCTACTCTGTTTTCCCATTAACACACTCTAACTGATGATTGACAACCTCAGAGCTTCAGAACATTCTGATTGGCAACTTTGTTCAGAATAAGTCCTCTTCTGTTTCTCAGCAGATATGCTCTCAGAATGGGAATTCTACACCTAAGAGAATCCTATCTCTGATGAGCTTTTCTTTGAGTTGTCCAAACTCACAGGATTTTGCTAGATGTGTGTCATCACATACTGATCAATAGTCTCCCTCCCTCCCTCCCTCCCCTGAGCTCCAATATAAAACACAGACCATTCATAAGTAATGTTAATAGATGGTTGTCTTCAATCACAGTATTTTGCATTCAAAAGGAATACATGGTGGAATTTTACAAGGGCCTGAGCTACATGGGCAATAGTGAGATTTGTGGCAGCCATATACGAAAAGTCAAATGAGGCACATTTTGATATTGGGAACAGCTGGTGCCATGTTTTATGCAACAGCTAGGGACCAAGCAAGTTTCTCACAAGGCAGTGGCATATTGTCAATGAAGGGGGATAACAGCTTGTTGAAAGCCTTAAGCCTTATTATCACCACAACTCACCTAATTAATATTTACCTTACTACTTTACCCAAGGAGCCGAACAAGCGACACATTGAGTGTATACTTATGAGTGTTCTGATGAAGAGTCACCAGACTTGAAATGTCAGCTCTGCTTTCTTCCCACGGACGTTGCCAAACCTGCTAAGTTTTTCCAGCAATCACGGTTTTTGTTTCAGATCTCCAGCATCCGCAGTTCTTTATTTTATCTTAGTGTTTAATTCACTGCCACATCTCTTCCAGGTATGCCTACCTTGAAGAAGTTCTGCTCCCCTCTCCAACAGGATTTCTGTTCTAATGTTTCTTCTTGTTCACCATCATTACTTCCGTCTTCTCTCCTAGTATTTGACAAAGTCTTTGCCAAAACTCACTTCCACAGCCACGTTTCTCAGTAACTGTCTCCGACTCGGAATCACCCAATGTGGATTCCAACTGAAGTCTCATCCTTCCTGTTTTGAATTCACCCAGGATCGCAGGTATCTCCCTGATGTACAACACTCCTCAGACCACTGTTCTCACCACATCCTGAGATCCACACTCAGTGCTGTGTGTCGCCATGTGCACACTCGCGATCTCTCTCTCTCCATCAGTACCACCTCATACTATCTCAGAACTGTCTTGTCCTCCAGTTCCACTTTATTCTCTAGTTTGTTTGACGTTCTAACAAGAAATTTCCTTTTTCAGGCATTGAGGAATGCAAGCTGCAATGACTCAGGGATACCAAGGTCTGAAGAAGAACACTGGATTCGAAATATTAACTTTGCTTTTTCCCCACATATGCTGCCAGACCTGTTGTTAAGTTTCACCAACAATTTCATTTTTGTTTCAGATCTCCAGCATCTGCAGTTTCTATAAATGTGAGGTTATCCACTCTGGTAGCAAAAAGAGGAAGGCAGATTATTACCTGAATGGCAATAAATTAGGAAAGGGAAATGTGCAATGGGACCTGGGTGTCGCCATACAAGCAAATGGCATGTTGGCTTTCATAGTGAAAAAATTCAAGTACAGGAGCAGGGATGGCTTGCCAGGCCTTGGTGAGACCACACCTGGAGTATTGTGTGCAGAACTAATCTCCTTATCTCAGAAAGGATGTTATGGCTATCAAGAGAGTGTTTTCTACACTGATTCCTAGGATGGCTAGACTGACGTATGAGGACAGGTTGAAGCGGCTAGGATTATATTTGCTGGAGTTTAGAAGATGAAGGGGGGGATCTCATAGAAACATAAAATTCTAAAAGGGTAGACGTAGGAACTATGACCCGATTGCAGGGGAGTCCAGAACCAAGTGCCACAGTCTAAGGATACAGGGCTGAGATGAGGAGACTTTTTTTTTCATCCAGAGAGTGGTAAGCTTGTGGAATTCACTACCATGGAAAGCAGTTGAGGCCAAAACATTGTATGATTTCAAGAAGGAGATGGATATAACACTTGGGGCTAAAGGGATCAAAGGATATGGGGAAAAGCAGGAACAGACCATTGCGTTGGATGATGAGCATGATCATAATGAATGGCAGAGCAGCTTCAAAGGGCAGAATGGCTTACTCCTGCTCCTATTTTCTTGACATGGAAGTCAGAGCAGGTACTTTGTGACTTCAGCTCACTGCTAGCTGCAACCATCCGAACAGAATCTCAGGGCATGATCCACAGGCACGAGCTGCATGCAGCCTTCATCGACAGATATTGACATCTGGTGGATGACAATATCTCACAATCTTCACAGTACCTCTCCAATCCACTTGCAGGCTGTTTAGGAAACGCAGACCTGCACTGCAAGGCACCCCTACAGCTAGCATTGAAAAGCTACAGCAAGGATACTTTACATGCATGGACAGGCATCCAGCTCACAGATTGGACCAGGCTGGATCCTTGGGCTGCTCACTTGCTCTTTAAGTGCTTGTTCACATAAAGAAGTTACCCACCCATAACAGCATCCTTGCCTCACACAGCAACTACCCACCTGATAGCAGCATCCCTGCCTAGACTTGCCTTGCTTTGCTCTGCTCTGCCTATTGTTGTATTGATGCTTTCAGCCAGAGCCAAAGACTATCAGCACTGCCATACTGATGTGTCAGGCAGCATCAGAGGAGCAGGAAAGTCAACCTTTCAGGTCAGGACCCTTCATCAGGACTAGGGTTCTGACCTGAAACATCGACTTTCCTGCTCCTCTGATGCTGCCTGACCTGCGTGTTCCTCCAGCTCACACTTTATTGACCCTAACTCCAGCATTGGCAGTTCTTGCTATCTGCAGCACTGATGAGCTCTTTTCTTCAGATATACAGTTTGTGCTTGTCGCAATGGCTTCTCTCACTTGTTACTAGAGATCCGTCCAGGGTGGGGTCCGTGGATGTTTGGGGGGGTGGGGGGGCGCACATTACTGTATGGCACACAGAGACGTCGATCAAACACCTACAGCATGTAGCAACAAACTGCACCATCACTCAATCAAATGGATACATTGGTGTGTCTCATCCTCAGTCAAGACATAGACAGAAATCTGTGTGAGTCAGAGAGTCCCAGCACCATCAGTTACAGGCACAGTACAGGGATTTGCCCACCATCAGTTTGCTTCGGCCTGATATCATCTGGGGATATGTGTGAATACAGTCCAGGGAGCAGTCAACAGTCAGTACTGTAGGGCAATCTCAAGCAGTAAGGAGAATCTCGCCCCCCCAGAAAGGGATCTGCCAATACAGCAGTGAATGTGTCTGGTCAGTTTAGTGATTGTTTGTCAAAAAAATCTGCATATAAGAGTCTAATGATGACCACAAAACAATTGTCAATTGTTTGAAAAACTCATCTGGTTCACTAATATCCTTTAGGGAAGGAAACTGTCATCCTTACCTGGTCTGGTTTACATGTGACTCCTGTCACACAGCAATGTGGTTGATTCATAACTGCCCTCTGGGTAATTAGGGGTGGGAAATAAGTGCTGGCCTAGGCAGCAATGCCCTCATCCCAAGAATGAATAATAGAAAAAAATTTTGGTCAGCGGTTTGAGATGAATATATGCTAGGGGTCTGTGTGCTGATTATTCAGGGGTTCAAGGGAGGCCCATGGGAGCAGCAGGGCATCACTGCCAAAAGGGATGGGGGAGTCAAGGCTGGAGTTGGAAAATGGAGGCATGGGTAGAGGTGGTGGTTGACAAGGATAGTGATGAGAGGGGGAAATCAAGATGTAAAGGGGAGGGTAGGCAGAACAGGATTGGAAGACATGGTGCTCTAGATGAGGGAGCGATGTTGGCAATGAAGACAGTCGGAGAGTTCAATATGGTGAATCTCCACATGGAGAAAATGGGTGGAAATGGGCTGTTGGGGTAGTGCAGGGTAAAAGAGGATATGGAGGCTCTTGGAGTTATCTGGTGACCAGGCTAAGCCCAGCGCTGACAGTATCCACGGCGAGCTATATTCTCTGCCATCATTTGCAATTCATTAGATACCAACGACAACAGGAAAGTGAGATAACAAGGTGTAGAACTGGATGAACACAGCAGGCCAAGCAGCATCAGAGGAGCAGGAAGGCTGACGTTGGAAAGTGCCTGGGACAACGACTGTGTGGGTGAAGTCAGTGTCACTTCGATGGGAAAAAGCCCGGGATCCATATCTGCTGGATACTAGAACATTGAAAGAGCACATGAAGCATGTATTTCTGTATGCCAGCTAAATTTCATTTTCAATCATTTCTTCACCCATTTGCAATACATGGACAGTGAGAGTGCCCAAGCTTCAAATGCTGGGCAGAGGTGAATTGCAGCAAGTCAGTGAAATTTGGCAACCTAACACTGCTATCTCGGCGATGCAGGTTAACAAAAATGAACTAAGGCTTCACTTGTGAAACTTCAAAGGGTACTAGTTGAGGGGAACATCATTCCATCATTTGTCATTCAAGTATGACGCTGGACTCTATCGAATGTAATGAAAAGGTTGGAGTGGATGTGGGATGGGAAGGGTCTCGGGGCAGAGCAGACACTCCCTTGATGTTAAGTGTTGGTCATTCAGCTGGTGTGGCACCTTCACCAAGTAGGTGTACACACTGCAACCAGTGTCATGGTGGGGCAGATGATGGGAGTACTGAAGATGCTGCTGCTTGGGCCGGTCTTGGGGAGCTCCTCCAGTCTAGGTAGATTGTGCTGCAATATCCTGATGTGCTACACCCTGCACAATTGGAGTAGGCGACAAGGCAATGGGCTGGATGCTGAGGAGCTGAGTGAACAAGGGCAGTCTTCCTAGGTGGTCAAAGACAAGGAGAAGTACAATGGTGAGGAAGAAGCTCTCCTTGCCCATGACAGAGCTCAGTTATGTCAGGTACTACAAACCAGACAGGACCTGATTGACTCTTAGTTTCAATCAATGAGAGCTGGGTGCAGCAGACCATCATAGAATGTAAAATAGTCACTGATCATGGTGCCAGCATTTGGTTTGCAATGTGGGGGTGAACTGCAGCCTCTATTTGTTGTGTTTGTGGTCACATTTGCTGGCTGTAAATAAAACATCATGTTTGGAATTGCCTGACTGTTTGCCTGTCTGTCATGTTCTCAATGAAAAGATGCTAGACTACAGTGGGCACTAGGGACAAAGTAATACTGACCAAGACATGGTGTTTAGATATTATGTGGCTAAGGACAGTTAAACTGTGTGGCCTAATGATTACACAGTGACTAGGTTGAGAGAATAGGGTTGTATGTGTAGGGGATTTTCTACCATGTGGTTTTGCGGCTGCTGTACCCTTAAGTTGCTGGTGAAGGGCAACACTAGATTTGACAATGTTTATATGGGTACAAAATGGCCTTTTAGAGATGACTCAGGCACAGGGGATGCCAGTCTTTTGGTGGATTTCCACCATGTGGTAAATTGTTCTGTAAATGGTACACGTTGAGATGAAGACAGAATTGATGGGAGAGTTATAATAAGGTCAGGGTAGGTAGTTAATGAGGTGCGTTTGGCAAAATGCAGCAAGAATTCAAGCCAATCCTCACAGTGAAAACCCCTCCAAAAACCTCAATGCAACTGGAACTTAGAACACACACTTCAACACACAGGCTTTGCCCCAACTATTGTATCATCTGAATATCCAAATGATGTTGTAATATACTGCGGTTCATAGAAAGATCGTAAAAATAAAATTCTTTATTCATGATTCATTAGGGTTACAATTTGCATGTTTTTTCAGAGTAGAGCAAGCAAGATATAGCCTGTTGAGAAGACAAATTAAGGTCACAGTTGTGAATTTTTGATATTCTGCATTCCCTTTAGTGTTTTGCTGTCCACGAACAAGAATGTTTGCCTTATGATTTCGATATGCAGTACCTGGAACCCTTAGGGATTCACTCATATTACAAAACTGATTGGAATGTGTTCCATGTTCTTTACATTGCATTAGTAATGAAGGGTGTACGTGGTTAATACATCAGCAAGAGCCTAAATTCTTGCCAATTTATGTCCTCCACTGTGCAGGTTCATTAGTTGGCTGGATATTCAAAAAAAAGTAATGGACAAACATCCAATTTTGTGACTGAATGGAGCCATAGCTAGGCTTCCATGAGATAGTAAAAAAAATCTCAAAGTTTTATACTTGGCAAAATAGCAGCCATACTAAAATTAGTCATGAGGAATGAACCTTACTTGCCTAATAATCTAACTGTAAAGAGACCTATATATAACAGTGACCAGAATGTAATTAGATTCAATGTTCAGTTGGAAAGGATAAGCTTAGTACAGTTACTAAGGTTCTGGATTTTAGGAAAAGTTAACTCAAGCTACTTAAGACATATAGTGACAATAGCAAACTGCTCAAAACTGTGAACATTTTGAGTTCAGTATGACTTTTCTTCAGAACTGAAAGTCATTGGATGTTTTTCTTAATGTTTCTGAAAGTGGCAGAGGCCCAGTGCAAAAGACAAAGTCGTTGTTAATGGCAGAAAAAAAGATGTAAAATGTGTTCAGATTAAAGGTGTGAAAGGTAAAGAATGATCTTCTACACTAGTGTAAAGTAAACAAGACAAGGCTCTAGACAGAAATGGGGAGAGAATGCAAGAAAAATGGAGAACAGACATAATGCAGTCAGTTTTTTAAGTTATTGAATTCAATTTTCAGACCTCAAGACTGTGAAGTACCTGAGCCGAAAATGAGGTATGCATTGTGTTTGCATTGTGCTTTACTGGAACATTGCAGCAGGCCTAAGACAGAAATGTTAGCATGATAACAAGATGGTTTGTTGAGATGACAAGCAGCTGGGAGGGTATAGTGAATTCTGTGGATACAGTCAAAGTGTTCTGCAATGTGTTGACCCAGTCTGCATTTGGTCTTGCAATGTAACAGAAACTGCATTTGAGCAGCGATTGTAAAAAACATAGTGATAAATATCAAGATTAACTCAATTGCATTTGGAATTATATTATCAGGAAAAATAGATTCATAAAGGGGAATTCAATTCTTTCAGAAATAATGTTAGCAATACTAAAAATGAAAATGATGAACAATTAATTTGCGTCAAATCATAGAGTAGTGCACAATATACTTCACATTCCAAGTAAACCAATAATAAATAAAGAACCAGAGGTCAACTAAAGTTAATGTAGACAAGGCAACAGAATTAGAAAGCAATAAAACTAGGAAATACTTAGTACTAAATGGATTTCTCTCTTGGGTTCTAAGTGAATTAGGTGAAGAAATTGTGGATATTTTAGCCATAATCTTACAATGATCTCTAGATTCAGGAATTTTCTCTTTAAGCTGGAAATTTAAAAATCAACACCATTATTTCACAGGTTTAAGAGTAAAATCAGGAGATTGCAGACTTGTTAGTTTTGCATCTATTGTGGAAAATTTGCTGGCGTTTCTAGACAAAGGGCCAGATTCTACTATCTCGAATGTTATGGTGTTGGGGAAAGGCGGATGTACAAATGCATAAAACGCAGTTTAAAATGGAAATTTAAAGATTGCCATTGAAGGCAATGCTTGCCTTCCAAACAACTAGTGGATTATGCTCAGCAGGGTTTGTTTGCACAACTGTCATTAGGAATGTCAACATTATTTAGTCTCATTGGGGTAGTGCACTGTAAATAAAGCCCCATTTTTCCCAGAATCATCACAAAACTAAAAGATTTTTAAAACTACACAGAATTCCTCAATTTACCTGTATTTTAGACCTAGATTGACAGAAACCAGGTACCAGGATTCTGTACTTAACAAGAATGACTACTTATTACAACTAAATTGATTTTAGCAGAAGATAAACAATTATGAACCATCAACATATGACCCCACTAGTTCACAGTCTGACCTCCTTATTATCTCCCTGATACGTACACATACAGAAAGGACAGGAAAAACAGCATGGATGTTCTGGAACAGAAAGAGAAATTGCTGGAGAAAGGCAGCAGGTGTGGCAGCATCTGTGGGAAGAAAGCAGATTTAATATTTTGAGTCTTCATTAAATAAGTTAGACGAGTCAAAACATCAGCCCTTCTGACAGATGCTGCTAGACCTGCTGAGTTTCTCCAGCAATTTCTGTTTTTGTTTCAGATCTTGAGCATCAGCAGTTCTTTGTTCTATTTTTATGTATGTTACGGACAGAGGGAAGAAGAGAGAAAGCAGTTAAATAGCCCCTGTTCATAGGATTCACTGAAATTGTCCTTTTGGCTTGTCAGGATATGCTATCCTTTGACTTTCCCTCTCCAGGTACATTCACTTACTTGCAAAAGGTACAGGGTGGCTGGTTTACTCTTAAAAAACTCTAGGTTGCTGGTTGAGAGTCACAATTTACAGCAACTTTGGAGAGGAAAATAAGTTGGCTTTCTTCAGGCTTAAAGTGGTTTTTAACTGGAGAATAAAGGCACAGCTCCTGCATTTACGGAGGCCCAATGACTCCTCGTTGAACATTCACACATACAAGCTGTTCAGCTACCTGAAAAAAAATCACGTCATAGTTGGCAGACTGAAAATCCTTGTCATCAATAACTGGTCACGTGTCCACAGACCAATCAGCCACTTGTTGCCAGCCAAATCTCCATTCATGTCCAGCCCCCATGGCTCCAGCTCATCTTTGATCTGATTTGATTTATTGCTGTCATATGTGCTTTAGTAAAGTGAAACGTTTTGCATGCAGTGCAGACACATCATAACATACAAGGACATACAGATTATTGGGCAATTGAACAGAGTGAGGAATACAAAGTTATGGCTGCAAAGAAGTTAAACAGAAAGCAAGATCAACAGGAGATTTGAAATTTGAGAGGTCCATTCAGCAGTCTAATAACCATGGGGATCAAGCTGTTCTTGAACCTGTTGGTACGTGTGTTTAAGCTTTTGTATCTTCTGCCTGACAGAAGAGCTTGGGAGAGATTATAACTGGGGTGGGAGGGACCTTTGATGATGTTGGCTGCCTTTCTGCAGCAACGAGAAGTGTAGATGGTGTCAATGGATGGGAGGTTGGCTTGTGTGATGTTCTGGTCTATGTTCACAACTTTCTGTAGTTTCTTGTGGTCCTGGACAGAGCAGTTGATGTACCGAGCTGTGATGTATCCAGATAGAGTACTTTCTATGGTACACCTGTAAAAGTTGGTGAGGTCCCTTATGGACCTGCCGAATTTCCTTGGCCTCCTGAGGAAGAAGAAGTGCCTTCATGACAGTTGCATCTACGAGGGAGGTCCAGGAGAGATTGTTGGTTACCATCACTCCTAGGAACTTGATGCTTTTGACCATTTCCACCTCAGGTCCATCGATGTAGATAGGGGCATGCCCTCCTTCTTTCTTCCTGAAGTCAATGATCAGCTCTTTAGTTTTGCTGACATTAAGGGAGAGATTGTTATCTTTGAGCACAACACCAATCATTCTATTTCCTTCCTGTATTCTGCCTTATCATTGTTTGATATCTGCCTACAACGGTGGTGTCTTCAGCAAACTTGCAGTTGGAATTCGGAAAAAATTTGGTCACACAGTCATGAGTGTACAGGGAGTACAGTTGGAGGCTGAATACACATGCTTGAGGGGTGCCAGTGTTCAGGATTATCGTGGCGGAGGTGTTGTTGTCTATCTTCACTGATTGCGGTCTATGCATCAGGAAGTTGAGAATCTGAACACAAATAGAGTCACCATTGAACATTGTCACACTTGATCATATGATAGAAGAAAGGTTTCTGATGAAATAGCTGAAGACTGTTAAGCCTAGGACACCGTCCTGAAGAACTCCTGTGATGATACTCTGGTTTGAGATGACTGACCTCCAAAAACCACAGTTACTTTTAGGATAGAATCATAGAATCCCTACACTGCGGAGAGAGGCCCTTTGGCCGAACAAGTCCACTCCAACACTTGGAACATCCCACCCATCCCCCTATAACCCACCTATGCAACACATCCCTGGACACTATGGGGCAATTTAGCATGGCTAATCCACCTAACCTGCACATCTTTGGACTGGAGGAAACCGGAGTACCTGAAGGAAACCCACGCAGACACAGGGAGAATGTGCAAACTCTACACAGACCGTCACCCGAGAGTGGAATTGAATCCGGGTCCCTGGTGCTGTGAGGCAGCAGTGCTAACCACTGAGCCACTGTGCCACCCCAAAACACTGTGTTAGACATGACTATAACTACTTGACAATTTCCCCTGATACCCACTGACTTCAATTTTACCAGAACTTCTTAATGCCTTACTTGATCAAATGTTACTTTGATGTCAAGGACAGTCTCTCCCATCTCACATCTGGAAATCATCTCCTTTCCCCTTGTTTAGACGAGATCTGTAATGGGGTCAGGAGCTGAGTAGCTTGTTGGAACCCAAACTCAACATCAGCTAGTTAATTATTGCAGTGTAACTGCTGTTTGATTATTGTGTTCGATGACACCTTCCACCACTCTGGTGATGATTGAGAGTAGACTGACTGGATGGTATTTGATTGGATTTCACATGGGCACATTCCAATATTGTAGCTGAACTGGAACATTGTTGCAAGAGGTGGCGCTGGTTCTGGAGCACCTGCTCAGCATGAAGGCCAAGATATTGTTGGGGTTTATAGCTTCTGCTGTCTCCAATGTCTTTTGGCTATTTCCTGCTTTCACCCAGGATGAATAAAATTGGTTATTGACTCACCTCTACGATAAGGGGATCTCAAAACAAGATTGAGGTGGATCTTTCACTTGGTACTTCTGCCTGAAGGTTGTTTCAAATGCTTATGTGTTGACTGCTGTTACCAGTGAAGATGGGATGTTTATTGAGTATTGTCTATCTTCTATTAGTTATATAGCACCGCCATCCACTATCAGATGCAATAGGAGTGCAAAACCTTCATTGGGTTCACTGGTTGTGGAATTTCTTAGCATATTCCATAGCTTACTGCCTCCACAGTTTAGCATTCATTGGAGTCCTACATCATTCCTCACCAGGTTTGGACCTCACTTCTTGATGGACCTTGTGCTGATCCTTGCATGTTCTTCTGGATTCCCAATTAAACTAGTATTGATCCCCTAGCTTGATGGCCAGGTTTGCGTGATGGATATGTCAGACCATGAGGTTACAGATTACAGCATGTCTGCACGTCTATGCTCTTGATGATGAACAATGCTTCATGATTTACTTCTATTGTTTTTGTTAATAACTGCTGCAAGCCCAATCTGTCAGCTGTATCCTTCAGTGCTGATGTGGTTTGGCCTGTTGCAACAATATCAAGCCACGATTGCTTATAGACACTGGATCCTCCTCTCAGAATACATTCCTTGCTACCCTCAGCGGTTTGTCCAAGTGGTTTTCAACATACTCAATATTTGAGGGGGAGATGAACAATGACTATCAACAGGAGGTTCTCTTCCCCATGTTTGGATTGATGCCATTTGACTTCATGCGGTCAAGGAGTCACTGTCAAGGGTCAAAGACATTCCTCTCCTCTCACTACTGCCAACCATATAATACTGTGCTGTCACTTCCAGTAGATCTGTTTCTACCAGTGAGCTGGAACATACTAGGGATACGGATGGAGGGGTACATGAATTTGGCTGTAAGGCATGATTCAGTGAGGATGACTATATCAGGCTGATGTTTGTCTAGTCTGTCAAATAGCTCTCTTATTCTTGGCACAAGTTCCCAAAAATTAATGCAGATGTTCGACTGGTCAAAATATGTCTTTGTCAAGGCTGGTGCCTTAATCAAAGGGATATTATCATTCTGACTTTGTTGTTAAGTTTTCACAAAACTGTTTGATGCAACTAAGGGGTTTTGCTAGGCCATTTCAGACAATAGTTAAGAGCCAACCATATTGCTATGAATCCGAAGTCACATATAGGCAAGACTGGGTAAGGGCAGTAGATTTCCTTCTCTATTGTGAACCACTTAAGATTTTCCAATCAAACACGAGTTTAATTGCTAATGCAAGCTATTTATTCCAGATTTTGGAGACATGGAGATGTACTGGTATGTCACTTGATGAGCAATTCAGAACCTCACACTAATGTTCTGGGAACATGGGTTCAAATTCCATTGGATGGATGGGGAAATTCAAATGCAGTTTTCAAAATCTGGGAGAATAAAGCTAGGCTATTGGTGACCAGACATTTTTTTTATAAAAAATCCCATCTGGTTCACTAATGTCATTTGGAAAAGGAAGTCTACCAATCTTACCTGGACAGGATACACATGACTCCAGACCCATAGCAATGTGGTTAGAGATGGGCAATAAATGCTGGCCTGGCCAGAGGCACCCAAATCCTATGAACCAACGATTAGAAAAAGAATTATTTAATAAACTGAATGTACTTAGTATCTAATTCCACTCAATTCAACAGTGGGGTTTAAACTCATATCTTCACATAATTAATCCGGGTCTCTGGATTACTTCTCCAGTGACCTAATCACTGTGCTACCATGTTTTTCTTGTGCATAGGCTTCCTGTCCAGCACTTCATTTTTTGCTGTCTTGTGAGTATAGGTATAAATGCCTGTTTTCACTCCAACTTGAAAATAAGTCTGGGGAAGTTTCACTCAGCAAATGTTACATTGAAACTACATAATACAAGATCACCTCCTGGAAGTAGTCCACGAAATGTTGTTTTAATACCCTCGCTATCCACACAAAACCATTTTGTCCAAAAGAGAACAGCATCGTGTAAAAGTGTATGTGCTCAGAACCCAAATAGGAATTGCACTGCCTCTGAAAAGTCAAAATAAGATGATCTGCAATCAACAGCAATCTGCAAAACAATTACATTAGATTATAAGCAAACTAAAAACATCATTAAAAACTGAATCTGAATCAAGATATTGGAAGCCTATATTGGGAGATTATCTACTTTTACATTGATGTATTGATATGTAATATTGTATTAAATGAAGTGCTATATTCTTCAATTATATACCATACAAAGGCATGTTTGTTATTTAAAGTATGATCTCCTTCGTGGTGCTGTCACAGATTGATAACTTTTACACTAAAATTCTCAGCTAGATAGCAATGAAACTGACAATAGCATCCCCTATAGGAGACTCTGTCAGTAACTGACAACGTGAGAAAACTGATCAAAATTGCTTTCACATTGCCCTTGTTCAAATCTCAATAGCATGTATTCATGAATTACCTCTTCTGTTTGTTGGGTCCTATTCACGTAGACTGGCCGTTTATTGCAAAGTAATAGGTCGCTGCCCTCCAAATGTGGCTCATGCCATAAAATAAAATATAAAACACTGTGCTGTAAATAATCAGCAGGCCAGAAAATATTAATAGAGGGAGGATATTAGGACTAATATTTCTGATCAATGACTTTTCACCAAAATGCACAAGTATACTTCAATGAGGAGTAACAATGTAAGTGTTACTTCACTGTGCCTGTTCAAAACATAACAAGGGCCATTGACTTATGGTGAAGAACTGAACTAAATTAGAATGAGAGGTAATTTTATTCAGTGGAATTCCATGATTTTAGTTGTTGTTGAATTTGGGGAAAGCAATTTTGCACAAATACAGTTAAGACTATTGGTTTACAGCAACTGAGCAAGTTCATTTTATCTACAATTATTATTTATCCTGAGATTTCTACTGTTGGAATTTTATCCAATTATCAATGAAAACGATGCCATCAATATAACCAACAAAGCTGTATGAGAAATAAAATCTTCAACAAAATAATCTCTTCTGTCATGTGAAATGCAAGAAGACATATTCAGTTTATCAATAGTTCATTCATTGTCCCTTTCGATGACTCGGACAGGAAGTGGTTAACTCAAATACTGTGTCATTTGACAGTCCCCAGTGACCTAGCGAAATGAGCGTTGAAACTTACAATCAAAAAGAATTGCTCAAAAGATTTTGCTCCCTGGAATCCTTTTTGTTTTTGTTTTGCCAATGGTGGTGTTTGTGTTTGTTGCAACAAAAAAAAAGTGATGTTCATTTGCAATAGTGTTTTTTCATCTGACAGCACTGAAGTTCTTCTTTGAAAGCCAGTTTTGATAGAACTGGTTGCCTCCCTTGTCTGATTTATAAAGGAAATTCAGCCCTTGAGACCCTGATTAATCTTAGGCAGAAATCACATCACAGAAATCAATGCATGCATAAAGCAAAAGTGCTGTCCAGTGTGTCAATACAAATCAATCAATCATCAAGGTACACAACTTCTCTTCCCCATTCTGCCTTGCACCTTGGCTGAGATTTTGGGCAATCTCAGCCTTGGTTTCACTTCCATTTTTGAAACACCCACACACACACTCACTCTTCAGCAATTTCAGCTTCGAAAATGTGATATAACAACACCAGACATTACGTCCCTCCAAACTATTAAATCCCCCACATATGTGCTCTCGTTTTTTTGACGCACAGAAGGCAGTCAAGCTGAAGCACGTAAAATACAAAACTTTCTGCCAGTGACAAAGCATAAATATTTACATATACATCCATTCACAGACAGGCATCTTTCAGCATAATGCAAAGGCCAAGCATTGGGCGATTACAACCTACTGCCTTCCCTCAAATTGGAAGAAGCAAGTAAATGTAATGAGGCACAGCTGTTCTACAGCTAGGGAATTTCAATGTCTATCATCAAATGCAATTTGGTTATACCATCACTAACTTTGCTGGCCAAATTCTCAAAGACGTCGTGGCCAAACTGGAATTATTGGTATCAAGAAAGCCAACATGATGAAATAAACTATTTGGCTTCATTCTCTTCTATCTATCTTTAAGTCAAATGTAAACACTTACAATATTGGTCAGAGTGATAGCTGCTTAGACTTTGTGGAAACAATGTTATGTCTTCACAATGAGCACATTCTCCATTGTATCACATGGAACTACAGCCACACAGATTGGAAAAGCTTAGAACAATTCTGATGTAGCCCATACTGCCTCATGGATGCCCAGTTTTGAACTGATAAGTAAAACAAAGAACTGCAGATGCTGGAGATCTGAAACAAAAAAAACAGAATTGCTGGTGAAAATCAACAGGACTGGCAGCATGTGTGTGAAAAAAAGCTTTAAACTCAAAAATTTAACTCTTTTGTTCGCACAGACGCTGCCAGATCTGCTGAGTTTCGCCAGCAATTTCAGTTTTGTTTTTGTTTCAGATCTCTAGCATCTGCAGTTCGTTGTTTTACTTGTCAATTCAAAACTGGGCATCCATGAGGCAGAATGGGCTATTAACAGCAGCAGAATGCCTTCAGCAGTAGCCTTGTGGCCCAGCATGTGCTTCATTCACAAAACCATCGAGCCAGGAGACCAAAGAAGTGTTTAGAAGAGCCGATGCCAATGTGCCAGCTAATTGAAGATATATGACAGAACTAAATGTATAAAGAAATGTATGAGCACACTGGACGCAGAAATGGCTGTGGGTTCCAGTAATATTTTGGCTGTAGTGCTGAAAATCTGTGCTCTAGAAAGAAACATGATCCAAACTAAGTTATCAAGATGTGGAGCTAGATGAACACAGCAGGGCCAGGCAGCATCAGAGAAGCAGGAAAGCTGACATTTCGGGTCTGGACCCATCGTACTTTCTGAAGAAGGGTCCATACCTGAAACATCAGCTTTCCTGCTCCTCTGTTGCTGCTTGGCCTGCTGTGTTCATCCAGCTCCACACCTTGTTATCTCAGACTCCAGCATCAGTAATTCCTACTATCTCTGAGTGAGACGATCCAAACTAAGATGATTCATGGCTTGAACATACAACACCACTCCTTCATTATCACTAGATACATAACTTATAACTTCCCACCTAACAATATTCTGGGATTACCTTCACTTTAGGCATCAGTAGTTCAAGAAATTATCCTGCTACCAGCCTCTTGAGAGCAACTAATTGTCAGCAATAAATGCTGGTCTCAGCAGTGATGGTCACATCCCAAAGAATGAATTTAAAAATTGTGATTATGGAACAAGAGTATCACATAGGCCGCCTGCAAAAATAATTTACCACACAGGTGATTCAAGTTCTAAAATGGAATTGGAGGAATGTGTTCTTAGCCAGAGCTTAGACTACATTCACAGTGCTTCCAAATTAACTAAATGAATTTTTATCTTGCTTTGGTTCAGCCACAGAGCTATTCAATGAGGTTCTCAGAGCTTTCTCTTCAGCTGCCCTTTTAAGGATACCACAATTTTATTTAAAATCATGTTTTATTCCGTTGTTAATTTCCTGTACATTTGAACTTCTGATACAGTCATAATTCATAAGGTAGTGACATTAATATTTTAACTTTTAAAAATATGTTGGTAAAGTGAACTCAGATTTTGCTTAAATTCTGGTCGTAGCTAACAAATATATTTATAATATGCTCACAATGACTGAAAAGTGCTTTCAGAATACACTCAACTCCAGTTTAGAACTTAAAACAGAATCAACTGTTGAGGCGAGGTGACTGTTCAATTAGAAGTTGAGTTACACATTTAGTTGCTGATTGAGATTTTACTGAATTGAACATTTTAAACTACAATAGCTGACGTTGAGAGCTTTCTAAATATATTTTCCTTGTATGGCATTATCATGCAGACAGATATGAGGTTGATTGTTTGAAGTGGAAGTGAATCGAATGGCTGTTGCTCAAAATAGTGTGATCATTCTGTCACATTGGGTCAAAAACAAAGTTGCTGGAAAAGCTCAGCAGGTCTGGCAGCAACTGTGAAGGAAAAAACAGAGTTAACGTTTCAGGTCCGGTGACCCTCCGCCAGAAGGGTCTAAAGGTTCTGAGGAAGGGTCACCGACCCGAAACGTTCACTCTGTTTTTTCCTTCACAGATGCTGCCAGACCTGCTGAGCTTTTCCAGCAACTTTGTTTTTGTCCCTGATTTACAGCATCCACAGTTCTTTCAGTTTTTGTCACATTGGGTCAGTTGCTTAGCAGGAGCATTTTGACTTTAGTATAAATCATAATGTCTTGTCTCCTACACAAAACAAAATGTAGTAACATTGCAAAGTAAAGAAAAATATCAGTTATCTCAATTCACATAATGTTTTAGTAATGTGGTAAATAGCACATAAGGTAATTTTGAATCTTTTTGTAGAGCAGGCGACATCATATCAACATTATGCTGTTGAGGATTTCAGGATAGTCGAGCTATATCAAACTTACAAACATATTTGTGAATCCACTCACCCACGTTCCAAAACAAATGGCGGCATTCAAAACTGGCGTTGCCATAGTTTTTTATGTTGCCATACTACAACTCAGTATGACCCGTGCACTCATTCTTGCTACTTGATGGATGGATGACTGCTCTACACCAATAGACCAAAATAGGCTTGAAGTAAATCAGCAGCAATTCTTTCATCAGACTAGTTGTCATTTTCCTTTGGGAAATGTTGCTAAGACTTTCATGTCAAAATTGAGTAAAACAGTGAGTCTAGGAAAAATGTTTTTGTAATTTTAATAGAAAGAAGATACAGTAAAAAAAACTTCTAATTTGCTATTTTCATTGTTCACTATTTCACATGGCTGGAAGTACACACCAATTTTATGTCCAATGTGTAGAGAAAATAGTAACTGGGCACTTTTCATTGTCTAAAAATATATTAACATCTGGGATTGTGCAGTAAACAGAAATCTTAGTGTCAGCTCCTGCATATTGGTTTCCAACTGGGTACATGCTTTTCCTCCATGAAGGTGAAGCAGGGGAGGCTGAATGATCGTCGCAAGGCAGTCATTATTTTAGTACAGTTTCAGAAACTCCATAAATGTCCATTGTCTTCTCTACAAAAAGTCTTTTTCCCTGTGCAAATGGCATCCAACTCCTTATACAATGTATGCACTAGACTTGCTTTTATGATTGCTAACTGTGTAAGGTAAGAATAATAAAGTTGACAGCTATTGACAGAAATAGGTTACACTTACCTGACAGAAATATTCCCTCATCTGATATTCATTTAAGTGGAATGGGCTATACAACTAGAATAATGGTTTGAAAAAGGTGAAAAAAAACCTTTCCTTTGATACAGCTCTTTTAAAGTAGCTGTATCCTGCATCACACAGCTAGGAATGTACTGCAGTCCTTAAAGGGATAATGCTAAACTAGTGCTATGTGTCACTTGGGGATAATCTACGAGGAGATTTTATTCTTTAAACAAAATATAGCAAACTACTGAGGAAAACAAAAAGAAAGTGTTTCGTGACCCTGTATCTTCTGTGAATCCAAAACCAGGTGTAGATGTTTGATTGACATAAGAAAAATGCGAGATCTGATACAACCACAGCAATAGTTTGATGTAAATTTGACAAGTTGTCACCTGCATTACCTCCTCAAACCTTCTGGACCTCCAAAAGAGAAATAACATTATATCCCTGTCATCCCATCTTTTGCATTAAATAATCTGTTCATTAAAGTAAGGATATTTGAGATGAAAATGTTATCTTCAACATTACAATTTAGGTGGAAAATGCAGTTTGATAACTTAAAGTAATACATTTTAATCATCCATTGATTCCCTACAGTGCAGAAGCAGGCCATTCGGCCCATCGAGTTCATACAGACCTTCCCAAGACCATCTCGCCCAGGCCCATCCCATTTTTGTAACCCTGCAATTCCCATGGCTAATCCACCTAGCCTACACATCCAAAGACACTATGGACAATTTAGCATGACCAATTCACCTAACCTGCATAACTTTGATCTGTGGGAGGAAAACAGAGCACCTGAAGGGGATCCATGCAGACACAGGGAGAATGTACAAACTGCACACAGTCAGTTGCCCGAAATCAAACCGGTCCCTGGCACTGTGAGGGAGCAGTGCTGTGCACTGAGCCACCATGCTGTCTCTTACAGTAACACTTGGCAGTAACACTTCAGAAATGAAATCTAGTTTACACAGGAATTTTTAATACAGAAATTCATTATAAAGGAAGGACCGAAAATGAGTAAGGTTATTTAAAAAAAACACAAAGGGGTTTCTTTGTGTTATATGCTCAGGAATTGCACACAAAACATGGAGGTAATGCTGACCTTTGTACAAAAGGTCATGTGTACACTTTCCAGCAACTCAAGAAATAAAAGCAATGGAATTAAGAAAGCATAAATGCATGATTAAGTTATGAAAGTTGAGCGGTTTCTGTTTAGAAGAAAAACTTGAGAAATTTAAACTTTTCTATTAGAATTGTGAAGCAATGGCTTCTTAATAGTCTTCAGGGCAATGAGGTAATACATTAAGATAACTAGTTTCTACCAGTTGTGAAATGGTAGCAAGAGGATAGTAAATGAAGATAAACATTAAAGGAATTAGAGATATGCAGACTGACATTTGAATTTTTTAGTATATATGGAGGAATTCTGCTTGAATTGAAACAATTTATGAAGCAAAAAGGTCTTATTAAACATGTCTGCAAGGAATATTTTGTGACTGCTCTGTTTCCCATTGAAATCAATGAGGAAACTTGAGGTTTTTAGCAGTGTCAATAGAATCCAATGGGGCAATTACATACAGGGAGCTGCAGCAGAAACTGTTCCAAGATGTTCACATGATATAGACTCCGATGAAGTCCTGCTAAATCATCTCATCAATTGTTCAATAGATGAAAAGATTTCAAATTATAGGAAAGCTAATGGACAATATCCAAATTCAAAGATGTTTATCATAAGTTGTACTCCTTATGGTAAGTACAATAATGGAAGCTTTATGCCCTCCCAGTGAAGAATATCATAGTATATGGTGGATTTATTCTGTTACAATTCCAATTTCCATGATCTTCTGTCTCTTCAATATTTGTAACTGTGTTACCTGTGTCACATGCTCTTTCTAATTTTCAAAGCCTTTTAACAGCTATTTCCTCCCTTGTCTTTACGTGCTGAGTTGATTCCCATATGGACCTGATCACTGGCTCTGTAAATGTTTTCATATTATCCTGGCCAATATCGAGAAGAAAATCAGAACTCCAAAGCTTTGCTATACCCACATCTGATAGCATTGAGGAAAGTTGGTTAAAAAAACATCATAAGAAAATACGTAAAGATTGATGAAAGACAGAAAGCTTGTGAAGGTCAGAAAGAAGGATGAAAAAAGAAGGAAGGAAGCAGAAGTGGAAGAGAATTAAAATAATGGTAGTGTGCACATCATGAATATATCCAGGTCTTGTTGATTATAACAAGCTACGAGAAATCGAAGAGGGGCTGGGAGGTGGTCAGGGAGAATGGTCAACATGCAAAAAAGTATTATGCTGCAGAACATTGTCTGAAAACTATTAGATCACTATTAAAGAATGCATCGCAAATGTGTGCATATATGTTTCAAAAACATCTGATCTTTGAGTATCTATTTGAAATTTGCTTGTTTATGCGATACAGTGTTGCTTTGGTACTGCACCAACATTTCAAAGCACTAACTAGGATTAAAAAAACACATTTAACCCTTCGAATGAATAGTAAGCAAAATAAGTAATGTTAGGTTGTTCAATGCTGGTTTCAGCTAATTGCTTTCACCAATACCAAGACAAATTTCCAGAAGAGATAGGAACTTGTTTTTAAATTCATTTTGTTTGTTTTATTTAAAAATTGCAAATTGGATTGTTCTGTTCCTTTTCAAAACAAAGCCTGCACTAAAACAAAAACAAAAGCAAAAACAAATCTAAGCTAGAAGCTCACTGGAATGATGTGTGGCACAATATCTAATACATCACTGACTGTTAGCAGGTCATTTGATTTGTCCCTTTTTAAGAATCTATTGACTCCTCTTCCAAACTGTCCCTAAATAAATCTTCGAGACAGTTAATGCTGAAAGATAGGAGATGAAATCCCACTGTCAGCCTCCCTTTCAGATTATCTACACTCAATGTAAGTATCCAGAGAGAGATTGTAACCTGGCAGTCAAAGGGCTTTAACTTGATACATGCTTTATTAAGATAATGACTAAGAAATGGTTTAGTGCAAAGGTTTAAAATCAACAGCTTTTTCCTACGTTAAGCAGCAGTTGTCAGTGAACTTGACAAGTAGAAAGCATTCTAGAGAAGGAAAAATAATGCATAATGCTTGGTGGCTGTTTAATGTACTTTAGCAGAATTCCCACTTCACAATCTTAATTAGCAATGTTAGACTGTAAAGAACCTTTATTGTGATCCAAGAATTTATTAAAGAACGATGCTATTCCATAAAAGGTGCAAATTGCAGTAAAATCTTTGTGAAGTGTTTTACGCTGAATAATATAATTCTTGTTGCAGAGCCACTCTATAATGCTGTCCTAATAGATAATGTGAATCCCTAATTTTCTTTAGTCATTGAAGTTGCTACATTTAATGTATATTAAAAATTTCACCTACACAATGCAGATGTAAACAAATTATACAAACAACTTTTGTCAAGGTGGTCCCTTCTACCAATAGGAAAAATGCCAATGAAAATATTTTCCAGCACTTGTCAAACGCAGCATTTTTTTTAAGAAAATGTTTGAGTTGTTAAATTAAGGGAAAGCTAGAATAGATCATGAGTTCCACAGGATTGCCTGTGCAAAAGAGCACAAAGAAGGATAATGGATTGGGCAGAGAATTGAGAGTTAAAACAGTGTGGGAGTTTAGGAGATTGTAACATCATCACAAGACTCAACAGAAATGGAAGTGATACCACTAAAACATCCAATGGTGACTTTCTACTTGCTGTAACATTTTGGAGAGAGGGATGACTCATGCAACAAAATCAATAACCCAAGAGGCCTTCACAATAGAGGGTTTTAGAAATATCACTGTCAACAGAAAGAATTTGAGGAGTTTGTGACTACCTAGTAATAATAATAATAGTGTTCTGTTCATTGACCATATTATGTTGGACACCAACAAAATACAATTGGTTAGACATTCAAACTAAGAAGTCACAAGTATAAAAAAACCTATGCAAAAAAAGAGATGATCTGACTAAACCAAAGGGTGGTATAAATAGAATAACTGACTTGTGAGGCTTGTACACCGCAAACTAATTCAGTCCAAGGATTCGGGAACTTATAACCCACTTGACCGTCAGCCCTTCCCGTAATCACTTATTGAATTTATTGTGTGGTATGCCACTAGTCGCCCGTTATTCTATATCTAAACTTTAAAATTGGAACCCACCTGCAACACAGAAAGGGAAATACAGTTTACTTTTTTTTAAACAATTACATAGTTGGCCCCCTTCTCACATCCAACATCTAAGCAACGAGAAGGAATAGCCTGTCTGCATTGTGAATGCTATATGGTTGAGCACCAGTAGATTTTGAAAGGTAATGAAGGGTTTCTTAGGTGGACAAATCCTATGTGTGAGGCCCAAACTGGGTCAGTAGGTCTGGTTTTAGAGAAGACCTGAAAGAAACACTAACAGCAAGTAGATGGAGTTCCTTATTTCAGTATGGCCAGCCCAATTAGAATGATTGATTGTGTGACCGAGCTAGAAACATCACAGAGAGTAAAAAAAAACCAAAAAAAACCAAACCCGTCATTAAACTCCACATGAACAAAAGCTTTACAGCCTCCACTTGAAGCCCTCTTCCCCCATTATTTGGCAAAGTGGAAGTACATGCTTAGTTTCGAGGGGATACTAACGTTACAGTGATCTTGCATGAGATTAAATAACTCAATGGCCTGTGCTTTCTGTTCACTCCATGTGATATTGTGAAGCAGCTACTGGCTGCTGTGATAATGAACCAGAGGCTGAGCTGAAGACGTTTGCATCAGGGTCAGTTGCATTGCAAGTCAAATCATTTTAGTGTACTTACAACATTGTCATCTGCTTGATAAATACCAATTGCCTTACCAATTAGCTAATTGCCCATGTATGTCCAATTAGTGGAAACAAAGGACAAATCTAACTTGGCCTTTTGCTGCCCTATCGGCCTCCTAATAATAGGTATGGTAATGGAATGAATTATCAATGGCAACACCTACTCGTCTATAACTTGTTCAACCATTTCTCAATTTGGTTTCAACTAGAGTTATGTGACTCTGGACATTTACAGTCCATATTTGGAATTTGATTCATATTTACGACTCACCTGAATGGGTGCAGAGCATTCAAGAGGATCTATCCATTCAATTCATTGTTTGATGCTCCAGTCACTTGTCTTAATATTCATTCATCCACCTCAAATGCTGTAGTAATGCATTCTATACATTCTACAGCATGCCTTTCAGGAACTCACCAATGAAGTTTTGATTACTTCATGCCCTTGCAACATCTATCACCAAGGCGAACAGCAGAAATATTATGGAACCATTGACTCTCCAAGTTTGCTTCCAGGTCACACATCACCCACACACTGACAAAACTCCCCCTTCTTGGACATTTCTGGGTTCAAATTGTGGAATTCCCAGCATAGAACCAATATGGGAGCACTGTCACTACCACAACCTGTCAAATGAGAAGGGTTACCACTAATATCTTTATCAGAGCAACTGGGATGGGAGCAATTAATGAAGCATTTGTGGGTGGCACCGTAGATCAGTGATTAGCACTATCTGGTTGACAGAGAAATAACAATGTGATAGACCCCAATTTCAGACTACAAATTATCAATGAAATTTGTTGATAATTTAGTTTAAACAGAAACTGCGAGCACAAAAAGTTGACTAATAAGTGTAGCATTTAAATAATTGTCTCTGTTTAACAAAATACACGTCAATAAATTCAGACCATTTTCCGTGGTGTCACACCTTTGCTTTCATAATAGAAAGTTTTACATGATACTGCAAACTCCTATTGGAATCCTTTTTAACCTCTACCTGCATCAGAAACCAACTGGCTAGCAGCAGTACCATCATCCTTAAGTTTAGTTATCTCCCGAAGGGTTAAAAATTCAAAAATAGTTTGCAACTAACTATGATGTGTGCAAAAGCAAAGCACTATGGATGTTGGAAGTCAGAAATGAAGAAGGGAATGTTGAAAATACTCAGCAAATTTGATAACATTGGTGGATAAATAAGCAACTAATAATTCAGAACTTTCTCAAAACTTCTTTTTGTTGGGTGCGGTGTTACTCAATAAAACTTCTTTTCTTTTTGTCATGATCTGTGGAAGTTATCTTGTCATAACTATTTCTCTTGATAAGCTTCAGGGAAATACTTGGATTTCATCAGAGCACTGGTAAATATCTTCAAAACACGTGACCTGCACCGTGCATATTGTTAAAAAGTTCTCAAAATTGAAGCTAAGTGGAGAACTATGATCCATTTCCCAGACACCAGTCTCAGATAAAGTGGTCAGTTTTGGAACATTTTATCAAGTTAAAATGGGACATCTGTAGTTTTTGATCACTTTGTGTACTATAACAGAATTGAAGGCTCCAGTAGGAAGCTGGATCTTAGAAAATAATATTTCACTTTGACCGCATGACTTCCCTTTCTGGATTCAATATGCATTAAAGCTGCTGATGCAGTAGCCATCACAGGCAGAATTGTGTTTAATCCTGTTGTGAGAGTGGGTCAGCATTCCTGTTTTTATGGTATCAAATTATTATCATGTATCCTTGCAATGGAACAGATGTCTATTGTTGTCATGAGTTGGCTGCAACCACATTAAGGGATTTTAAGCAGAATATACAGTAATTGTAATTCCACATAAAAATAAAGGTGGTGGATGCCGCAGTCCAAATGGTGCTTACACATTCAATTATAATTGCTAACTATGGTAGTAGTTGATTAATCAGGTCAGGTAGACAGAATAATTGAGCATAGAACTGAGGGTACTATTCCTATTCAATGAAACTGTGTTGAATATGAAGGCTCAGGAATAATTTGACTATTTAGCTTGGGAGCTACACTAAGAAAATAGGAGCCTTCATTTTCCTAAATCAACATTGACAGATTGTTGAAACCCTTGGTAGCAAGCCTTTGCGCCAGGCAAAATTAGCTTGCCAATGACAAACCCAGGAAGACTCTTCCAGTCTTCAGCTCCTTCCAGAACTCTCTCTCACTATACCAAGTTGATATTTTTCTTTCCTTACAAAATTAGTTTAAAGCATGACCATCTTGATTTGTTGGGAATTGACCTGGGAAAATTAGTGATCAACTTGAAGAGTGCTTGTATCAGTTTTTTTTTATTATTCGGTAAGGTTAAATTTGCTATGACATCATAGTGAATATGGTTGGAGTTCTGAGGTGGGTGCAGGTAGGGGTAGTGGGGAGTGGTCAGTGGGAGGGGTGGGGCAGATAGGTAGGAAAGGAGATGGACAGGTAGTATCAGGTCAAGGAGGCAGGGATGAGAGGGAGGGTTGGACATGGGATGAGGCCGGAGGGCTGGGGACATTCTGAAACTGGTGAATTCTATGTTTATGCCATCAGGCTGTAGACTCCCGAGGCTGAATATGAGGTGTTGTTCCTGTGACATAATTGTGGCACTGGAGGAGGCCCAGGATGACACCTGATACTACCTGTCCATCTCCTTCCCTACCTATCCACCCCACCCTTCCCACTGACAAAGCTCCACTACCCCTACCTGCATCCACCTATCAGCATCCCACCTACTTTCCACCAGCCCCACCCTTCCTTCCTCTATTTATTTCCCAGCTCCCTTCCCCGTCCCCAGTCCTAATGAAGGGTCTAGGCCCAAAACGTTGACTCTACTGCTCCTCTGATGCTGCCTGACCTGCTGTGTTCCTCCAGCTCCACGCTGTATCGACTCTGACTCCAGCATCTGCAGTTCTTGCCATCTCCGATGGTTGGAGTTCTATTTCTCTCCATCCTATGTGGTGGCCTACACATGGATCTGATATAAATAAGGTGGACCAGTGGAGTAGTGGTAATATCACTGGTCTAGCAATCCAGAACCTCAGGCCAATTTCTTGGGTATGGCAAATGGTAAAAATTGAATTCAATGAAAGAAAATCTGGATTAAAAAGTTGGCCTAATGGCAATCATATGACTATTGTAAAAGCCCATCAAGTTCTCTAATGTCCTTTAGAGAAGGAAATCTGCTATCCGTAACTGGTCTGGTATTTTCCTTCAGTATGAAATTAGTTAAAAAGTATGACAATAAACCCTGATACAACACAACCTGGTCTGGCCTACACATGACCCAAATCTACAGCAATATAGTTTTCTCTTAACTGCCCTTTGGGCGCTTAGGGATGGGCAATAAATGCTGGTCTAGGCACATCCTGTGAATGAATAAAGGTTTGCACATCAACAATGCATCCTGTTATTTTCTCAACTGGATTAACATGGCAACATTTTATGTGAAGTGCCCAGTCCATGTTGAACTATTATAGCCTCAATATGGCAGGACATAATCCATCAGCCACTGAAATGTGGTGAATGGTTTCTTCATGATAAAAGGCATGAGTGTTGATTCAAAATGGCCACCATTTTTCAGAATAACCACTGCATCACCATCTGTCAGAACTCCTGTTATTTTGGTTTCTCAACTTGCTTATAGTTATAATGATAATCAAAGACTCCAACTTGCTGACTGTGCCATCATGCTGTTTCACTTGGCTCAGTCCATTGAGCCTAGCTACCATATCTTTGTTGAGATGTCTTAGCCAATTGTTCTTCTGTGGCCCAGCTTTACCATGGCAGGAGATGCTTCCTATTAGAGAGTTTTCTGTAACTAAAATATTCTCCTATATAAATCAGCTGTGAAGTCACAAGCAGAAACAAAATGTTTCTTCTGAAAAAGTTGGAGAAAACTCAAATCATAACATATACAATTTTATTGTTTGAACAGGGATGGGATTTTATTTCATCTTTCATTATTACTAACTAGCATATCCTGTATTTTCCAATGATTTGACAAAATATCTAAAAATGGCAACACACTCTATGTATCTGCGCTCAAGAGCTAATCTTACCAGGATCAACTCCAAACAGACATCTTAAAACGGTTAATTCTGGCAACTTTTCACTGCCACACCCCCTCTTTAAGAGCAATTTAAATGTGGATGTTATTAGTGTGTTTATAATACTACCTATATTCACAATGCACGCATTGTTAATAAAGACAAAACGTGGTCAGAGTACTTTGTGAATATGCTCCCAGACCTGTCAGGAAACACTGATTGCTATCTTGATCATTAACACCACATCTCTGTACTGCTGCAAAAAGTTCAGGCATCCCAACTTTCAACAGTCTGCCCCAGAGACCTGCTATAAAAGTCATTTTCCTTTCCACCACTATTGCATAAAGTTCTCCACCCCAGCCCTTATTCAAGGTGCAGCAGGTTACAATAATAAAGCGTGATAGGTCTGTTACTATGATCAGTGTGAATGATGATTAAAGAATATCATTTTGGAACTCTCACAGATCATCAAGGATTGTGGGAGTCTGTAAATTGTAAAATGAAAAAACGTCAGCAGTGGAGTTCTGAAGTTTATTTACTCCATTATCGAAAGTAACCTCAGCAAATCGTTAAAAATCATTTATCGGACAATGAAAAGGAGTCCAAAAATAATATTCTCCAAAATTAAAATCAGTAGCATGAAAACAGATTGGAGTTTCTTGTTTCAATTTCTCTTAAAATTTATTTCCTTGACACAGTAAATCTTATTTAACTTCTTTCAAAAGTAGCTGGAGTGAAACAAGAAACCGATGATACTCATGCTTTATATCTGGGAATATTATTCTTGGATTGCTCTGGTTTTCAAAAAAAGCAATCTTGAAATAAGAAGATTTTCTTAAGTTGTAGAGTTATTCTTGGCTGTGAATGACATGATTGGAGTAATCATTTATTTAAAGTGAAGTTCCTGTCTGGCTCTTGTTTTATTTATGCTGATGAAACATGATGAGCTGTGGATAGAAAATGACATGTTATTGGCAGCATTGGAAATAGAATTGCAAGAGAGTCTTTTGTAGACTCAGATTAGTGTAGAGTTGTACCCTTAATTCCTAGGCTCCTCTGGGTCCAATGCAAACTGAACCTGTAGCTTATGAAGTGATTGAATGCTGTAGGGAATGAGTGCATTTCATTTAAGCCAGAGTTGTCACCTGCACAATCTTTGACTGGATTGTTGTTAGAATCACACAACAATTACAGCAGAGAGAAAGGCCATTCAGCCCATCATGCTATCACTCTGGGACAGCAACTCAGTTCATCCCATTGCCTGCTGTTTCTTCTTAGCTTTACAAAGCTTTTCTCCTCTGATTGTCATCTAATAGAAAGCTTTGAATTTGCCTCCAGAACAGTCTCAGACACAAACCCTCCCATTTACTGCACTAAAAAAGTTTTTTTCCTCAAGTTGTCTCTTGTTCTTTTGTCAATCATTTTAAACTGGTGGCTTCTTGTTCTCAACCTCAATGACAATCATCTCTCCCTAGGCATACTGCTCAAAACCCTCATGATTTTGAACACTATCAGATCTCCTCTCAACCCTGTCTCCTCCAAGAAGAACATTCCTAACTCCACTCATCTAACCATGCAACTAAAGTCTCTCATCCAGTCTGAGTTTACATTTTAGAAATGTTCTGACATCAAAGGTGAAATTGTTCTAAAATAAAGTTTTTATCCGTAGGTAATGCCATAGTAACACAATTGTGCAGCTTTGAAACATACACTTTCCGAGAATGTTATGTCATTAGTCAATAATTATGTCTGTTATATTGGTTTAATACTGCATTGAGTGTACTAACTACCACTCACAGTGACAATGTCACAGGAAATCATCTGGAGTAAATAGGGAGCTTATAGGAGACAGACTTGGGCGGCTAGTGTGTTCGGTACAGATAGAGATATTAGACTCTGTTGTCATGTTGGTCATGTTCATTTAGACTTAGATTTTATTGTCATGTGTACTCAAGTACAAAAGTACAGGAGTACAGTGAAAAGCGCATAATGTCACCACACAAGGCGTCAGCTTAGGTATAAGTACCTAGGTACAGAATCATAACAGCAAGGTAGAAAAAAACAGTAAAGTTAAAAGTTAAACAGTAATTCTTAGTATTAAGTAGAAAAATAAAGAAATAAAGCTAAAAGTCAAGCATCACAGTCTTTCGAAAGTGCAAGTTCATTAACCTGTAAATGATATCACTAATGCTATCAAATTTCATATTATTTAATCAACAAGATTCTCCTAGCTAGACCAGAAAGGCAGATATCTTAATCCACATTATGTCACCTTGGGCTTGAAGGAACACAACATGATGGTAATGGTATACTCCTATCTCAACATTATCCTTATTGGTGCCAACACCCTTCAAAATCGGTGCTCGTACCGACAAGCAAAATTGGTGCTGAGTCCACGGCTTTTTGTTATTTATATAAATGATTTGGATGTGAACATAGGAGGTATGGTTAGCAAGTTTGCAGATGACACTAAAATTGGTGATGTAGTGGACAGTGAAGAAGGTTGCCTCAGAGTACAACGGGACCTTGATCAGACGGGCTAATGGACCGAAGAGTGGCAGTTAGAGTTTAATTTAGATAAATGTGAGGTGCTGTATTTTGGAAAGGCAAATCAGGGCAGTACTTATACCTTAATGGTAAGGTCCTGGGGATTGTTGCTGAACAAAGGGACCTTGGAGTGTAGGTTCATAGTTCTTTGAAAGTGGAGTCGCAGGTAGATAGGATAGTGAAGAAGGTGTTTGATAGGCTTGCCTTTTTTGGTAAGTGCATGAGTATAGGAGTTGGGAGGTCATGTTGTGGCTGTACAGGACACTGGTCAGGCCACAATTGGAGTACTGCATGCTATTCTAGTCCCTGCTATATGAAGGATGTTGTGAAACTTGAAAGGTTCAGAAAAGATTTACAAGGATGTTACTGGGGTTGGAGGATTTGACCTATAGGGAGAGGCTGAATAGGCTGGGGCGATTTCCCTGGAGTGTCGGAGGCTGAGGGGTGACGTTATAAAGGTTTATAAAATCATGACGGGCATGAATAGGGTAAATAGACAAGGTCCTTTCCCCAGGGTGGGGAGTCCAAAACTAGAGGGCATAGATTTAAGGTGAGAGGGGAAAGATTTAAAAGGGTCCTAAGGGGCAACATTTTCATGCAGAGGGTGGTGCGTGTATGGAATGAACTGCCAGAGGAACTGGTGGAGGCTGGTACAATTACAATATTTAAAAGGCATCTAGATGGGTATGTGAATCGGAAGGGTTTTGAGGGATATGGGCCAAATGCTGGCAAGTGGGACTAGATTTATTTAGGTTATCTGGTCAGCATGGACGAGTTGGACCGAAGGGTATGTTTCCATGCTGTATGTCTCTATGACCCTCTATGATTCTAATATAGTGCAAACTGAGAGATACTAGAATTTATGCCAGAAATAAAAAACAGGGGGAAAAATATGCGAGTGACCCAGAAGGCTCAAAGAGAAACAGATACTGCTAATTGCTGACAGCAGAAAAACTCCGCAAATCTTGTGACAATTCTCAACAGAGCAAACAACACAGAAAGCATTTCAGACCTGACAGAAGTTGACCTGGAACAGAAGCTACCTGCAGTTCTAAGGCAGAGGTGCAGACTACATCGTGAAGTGTTAGTATGTAGAAGCAGTCCCAAGTCCAAGTTGAGACACTGAGCCAACCAGGCATCAATTGATTCCATGAGACAAAACCAAGAGTGCCTTGTACAGAAAGGAAATCCTTAAAAAACACAGTAATTCAGCATGAAAGGCAATCATTTTCTGGAAAATTTGCAGCTCTAGTTAGGCATAGTACACTGATAAACAAGGCAGGACTGGGGAAACAAGCTAAGTGGGCCATGAGAGAAAACTCATTTACTCTTGGAGTGAAGAGCTTGGGAAAGCATGAACTAAGCCATTTAAAAGGGCCAACATTCAGAAACTTAAGGCAGTGTGATACTGATCCAACAGAACTTTTCAGGAGGAGAATGCAGCAGAAGTCATAGTGGGGCTCGGGAGCATCGAAAACATCCAATTTAGCCAGAAACCGCAGGAAAAACATCAAGCGCTCTGCTATTAAATTTTTTATAATGGACTTTAGCATTTTCTATACTCCTGATGTCAGGCTAACCGGTCCATATTTATCTGTTTTTGTGCTACCTCCTTTTTGAAATTACATTAGCTACCCTCCACTCCTTAGGATTCAGAACTCCAGAGTCTATAGAATCCTGAATGTTGACCACCCAAGGCGATATAATGCATCTACTATTTCTACATCCCCTTTCTAAAGTACAGTTCACTTCCTTAAATATTCTGGGATGTAGATTATCAGACTGTGGATTTGTTGGCCTTTAATCTTATAATTTTCCCCAGTACCATTTCTACTAATTGGATTTCTTTAACTTTGTGTGTCTCTCTCTCTCTAGTCCATGTGTTCCCCAATATTTTTGAGATGTTATTTGCATCATCCTTTGTGAATAAAGAACCAAAATACACTTTTTTATTAGTCAGCCATTTCCTTTTTCCCCATTATAAACTTCCCCCATTTCTAACTGTAAGGGACCTACATTTGCCTTCACTAATCCTTTTCTCTTCACATACCTATAGCAGCTTTTATAATCATTTGTATGTTCCCAACAAGCTTACGCCAGTATTCTATTTTTCCCCTCTTAATCAATCCCTTTGTTCTCCTGAAATAAATCCATGAAGGCCAGTATCCCATCACCAAGGCAGCCTTTATTTACATGTGCATTGTACTTGACACTAGTTCAGCTAGCACAGAGATAGCCCCTAGAGTGAACAAAACACTGGCACTCCTGCTTATATCTGTCAGCCAGGGTTCCCTGATTGGACCAGGTTGACAACCCAAATCTGGGAACTCATATTCTATGAGATCCACCTGGCTGACCTCATTCTAATCACATCCTTTGGTGAAATCCAAAGTGCTCCCAATCCTCAGGTCTGCTGCTCTTTTTGGCCAATTTATATACACCATCCTTGAATCTAACACTAATCCCAATTTGCCTTATTATCCAAGGCTGGGCCATCATTCCTATTGTACTTTTGAGCCAGACAGGAATAACCAGTTGTTGTAGTTCCTCTATGCACTCTTTAAATGTTTGCCGTTGCCTATCCCTGTCATTCTTGTAAGTACTGCTCCCTATTTATCATAACCAGTTCTCACCTCACATCATCATAGATTCCTTTTTGTCAATTCAGCATCACATTAAATATTAAACATGAATCACAAATAACTCTCCAAAATAGGGAGCATCAAATAGTAGAAATACTTTTTATATTTCACAACAGGAAAGTTGTGTCCTGAACGGAAGGGTGTGGATTAAATTCAACTCAGTCAAAAGGTGGAAGTGGTTAAGCATCAAAAGCTAAAAGGGTTCTTTTGAAAAGGGATTTACCAATTTATTAAAAGTATTTGCAGGGTCAAAAACCGAATATAGCATTACACTGAAGAAAGATACTAAATTATACCTTTATCCACTTGTGAAAATGTCACATCATTTAATGAAACAGATTAAGAAACAACTTGAAGAGGTTGCAAGCAAAGGAGTCATTTCTCAAGCCACAAAACCAACAGAGTAGTATTTTGGCCTGTTCCAGTGTGAAGTCTAATGGAACTATCTAAAAACCTCAACAAGACACTAGCTAGAGAACTTCACACTAAGTTCAAAAACAAAGTTGCTGGAAAAGCTCAGCAGGTCTGGCAGCATCTGTGAAGGAAAAAACAGTGTTAGCATTTCAGGTCTGGTGACCCTTCCTCAGAACTAAGAACTAAGTTCAAGGTTGGTGTGAATCTAGCTAAACTATCCAAGAGCAGAGTTTTCATGAAAATTGACAGAAATAGAGGCTTTTCACATTGTCATTAGATGAGAAATCAAGTTGCTTACCACCTTGCTAACTCTATTTGGATGAGAGATAGTAGGAACTGCAGATGCTGGAGAATCCGAGACAACAAGGTGCAGAGCTGGATGAACACAGCAGGCCAGGCAGCATCATAGGAGCAGTAAGGCTGACGTTTCGGGCCTAGACCCTTCATCACTATCTCTGATACAATTTTAACCCCACTGCGAAGCCTCTTCTAAGGATGCCTACCCTGAAGAAGTTACCCTTCTCCCTCCGGACAAACCTCAGGGGATCTCTCTCCCACTGCAACTCTCTCGCAGTCTCTATTTGGATGATCTTATTTTAACAGGCTACCTTGTGGAATTACATCAGTGATTTTCTACAGAATGATGACAAGTATCATCTCAGAGTCATATGTCATAGGGATGATATAGTGCACCACAGGAAACAGTTGAAGAGCATGATTAAAGATTAGATCATTTCGAAAAGAAAGGTTTTACATTGAATGAAAAGTGTGAATTCTCTAAAGAATCTATTCACTTCTTGAGGAACATTGTCAAGAGTGAAGGTTTGATGGTGGATTCTCACAAGATTAAAGGCATTACAGAATTCCAACTCCAAAGTCAGTCCAAGGTCTTCCGAGGCTCTTGGCTGTGCTGAATCAGTTAACAAAATTTCTGCCAAATCTAGCAACCATTACAGAATCCTTGAAAAAAATCCTCAAGGTGACACATATATGGTGTTGGAATCATCATCAAGCCAAAACTTTAAAAAATGAAATGTTGACATTTATAGATGTTTTTTGTGCATCATAATCTTTCATTTCCAATGATAATAGCAGCTGATGGTTTTGTTATAGGCAATAACTACCACTAAAAGTGCACTAATCCCAATTTCCTGCACATGTCCCATATCCTTGAATGTTATATTATCTGAAGTATTCATCCAAATACTTTTTAAAGTTACAAGGTTTCCAGCTTCCACTATCTTCCCAGGCAGTGCATTCCAGATTCCCACCACCACTGAGTGAAAAAGTCTGTTCCCAAATACCCTCAGAATCTCCTGCCCCTTGCCCTAAAACCATGCCCTCTCATGATTGATCCCTCAGCCAAGGGGAACAGCTGCTCTCTATTCACCCTGTCCATACCCCTGTTAACCTTATCCACCTCAATTATATCCCTCCTCAGCCTTCTCTGCTCTAAAGAAAACAATGCAAGCCTATATGGTCTATTTTGCATTAAGAACATTATCTGATGGAGAAAGACAGAATCACAGAATAAATGCAGAACTGTTATGGCAAAGAAGGAGCCTATTCAGGCCATTGTATCTGCACCAACTCTCCACCAAGCATTATGATCAAGTGTCATTGTCCTGCCTTTGCCCCAGACCCCTGCACATTATTTCTATCAGAAAACCATCCAATATCCTCTAGAATGCCTCAATTGAACCTGCTTCAACCATACTTCCAAGTCATGCATTCCAAAAACCAAACCATTCATTGTACAATCAAAGATTTTTCTCACATCAAATTTTCTATTTTTATAAATCACTTTAATGCCGTATCTTCTCTTCCTCAATTCTTTTACAAGCAGTAGCATTTTCTCCTTATCCACTCTATCCAGACCTCTCATGGTTTTTAAAAGTTCCATCAGATCTCCTCTCAGACTTCTCTCCATGGAGAACAATCCAAATCACTCCAATCTGTTCTCAAATCTGAAGTATCTCATCCTTGGAATCATTTTTGTAATTCCCTCCTGCACTTTCTCCAACATGTTCACACCTTTCCAATAGTACACTGCAACCAAATGCAGCTGCTGCTGTTGCCGTCCCCTGATGGGCAGATTCTAAAACAGTGTACTTATCAACAGTGTACCACTCAAAGAAGTGTTATTTACAATACTGCAGCTGAGGTCTAACAAGTACCTTTTATAAATTCAGCATAACCTCCTTGCCATTCCATTTTATGCTCCTATCAATAAAACTCCTCATATTATATGTTTTATTAACCACTATCTTCACCTGTCTCGTCACCTTCAGTGATCTATGCACATATACACCCAGTTCCCTTTTCTCCTGCACACCTTAACTGTTGTTCCCTGTATTTTATATCATCTGTCTATATCCTTGTTCCAAAAAGCATCAACTCATATTTTTCAAAATAAAAAATGAAAGAACTGCGGATGCTGTAAACCAGGAAACAAAACAGAAGTTGCTGGAAAAGCTTAGCAGGTCTGGCAGCATCTGTGAAGGGAAAAAACAGAGTTAACATTTCGGGCCCGGTGACTCTTCCTCAGAACTCAAATTTTTCTGCCTGGAACTTCACCTGCCATCTATTACCACTGCACCAAATTGTCTATGTCCTTTTGGAGTTTTACTCTGTCCTGCTCAGGGTTTAGAATGCTTCAAAGTTTCATATCATCCATAAACTTAGAAAATGTCCATTGCACACCAAGATTTAGGTAATTAATTTATATACATGTAATCAGGAAAACCCAGAGTCCCAATGCTGACCCTTAGGGAGCTCTACTACTTGGGGTCAGTGGCTGGACAGCTGGTTTGGAATGCAGAGTGATGCAAACAACATGAGTTCAATTCTTACACTGGCTGAGGTTACCTTGAAGGTCCTGCCTTCTCAATCCTTTGTGGCTTTCAGGTTAAGCTCACCATCAGTTGTCTATTTTATAGTTACTTTATTCAACTAGAAACCTCCCGCACCCTGAAAACTATCCATTGTCCTGTACACTCTGTTTCCTAACACTCAGCTAGATTTGTATCTCCAGCATTATTGTCTCCTTTATTCTAGGAGCTATAACTTTTCTCACAAATCAGTTGTGAGGCATTGGATCAAATGCCTTCTATACATATCTGCAATTCTCCAGTCTCCTGGCAGCTCCCCTGAGATTCAGGAACACTGAAAGATAATGGTCAGTGCCCTTTTAAGTTACACTCTCATTTCCTTCAATATCCTTGGATGCATTTCATCTGATCCTAGTATCTTGTTAACTTTACTGCACTTTGACCCTCCCTGCTGTACAACAGAGCCAGTTGTGGTGCAACCAAATGCAGTTGCTGCTGTTGCTGTCCCCTGATGGGCAGATTCTAAAACAGTGTACTTATCAAAGGAGGGGATAGCCTCAGGGGACTTCTGTACTGCCTGCCTGCCCCTTCTAGCAGTCTCTGTGCCCAAACCTTGGGTGTGACCACAGCTCTAAAGCACTCACTTGCATGCTCCAGAGTGCTCAACTATCACTCCAGCCAATCCAAGCAGGAACTGCAATTGGACACACTTCCTGCAGATGTCAGGGACATTAGAGCTACCTCTGACTTCACACATTCCACAGAAGTATACTACACCGCTCACTGCCATTTTTACCCTCCAGCACCTATTTAATAAATTTCTATCCAATTAATTTATAGCTAACTAGATGGCTGTGGTGATGGATTCTCACTAAAGAATACTAAATACACTATTCTGTTTAGGTATTACTCCAATTCCCAGTAATGTACGCTACTACTAGCCTAAATCCCTCAAACTTTAAAGGTATGAAATTTGAAAGTAAGAGAAAGAAAATCACCTAACCACTGCTGACCAACCAGGATCCCTTCTTTCCAAATCATCACTTTTGAAATTGTAATGTGACTAAGTGTAGCTCCCACGATATAGCCCGTGTAATGGATCAAGGTCAATGCCCCACGCTCGAGGCTTTACCTACTCCCAATCTTGTCCCTTCGGTCTCTCTGGTTCCACTTCCCAGCTGCTGATCAAAGTAAGGTTTTTACTCGAAATTTGCAGTCGCAGTGACTGTGCAGACTTCTCCCAGAATCATCCTTGTTTGCTTCTCATCAGTGCCCTCTTTTGAATGCTCTTCCTCCTGTTGAGCACCAGGTCTTTCATGATCCCCTTCACACTCTTGGTGGCAGTGCCTACTTCTCCCAAAACCTTCCTCAGATGCTTCTCACCAGTGCCCTCTGTTGGATCAGTCACTTGGGAATTCAATGCTGCATAGAGAGAATCTTGCCATGCTGCTTGTGAAAAGTGAGCAAAATGTAGTGGGATGGTTTTAACTAAGCTTGGCCTTTCTGACCATCTTGTCCAACTCTACCACTTATCTCTCCCTCTCCATGCCACTTAGAGCCTGGTACGATTCTGCCCCAACCTTTTAGTCCTTTCTCTCTCATGTATTTATCAAAAATAAATGCATTTCTATCAGTAGTCTCAACTATTCCATCTGTTAGCAACTTCTACCTTCTATCTAAAGATGTATTGTCAATTCTTCATTGCATCAATTTCTGATTATCATAAATTTTTTGCTCCTCATTTTGTCTCACCACAAATAGGAACTTTTCTCTGTCTGCCCAATTTTATAATGTGAAAGAGCTTCATAAGTTATCTTTCAGCCTTCTCTTTTCTAAATGAGATAGTATCATTGTTCAGTCTTTCCTAATAAATATAACTCTCAGTTTTGTAATCATTTTTCTAAACCTTTTCTTCATTTTTGTAAACCTTTTCCATTGCCACTCTTCCCTTTTCCAACATGAAGACCAAAAGTGTGCACATTACTTTAGTCTTGGTCAATTGTTTGGTTCATTTTGTAAGGGACAATAAATGTAAGGGAGTAGCCAATCCAAATGGTTTCTGTTCATTAAACCAACTGAACAGTCAACCTAATCTTATCTAAATTTCATAGATTTGGACTAATTTAAAATTTATGCGAGCATATGAATTTAAAATTAACAAGGAATTTACTTTAAAGTAACATTCTCAATATCCCAATGAAGCCTCAAATCACTTCACAGTCAATTAGTCACTTAATTTCACTGTTGTTATGTATAACAAACAGAGCAGTCAATTTCCACTGAGAAAATTCACAAAAACAGAGCTGAGATAAATGACAAACTGTTCTGATGTGGTGATGTCGTTGGCTAGAACACTGTGAGGGCCTTCTGATCAGTTTTGTATACCACCATGAGAACCTTGATATCCAGCTGAACAGATTTAATGTCTCATCAAAAGACTACACCCCCATTTCAAGCAGTACTCCCTCAGTACTAAGCTGAAGTGTCACCTTGAATTATCTATGCAAGTTCAGTAGCAATGCTTAAACTCTGACTCAGGGACAAACAGTACAAAGTGAACTAATTTTGTTTCTTGCCACAAAACTGGAGGAACAACTGAAACTTGGGATCCATACATCAGCCACAAAGTCAAAAATTTGTTGATGACAAACAAGTTTACGATTTCAATCCAAACTCTACAGAGCAAATCCTCTCCCTTGGAGTCTACTCGAGATGTATTCAACTTTTCTAGGAATGACAATCACAAATAAGGATTTTCCTCAAATCTTTGGAATTTTCTGGCACTCCCTGAACTCTCACTGCCACTACATCTGCCTGACTATCGCCGTATCTCCAAATTACTTTTTAAGATTTGAGTGCCAGGATTCAGTCGCTCAGAGACAAAGCCAACACAGAATGAACAAAGACACAAGGTGCGATCTTCAGTGGCAGAGGCGAGCAACAGACAGAATAAATTCAAGACTGCACACAATGACAGTGACATTATCTAATAACAAACCCAAGAAGATTTATCGTGGCAACCAGAGCCAGCGAATATATATGTGTAACTTTGTTCAATACTTATAATCACAGGGAGCTGTAGCCTGGTCACAGTGATGCATTGCATGACCATGAGAACTTCAATGATAGGTTAGAAAGATAAGGCACTTGAGTCTAGAATTACGACACTTTATACTCCCATATTTGATAATCCTTCCTCTCCATCCATTTTCTTTGTAACTGTAACCTTTGATTTGATCCACTCTATATTGACTCAGAGTAATATACTCACTTCACAATATCAAGGCTCAGAATAAATGGCATCCCATTTAATATCCTTTCAGAACTTTATTGTGAGTCAATAAATCTAATTACTTTGTAAAAGTCATGAATTTACCTGCATCCCAGGCAACTTACACACAACCTGAAAATATCAATTTATCCTCTGAAGTCTCTGGTATAATTTTTGCACTGCAGCCAAAATTTAACAAGCTTTCATTTATCTTTTTGATTGTCTGGAGCATAGTAGACTGGCACCTCATTATCGTGTACACCATGTATAGCGTTAAAACAGCGGAAAGTGAAGCTCAAAGAGATCCAGATTCTCAACACTCGACAAATCCAATCACTGCAAAGCATCAATCAAGAAAGCAAATTGAAAGCTGAGTTAAATGATCAAACCAGGAGGAGAAAAATCTATGGAAATTGTACTCAAACTGTAGAGTCTTCTGGCCACATAGCACCTTCCATACTACATACAGTTTAGGCTATTGAGACACGTAGAATACTGCGTACAATTCTGGTCACCTTGCTATAGGAAGGATGTTTTTAAACCGATAGGGTACAAAAAAAATTTACAAGGATGTTACAGAGACTGGAGGGTTTCAGTTTTAAGGAAAGGCTGAATAGACAGGGACTTCTTTCCCGGGCATGTAAGGGGCTGAGGGGCCACCTTATAAAAGTTTATATAATCATGAGGGGCAGAGATAAAGTAAATACCCAAGATCTTTTACCCAGGGTTGGGGAGTCCAAAACTATAGGGCATAGGTTTAAGGTGAGAGCAGAAAGAATTAAAAGGGACCTGAGGGGCAACTTTTTCACACAGAGGGTGTTGCATATGTAGAACAAGCTGCCAGAGGAAGTGGTAGAGGCGAGTACAATTACAGCATTTAAAAGACATTTGAACAAGTACGTGGGCAGAAAAGGTTGAGAGGGGTAAGGCCAAAACTCAGGCAAATGGGACTAGTTCAGTTTAGGAAACCTGGTCGGCATGGATGAGTTGGGCCAAAGGGTCTGTTTCTGTCCTGTATGACTCTATGACACTGGGGAATGGGTTCAAGAGAGTTAACTGTTCAACCCTGTTAACTAAGCATGGTAGGCAACATATTGGATGCAAAATGGGTGTCAGATGCCAGTGATTGTGTGAAAATAAGTAAGTTTGTATTTGTCAATGCATTTGCCTGCAAAAGGTTTCTAAATCAAATAACTGGAATAAAATGAAAAAAGGTTTGGTTTTCTCACCTACACCGAAGTTCCAAGGCACTTTTGGATTCAGTTAGCTCTTTGTGCCTGCAGCATAGATCAATGAGCAAAGGCAAAATACATTGTATCATAACCTTTAGGAACAAATAGAAACACGCAAGGGGGAATCATCCCCTTCATAGGAGTGATAGGGTAAGTGGCAGGAGGGGAAGATAATTGGGTGAGTTGGCAACGCAAAAATGCCCATTAACTCTTGCTACCATAGGAATCCAGTTCTTGGAGAGAAGGTCCAAGTTTGATCTTCCTGGCCCACCACTATTTTAGGCCCTCATGTCATCAGTTAATGGCCACTTAAGGGCCTCTTCATGCTATTGCAGTGATTACCTCCACTCCTGACAGGTAAAAAGTGTGGCAGCCTTGCCAGTTGGTGAAAAGGTCTGACCTGCCTGCCAGGTGAGAGGAGGGGGAAACTTCCATTTGCCTCAGTCTGGAGGTGAATAACAGCACACAGTTGAGGAACAGGGATGTAAAACACTCCTGTCCTTGCCTTTGAACCACCACCTTGATGCCCCTCTCTGCAGCCCCTGATTCGTACCCCTAAATAAAAAGTCACCCACCTTTCATGCTGCTCCTTCATTGCTGTGGCGCCTGTAGCCTTGGTGTCTGATGTGGCCTTGCTACTCACAGTGGCTACTAGCCTCATGCTACAGCCAGGATTGGACATTTCAGATCCTGCAAGTGATCTGCCAAAAAAGCCACTGAGGGAATTTTTAGGTGCCCAATTGGCACAAGGTCTGGTGGATTTTCCTGCTTGTGGTGGTGGGATGTATCCTGTGTGTTATGGTGCTTGCCACCATGCTCAGGAAAGCAATTGAAAAGTCCTGGACATAGTACTTCTTTGGTTCATTCATGGAAAGTGGGTATCGCTGGCTTGGCCCCCATTTATTGCTCTTGAAAAGATAGTGGTGAGCTGCCTCTTGAACCATTGCTGTCCATTTGGAGTATGAAGACCCACAATGCCATTAGGAAGGGAATTTCAAGATGTTGATGCAGCAACACTGAAAGAACCACAATTAAGTTCTACATCAGGATCATGAGTAGCTTGGTGCGGCATCTTTCAAGTAATAGTTTACAGCACAGACACGGCCCATTCACCCCAATGAGACAATGTTGCTGTTCTTCTCAATAACTCATAAATTCGTGGAGGGTTTACTTGTGCTGTGTTTCAGTAGTGTTGTGGTTATCACATTTGTCTAACGTGAAAGGTCCATGATTCAAACCTAAGCAGAAACAGCAATGCTGCCTTCCTGGTGGTTAGCTAGCTCAGTTGACTGGATGACTGGTTTGCAATGCAAAATGATTCCAACAGTGTAGGTTTAGTTTCTGCACTGGCTCAGATTAAGGATTGTTCTTCTCAACATCTGGTCCCCCTACTATAGGAAAGATGCGGTGAAACTTGAAAGGGTTCAGAAAAGATTTACAAGGATGTTGCCAGGTTTGGACGGTTTGAGCTATAGGGAGAGGCTGAATAGACTGGGGCTATTTTCTCTGGAGTGTCCGAAGCTGAGAGGTGACCTTGTAGAGGTTTATAAAATCATGAGAGACAAGAAAAAGGTACGTACACAAGGTCTTTTCCCCGGGGTGAAGAAGTGCTAAACTAGAGGTTATAGGTTGAAGGTGAGAGAGGAAAAATTTAAACAGGATCTAAGGGGCAACTTTTTTCACACAGAGGGTGGTGCATGTATGGATTGAACTGCCAGAGGAAGTGGTGGAGGCTGATACAAGTACAACATTTAAAAGACATCTGGATGGGTTTATGAATAGGAAGCGTTTAGAGGGATATGGGCCAAATGCTGGCAAATGGGACTAGATCAGTTTAGGATTTCTGGTCGGTATGGACGAGTTGGACCAATGGGTCTGTTTCTGTGCTGTTTATCTCTATGACTGTATCTCCCCTCACGTACGGTACGGTGACCCTCAGGTTAAACCACCACCAGTTGTCTCTCTCTAATGAGAGAGCAGGACTATGGTGTTTTTACTTTTACACGATCCTCCTCCTACTTTAGTTCATCTGATCCTATCAAGATAACCTTTTAGTTCTTTCTCCCTCATGTCTGTACCTAGCTTTCCCTTAAATGCTTCTATGCCATTTACCCCAGCTATTCCTTGTGGTAGAATATTCCACATTTTAGCCACTTTCCGGGCACTAAAATTTGTCAAAATTTTTATAACCAATAGCAAAACTTGCGGAGGAAACAGAGAATAATTTTAGATAGAGATAGTAGGAACTGCAGATGCTGGAGAATCCGAGACAACAAGGTGTGGAGCTGGATGAACACAGCAGGCCAAGCAGCATCAGAGGAGCAGGAAAGCTGACATTTCGGGCCTAGACCCTTCTTCAGAAAAATTTTATATTTATTGTAGAGATTGTTATGTGAAAATAAGAGCTAGTAAATGTACATCATTTCATCTAATGCACCAAATATGTTAACTAATATGTTAGGAATTATATGCATTTCCTTCAATTCACTCTGGGGCACATATACAAGACAACTCAATGGCCAGTGAGAAGTGATTTGGATTTGTGCCAATTGTACAGAATGTAATGAAGGATTAAACCCGGAGGTAGTTATAGATGTGAGTGGACCAGGCTGGCCTTGTACTGAGTAGATTAAGTACTGAGACAAAGTGTTTTCCAGTTCACTCTGTGGCTGCGTGAAGCAAGTGTATACTTTGTCTGTGCACATGAACCTAGAATTGCAGTGTGTATTCTGTAACTGATCCTGATTTGCAGTCTCCTGCCTGTTTCACACTGGAATACTTGGCCAATTACAGGCTGACCAGAAAATTATTGTAGGTGACCAAATGTAGCCCACCCCAATTTTAAACTGGCATGTTCTTCATGTGAGAAATCATCATATGTCTTTATTGTTAATTAAAATTGATTTTTAAATGCTTATTCTTTGTGCAGAGACGAACCTTCTTATACCAGCTAATACCTTCATTGTTGTCAGATCACATGTATCAGGGTTATGTAGTATGAGGTGAGGACACAAGAAAAACAGTTGACCCAGGTATGCCAGCTGCTCCCTGTTTGCGTTCCAAACATTAACATCTGCATTATACAAATTGTCTTTCCATGCTACATTCCTGCCCCATCAACTTCCATTCCAAAGTTTGATTTGTACAAGTTATTTTTGAATGATAAGGTGCAAGCTACGGTTCAGTGGTCCCACTCTCACATCTGACTCAGAAGCAGTTTCAAGTCTTTGCCCAGAGACGTAAGTACATAGTCAAGGCTGACAATTTAATGCAGTGCTGAAGGAGTGCTAGACTGTCAAAGGTGCTATTTTTCAGATGAGGCATGAAGCCAAGGTCTAGTCTGCCCAATCAAGTAAACATAAAAGGCCCCATGGCTCTACTTAGCACCATGATCCTATTCAAAATATATCCCTCAAACACATCAATATCGATAATCTGTTAATCATCTCATTTTTTGTTTATGTGGGACTTTGCAGTGCACAAACTGACCATGATTCCTACATTACTGCACGGAATATAGTTTGAGTGTTGTAATTTCCTGAACTGTTCTAAACCACAAGGGCTTTCTCCTCTGCTATTTTGCTCCTTCGAGCTTACCTTTTTGATTAAGCTTTTGGTCACGTCTCCTGATATCACCTTCTGTGACTTGATATCAAACTTTGTTTGGTAATTGCTCTCTTGAAGTAACTTGACCTTTTCGCTACATTTAGGGTTGCATATACACATAAGCTGCAGTTATTAGCTCAATGTTACTGTGGAACACATTGAAGTCATGGACAACATAATCTGAATGCAATCTCTTTCTTTATATTCCCCAAAGTTCCATGCACTCGAAACCCAGAGGGCATTGCCTTTCAGTAAGTTCTTTCCTATCAGGCCATAGCTATTATTTCAAGACAATAAAATATATTTAAGTTTGACATGGCTTTTAGTTCAAGGAGATGCTTAAGGTTGTTACTTTTGTTGAAATAAACCCAGACTGGAGAGCCACTATAAACAAATCTATACAATATATGGACAATTTAGAGACAATATAAAAAACTTTTTGTCAAGTTCAGATGCAAAATCCCACCCAAAATGTCATTCTCTGTGAGATAATATGTGACCTGCTGTGCTATTGTTTTTATTTCAGGTTCCCATCATTCAGCTTTCACTTTTTATCTCAACGATGTAACAAATTGTGCCATATTGACTTTTAGAATTATTTTAAAATCCATGTCTTATTCACAGCAGCCCCGAATGTGACCAAGCAACAATAGACAGGAACTTCTGACTCAATTACTCTTGCTTTTCACAATGCAGAAAAAATGTTTGCAGCAGGAAATTCCTATCTGAAGTCACCTGTCACACAGGGCTACCTGACATCTGTAAATTCTCTTCTCAGTGTAAGAATAAAACAGGTCAAAATACATCTGATCAGATTGAAAATGGGCATTTAACTCCTCAAAAACTGAGTAGTTGAGGCACTTTATTACAATATTTTTTTAATTATATAATCCCTACAGTGTGGAATCAGGCCATTCAGCCAATTGATCCACACTGACCCTCCAGAGCAACCCACCCAGATGCCACCCCCATACCCTACCCCTGCATGCTACAGGGCAATTTCGCATGGCCAATCCACCTAGCTTGCACATCTGCAAACTGTGAGAGGAAACCCCCACAGGCACAGGGACAAATTCCACACAGATATTTGCCCAAAGGTGGAATTGAACCCAGGTGTCTAGTACAGTGAGGCAGCAGTGTTAACCACTCAGCCACCCTGCTGCTCCAGTATTAGAAGGTAGTGTTATGTTACTACATAAACCTTAGGTGCATAGGAATAGAAAGAGGTCATTTTGCCCCTTGAGTCTGTTCCAGTCAATGAGCAGAGTCTCAGTCTGATGAAGGCAGGCATGGAGGTGAAACTGGAAAGAAAATCTGAAACATCACCTTTGGGTCCATGAGTCAATGCAATTGTGCCTCTGGCCAACTTTTGTTACTGAAAAGGCTACTCACCAAATGCAATGCATACTTAATCTACATGAACAAGTGTCCATTTGTAGGCTGATCAGGGGAACTGATAGGATCTTCACAGCTGAAGGAGGACGTCCCATTGAAAGCCATGCCCAGCAGGCCCTTGGAGGTAACTTGCCAGTGAACCCTCTGGGAGATCTGTAAGGCTTTCTATATATATGCCCCAAATGATTCATCACCATTGGGATCATCATAATTGACATCCTCAGAATCGTCATTGACCACAAATTTAACAGGATCTAACATGTAAATACTATGGCTACGAAAGCAGGTCAAACTGTTGAAATCCTGTGACGAGTAACAAAGACCATCTACAAGATAGGAAGTTGACAGAATACTCTGCAGTTGCCTAGATGAATGCAGCCCCAAAATAATTTGTAAAAGCTCAACATTGAAATAACTCCACAGAGACCGGTATCCTGCCACTAAGTCACTCTTTATTTACATGTGGAGAGTCCTCGACACTGATCCAGCTCCCCTGAGAGCCAGGTCTCGGAGGGAACAGGATCTCTAACATTCCTGTTCTTATCTATCAGCCAGGGCTCCTGACTGAACCTGATTAACAGCCCTAATCAGGGAACTCATATTCTATGAGGTCCACCTGGCTGACCTCCTTACGACTTCCTTACAATCGCTACAGATAACATCCAGGATGAAGTAGCTTACTTGATTAGCACGAGATCCATTATCTTAAATATTCACCCTCTCTGTCCTCAATGCACAGTGACAGCAACTGCCTGGCCTCCTTTGATAACCCTTCCAGACATGTGACTAGTAGTACCTGGAAAACAAGTGGAGCAGAAGAATAGGAACATCATTGCCTGTAAGATTTCCTCCAATCCCCTTCCACATCATCCTGATTTGGAACTGGAATGCCATTCCTTCTCTGTTGCTGGGTTAAAAATTTCAAACTTCCTTGCCACTTACAGCATATCAAGTGCCAGTTGGACTGCACCGGTTCACAAAGTTGGCTCATTCTTAACTTTTCAGTGGCAACTAGAGATGGGCAGCAAATACTGGCCTTGCCAGCAACATTCACATTCCATAAAAGAGTAATAAAATGTTTCTGGTGACCTGACCTCATACCTCCTTCTGTGACTTGGTGTGACTTTAAAAGAAATACTCCTGTGAAACCCTTTGGCACATTTTGTTACATTGAAAGTGATATACAAATATAAGTTATTGTTCCAGCTTTTGTTACTCAAAGTCATGCCCTCTTTGTCCATGTTGCATTTATATTCCTGTCCTGTTATGCATAGTACTCTTAGAGTATATGGAGACCTTGAATTTAATTATAAACTAGTCAATTCTTTACTTTTCCCAAGAGATACAAACAAATAATAACCAAAGGAAATATCTGTTTGAAAACTAAATCTCCTTTTGCTGTGGATACTTCAAATACTCTTGGATCAGGACTATGATGTTGCATTCAGAGTTCTCTGGGAGGGGAACCCCTTTAATCAGGCTGTATAGGTTTTTAGATCTACTTTGCCTTGATCCTATTGACAGACTGTATATAGATTTAAATATCAAACACCACACCACACTCTCTGTCCCACTGCAGGGAAGCGCCGATATAGATTTTATGAGCTGACAAGTGTCAGACTTACCATTGGAAGGATTTTTGCATTGACGAGCATGCTCAGTAAAATCACAACCACTAAGTTGCCTCAGATTCTCTGAAGGGATAAAACAATGTTTCTCATTTCATGATTGTGTCAAGTTCAGGCTGATAGCAGAATCCCATCCGCAATTCAGAGCTAATCCAATCCACTGCCAAGTGTGCTCCTGTTCAAATTAAGGAGTATTGTGTATCTTGGTTCCTTCCTCTCTACTGCACCTGACACCTGAACTTATGCCTTCAAACTTTGACTTCTGTATCATGTTTTTGCTGCCATCTGTAAATCCACAAACTCTAACTTATTTACAGATCCACATTTTATTCCTTCTTCCTTGCAAATTTCTGCACTCCAATTCCCTTTACCTTTGTCCAGGAGCTTGCCCGTTCAAGCTAGTCAACTGATTTTAAAATGTACACTTTTGCCTTCAAGTCTAACTTTAGTCTTATACCACCCAATCTGAAGAATATACAGGTGTATTTCTCTGCTGCACTTCCAAAACTGTATTCCTGCAGGATTCACATATCCCTCCAGTTAAAAAGAACAGATTTTCCTTCAGTCCTATTAGTCCCAGGTATTGTTTTGCATTAAAAAAAATTTCTCTACCTTGCTCCTTCTCTTCCTTGCTTTAAAATTTTCCTTTGAAAAACACAGATCACTGTATTACTAACTTCAATACACCTTGATTCTGTTGAATTCCAACACACAGGTCTCCTACAGTCAGTTACATCAATACCATTGTCAGATTGGCTGAGGTTGGTTGGATAATGAACTAGTGAGAAGTGAGTGTGGCAGATGAGCTCTTCGCTGAATGGGATCTGGCAAGTTCACCTTTTCACTGTGCAAGAGTGCACATCTGATGCCTATGGTTCAAGCCATATACAAAACTGACTTTTATTTTTAACAATAGAAAGAGAGCAAGCCAGCTGCTTCCAAGAATACAAACAGACTAAGCTCCTTTGTCACAATGAGTCGTAGGTCCTGAGAAATATGAGTTAACGATTTCCACAGATGTAACAAGACATGCTGAGCTTTTCCAGCAAATTCTGTTTTTGTAATGATTTACTGAGAGAGTTGATCTTAACAATGGCAAACCGTGGAAATTGATTGCACTCATTTGCTCTCTATTCAGGTCCTTCTCGACGAGTGCTCTGATTTATAATCTGAATGTAAAAAAAAGACAAAGCAGTTGCCAGATTTCACTCTTTAAAGATTGGAAGTAGAACAACATAAAGATATCAACATTATCAAATTATAAATGAGATACAATATCTAGAATCAACTACAAGACACAATGAGGCGAATCTACCCCATGCCACCTCAATAAAATAAGACTGTTGACTGTGTACCAATTAAACTTTAGGGATCAAATATAGAAAATGTTGAAAGCACACTGCGAGTCCTTCAAGATCTGTAAAGTGAAGAAAGAAAATTAAGGTTTCAAGTACAAGTTGATTATCAGATCCAGAAAACAAGTGAATCCTTTAATGGAATTCAACAAAGTGGGGAGAAGAAAGGAAGAGACATTATGGATAAAATGCCAAAAAAACAGGTTTCTTGAAAAGCCATTCAGGAATTAAAACAGGTGGAGAAAATCTAAGCGAGGAACTTAATGGGATTAAAAGAACAAAAAGAACAAAAATGACAGAAACAAAAAAAAGACGGAAAGTACTGGAAAGACTCAAAAGACACGTTGGAACTCAAGAAAAGAGAAGACAGATCCAATGCTACTGGCCCATACCTCTTTGTCTCTCAGTCATCAGCAAAGTAATGGAAGTGATTTATCAAGAGCACTAACTCAACTATAACATGCTCACTGATGCTCACTTTAGGTTCCACCAGGGCTATTCAGCTCCTAATCTCATTACAGCCTTAGTCCAGCCAGGGACAAAAGAGCAGAACTCAAGAGGAAAATGAGAGGGACTTCACATTAAGGCAGAATTTTCCTGATTGTTGTATCAGGGAGCCTGAGTGAAGTTGAATCATTGGAAATCAGGAGGAAGCTGACCACTGGCAGAAATCATACCTCATACGAAGGAAGATGGTTGTGGTTGTTAGAGGTCAATCATCTCAGCCACAGGACGTTCAATGTAGGAGTCTCTAGGGGTAATGTCCTGGGTCTTCAGCTGCTTCTTCAATGACGTTCCATAACACCATAAGAAATGGGAACATGAGTTAGACATTCAGCCCCATGAGCCTACTCTACTATTCAATAGGATCATGGCTGATCCAACATTCCTCATGTCCACTTTCCTGTCTGTTCCCAGTAACTCTTAATTCCCTACTGATCAAGAATCTATCACTCTCAGCCTTAAATATACACAAGAATTCTACCCCCACAGGTCTCTTTGGCAAGGAACTCCAAAGACTCACAATGCTCTGAGAGACAAAATTCCGCTTCATCTCAGTCTTAAATTGGTGCCCCCTTATTCTGAGACTATGCCCTCTCGTCCTAGATTCTCTCATGAGGTGAGGCATCCTTTCAGCATTTACCCTGTCTAGGCCCTTATGTTTCAGTGAGATTGCCCCTCATTCTTCTAAACTTCAGTCAGTAGGGTCCCAATCTGTTTATCCTTTGCTCATAAAACAAACCCCCCCCATATCAAGGGTCATCCTAATGAACCATCTCTGAACTGCCTCCAATGAATTGATATCTTTCCTTAAATAATGGGACCAGAACTGCTCACAGTACTCCATGTGTTGTCCCACCAGCACCTTGCACAGTCGTAGTAAGACTTCCCTACTCTTGTACTCCAACCTTTGTGCAATAAGGGCCAACATTCCATTAGCCTTCCTGACTACTCGCTGCACTGTATGCTAGCTTTCTCTGTCTTATGCACAAGCATGCCCCAAGTCCCTTTGCATTGCAGCTTTCTGCAACTTTTCTGCATTTAAATAATATTCTGTTCTTTTGTTCTCCCTTCTAAACTGAACAACTTCACATTTTCTCACATTATACTCCATTTGCCAACTTTTTGCCCACTTACTTAACCTAGCAATATCTCTCTGTAAATAATTTTTATCTATCTTATAACCTACCTTTCCACCTGTTTCGATGTTGTCTGCAAGTTTGGCTGCAGTAACTTCATTTCCTTCCTTCAAATCATTAATATATATTGTCAACAGTTGTGGTCGCAGTATTGATCCCTGTGGAGCCCACTGTTCACGGGTTGCCAACCTGAAAACAAACTCCTTATCTCCACTTGCTCTTTCCCACCCATTAGCCAATTCTCTATCCATGCTAATATACTACTCCAACACTGGGTTCTTTATCAAATACCTTCTGGAAAGCCAAATACAACCTCCTGGCTCCATTCTATCCGTTCTATCCACTTCCTTGAAAAACCCCAATAAAGTAGACAGACATGATTTACATTTCATGAAACCATGCTGAATCTGCTTGAATAGATTATGATTTCAAAATGTTCTGCTCATTACTTCATTAATAATATATTCCAATACTTTTCCCTAATAGAGTAATCAACCTATAATTACCTGCTTTTTGCCTCCCTTCCTTTATGAATAGGGGTATCACGTTAGCAGTTTTCCAATTCTCTGGTACTTCTCTAGAATCCAGTGATTTTTGTAAAATTACAACCAATGCATCCATTATCTCTGTAGCTACCTCTTTTAAGATCCTGGGATGCAAGCCATCATGGCCCAGGGATTTATCTGCCTTTAGCCCCATTAATGTATCTATTGCTACTTCTTTACTGTTGGTGATGGTGCTGTTGTGGGGCTTTTTGTCAGTGCTGGTATCTGTTGCCAAGCAAAACTATAGGCACCGAATATCATGCTTGCACATACTGGCCCACAGATGAGGTCATCATTTCTTTCTGTCACCAGCTAGTGTCTTCTCAGTGTGAGAATTGATACTTACTGTAGCATAAAGGGTTAATACCTGTTATGGTAACAGCTAGAATGCATCATCAGAAATGTCAGATGATGTTAAACCACGTTTGAAGGGAACAGAGATACACAGTCTTTGAGAAAGAGTCCCTGAGCCTACAAAAACTTATTGGACTATGTCCCAGGCCTCAAGTTCACAATTCAAATAGATCAGAAGCTATTGGTCACTCTCCTTAACACCAAAAGAGCTGGTAGAAGATGCCATCCTGAATCTAATCTAATCTAATGCAGGTTGATGCCACAATGAAGTGTGTCCAAGACAAACACTAGATCACAACTGGGGAATAGTAAGAACGGCCGATGCTGGAGTCAGAGTTAACACAGTGTGGAGCGGGATAAACACAGCAGGCCAGGCAGCATCAGAGGAGCAGGAAAGTTGATGTTTCAGGTCAGGACCCTTCTTCAGAAAATCTGAAGATCTGCCTGGCCTGTTGTGTTCCTCCAGCTCCACACTGTGTTATCTAGGCCACAGCTGATGTGTTGTCCTGTACTCCCATGGGGAAGCCTAAAATGATGTCTGCTTCATTGAGGATGTGGAGTCTGATGTCTCTTTTTCGGTAGAAAAAGAAATTTCGCGGTAATATGTGAAGATGACTTTGGAATTCTCACCAATTTCCAGGAAACTTCTCATCTTTTTACTTAAAAAGGGTCTTGCTGATCATTTATCTCAATGATGTTTGTTGTACGTTGCTATGCACAGCTGGGCTGTCATCTTACCCTACATTTCATCCCTGAAGCTACTTCACAGAATTTGAGAATGCACCAGAATTATGGAAGGTACTCTGTGGATGCAAAAACAGAAGTTTCTAGGAAAGCTCATGAGGTCTGGCAGCATCTGTAAAGAGAAATCAGAGTTAATGTTTCGGGTCTGGTGACCTTTCCTCAGACTAGACCTGCCAGACCTGCTGAGCTTTTCCAGAAACTTCTGTTTTAGTCTTTGATTTACAGCATCCACAGTTCTTTCGCTTTCTATCTATATGAATGCAAATTCTTTTTTTTCGTATTTGATTTATTTCTGTTTTGGTTAGGTTTTTTTCTCAAGTCGATTAGCTGAGGCATATTATGAAGATTCATTGTTTGGGAATGTCACAAAAGCCATTTTTTCAAACTATTTAGAAATTAGTTAGCTTTGAAGTGAGCGAGTGTCTTTCCTTAGGGTGATGAAAAAAATGTTTGGCAGGTGAGTGATGTATCAGCGTGAATAATGTTCTACAGTAAAGGCAGGCAGTCAACACAAAGAGATGAGAAAACAGCTTTCCTTTAAGGATTCTGCTTAATTACTTGTTCCTCTTTGCAAAATTAGAGTCCCTCCTGCTAACATTGCAGGAAACTGTATTCAAAGAAGTTGTATCATAAAATATTTCACCCTCACTATTTGCAGCACATTCTGGGTGATCTCGTGGAAGGTCAAGCTCACGAATGTCACTGTCCTCTCAAAGGCGAAATTCTAAGTATGTGGGCAATTTCTTCTGCTTGGGCAAAACAGATACATACCTAAACAGTTTCCACATGGCAAGGCAGGTGAAGTCAGAAGATCAGTAGGACGCTCAAAGCTTTGCAGCAAAGATGCTTGTAAGTGCGATGTGAGGACCCTAAGTGTATAAGAATCACGACTGCGTTCTGGGTGCCCAAGTCACATATGGCCCGCTTACTTGACTGTTGTTGATAAGTAGCCTTAACTAGTCCTTAAAGGTCTCATTTGGCCTCTAGTTTGGAAGGCTGTCCCTGACATTTCCCTCCCTTGATTTAGACAAGCGGATCTGGATGGTGATGAGCTCTATGTTGTATCTTCTGAGCTCATTATATGCTCCCCATCGACTTTCAAGCCCACGCCAGAATGTACATTATGATCTTCAGTGGTAGGGTGCAGGATTAGGCATAATTCACAGCACTGAGAGCAGGAGCAGGATAAAATAACCATGGGGAGAGGGGACTGTGGTGGCGGTGTCAGGTGGGAGTTGTAAAGATGGTGAAGTGTTCGTGTCGTAGAAAATGTATCATTTGCAGCGTATGTCAAGCAATCAGGAAAGAGAAAGAATTTGAAGCTGATAGCTAGGAACATCTCAGGTACAGAGCTCAGGTGTCAACTGAACCAAAGAAAGGCGTTACCAGGATTCCCAAGCAGTTGGTGACATATTGGTACTTCACCTTATTATAGTTGTGACTTCACTTGAAAAGTATTCTATTGGCTATAAAGCATTTTGGGATCCCCCATGATCGTGTACAGTGCTGTATAAATGAAAGGAGTTTCTTTCGGTGACACAGCAGCTCAGTGGCTAGCACTGCTGCCTCACAGTGCAAGGGACTCAGGTTTGGTTCCAGTCTTGGGTGACTGTCTGTGTGGATTTTTCCACATTCTCCCCGTGTCTGCGTGGGTTTCCCTCCTGTTGCTCCGGTTTCCTCCCACATCCCAAAGATGTGCAGGTTAGGTGGATTGGCCATGCTAAATTGCTCTATAGTCTCCAGGGATGCGCAGGTCGGGTGGATTAGCCATAGGAAATGCAGGAATAGCATCGGGTAGCGGGGTGGGTAGGGGTGGGATGCTCTTCGGAGGGTCGGTGTGGACTCAATGGGCTGAATGGCCTGCTTCCCCACTTTAGGGATTGGATGATGATTTACTATATTTAAACCAGGCAATTTGTGACCCTGCAGAGGGGTATCTTTGCAGATAAACTTTTCTACCAGATATGCAAAACTGCAACTGGGGAGCAAGATGGCTTAATCAACTTGGAATATAGAGAAATATGCATATTTCCAGGAAGTGGAGTGACATGACTTCAGTTTCACACTAGTGGCAGGATAAATGCAACTGAAACGCAATTTAAAAGTTTGCTGAAAATCCATTGTGCAAATCTGAGATGTTGAAAATCAGAGTTTTTTGAGATCTCCTTTGACTCTTTATTGGCATTTTAAATTTCACTGATATTTGAATGCAGGTTAATAGAGACCTATATGTGCACCCAAAGATGATCAGTCTTCCATTTATAACTTAACACTGCCACAAAGTCCAGATCCAGTTGATCTAACAATGTGCTGCCCGTATTAAAGCTTCTGTCTGTATTTTGAATAACTTAACAGATTATGTCTCTATTTCCCTGTGTGGAATTCCAAGTTTAATCACTCTTGGCCTGGATTTTACAGGCACGTGATGTGAAAAATGGCAAGAGAAGAGGGGCTGATGGTGGAAAACCCATTGTCCACACCCATCATGCCATATTACCAATGGAAGAGGAGTGGAAAGTAGTCATTCAACCCAGATGCCAATTGAGCTATCCAGATGACCAACTAAGGGCCTCTTCCCTCAGCTCCTAGTACTCAGGGGGGCTCTCAGCCAGGTGAACCCAACAAACTTCCTTTGGGCTTGTAGTTGGCCTTCTTAGTCAGACACCCAGTTCCACAGAGAGTCACGCCAGATGCAAAGGCTGCTCCTAAAGGAAACCTCCGCTTCCTTCACCCCCCTTTCCCTTTCCAGGATCTGCCTCACTGAATTCAGCTTCCCACTTAACTGTTTGGGTGGGCAGTTGTTGGCATCCATTTCACTTAGGTGCAGTACTAGTACTGGCCAGCATTTCCAACGGCGCTGCTGAGCTGCCATAACTCTGATTGGCTAGCAGCTCCTGAGGGTGGGTGACCCTAACCTCAACTAATTAATTGGTCAGGCTCTGAACAAGACAGCCAGATAGTCCGGAAATGATCAAGCTGAGGCACACTCCACTGCCCTTCACCCCCTACCCCAAACAATGCCATGTTTTTGCTTGTTATTATGGACTCTTGCTGTGACAACAAAATTCTTTCCTGTGTCTGGAAGGATAAGAGTTTCCTGACATCAGTCATTTGCCAATTGTATCTGCATCTCTTGGTCCTCAGTTCATATTTTCCAATACCCCAAGATTACAACAGGTCCTTGAAGCACAAAGTCCCTTCAATGAAAACAAAGTAAGAAAGGGCCAATGCACTTTCAAATTGCTTTGACCACTTGGCACTCCAACCTTCTGAGGTTAAGAAGCATCCAACATGTATTCAGTTGATATAGGAAATAAACTGCATGAATGCCATTACTTTCGTCTACAACCAGGGGACAGAGTATAAGGATGCAGAGTGGGTCATTTAGGATTGAGATGAGAGAAACTTTCTCACCCAGAGAGTGGTGTGCCTGTGGAATTCTTTACCGCAGAAAGGCGTTGAGGCCCAAACATTGAATGTTTTCAAGAAAGTGTTAGATATCATTCTTGAGCTAAAGTGATCAAAAGGTGTGGAAAGCTGGTTTAGCCGTGATCATATTGAATGTTAGAGTAGGGTTGAAAGGCCTTACTTCTGCTGTTGTTTCTATGTTTTGATGTTTGTTTACTTCAATGGAAATCTTTTAATAAGGTGATCAGCAACTGTAATATCCAATAAAATCCAACGGAGCCCCAATCAATCACAAACTTCCTTAAATTCACTGTGAGAAATTGACAGCCTGGCTAGGCTGCTGACACTCCCATTTCCAATGAAGTGACTCAGTGTTGTCAGTCAGTCTGTGGGAAGGGAAAGGAAGTGACCTCTATTGTTGCCAGAGGAACTCCTCAGACCCCTGACTTCCAAGGAATCCCTGACTGAGGGTACTTCATTATTTACGTAAGCATCAATGTATCACGCTGAAAACAGTAATGTTCTGGAAGACTGAAGGGCAAAGTGTTTAAAGAGTTGAGGAAACAGATGTTGACGCAGTGCTGGCTGTGTGGATGCAGTGTAAAGAATCTGTTCTTTGGCATCTTTCATCACACAAATGGGACGTGACTTCAGGACTGCTGCCTCGTTGTTCTATGCCAACAAACGTGTACAATTCCTCTAACTGTACAGAAGGAGCAGAGCTGAATAGCATTTTCTAACTGCTGTATACTTCACTAAGGGAAAGAGTCTGCACCATGTAATTGTTCATTCCAGTATAAGTACATGAGATCAATATTAAACAAATGAAGTTCAGCATCAATGTTATTGTTACAAACTTGGCGTTAAGCCTTCAACCGTCCCCAAACCAGTCTCCAGACTGAAGTTCCCTAAGGGAGAAAATGTCAACAAATTCAGCCAAACCATCAGAGCATGGTGAGGGAAGGTGTATTGGCCTGGGATGGAGCCAATGCATGGATTTAATGATGATTGGCATTATTGTTATCTATGCAGGTGTTTGCAGGCTGAACTCAACAGATACAACCTGGAAGGAAAGGTTGAGAAGAAGGCAAGACACAGAAAAAACATCCTATTTACACTTTACTTTTGCCTGCCTATTTTGCCTTCACAATCCCAAAGTTATATTTTCAAAATACATTTTGCAATCCTCCCAACATCAATTGAAAAAAAAATCACAGCTCTGAATAAATGTAGATGCCAAACAAATATTCACATTTTAATCATTAACTGCTATCTACTGTTACTGACTCCAAATGCCTCCTTAACAAAAAAATCTGAATTAACAAGCAATTTGAAATCAGCCATAAATGGAAAATGGCAGAGAAAAGCATAAAGTTAACCACAATTGAAGCATTAGAATCCTAAAACTTCATCAATTTTACAACACACTTGTTAAAGAAGGAGTTGGTTATTAATTTCACAGCATCTGTGATTTTTCAATATTTTGTCATCAATTTTCCCAAGAGATCAAAATACTCAATAGTTGGAGCACTGTACAATGGAAATTTCTGGAGTCTTGATCCAAAAGAACCTCCTTCTCTGTTAATGTCATTAGGGCATGATTTAAGTTGTAGCTCATCTCTCTTCTGAATTATAAAGATCATTATCTAGATTGTTATCTCTTTTAAATTGAGTAGTTGCTGAGTAACAAGTGTTATTTGATACAGGCAAAATATTTCAGCAAAGGGATTTCTGATTCACACAGAGTGCTAGCCCGCAGTGAGCTGACAATCTTAGATCCAAAATGCAAAGATGCTTTGCAAATGTTCAGTGGTTTAATTTGTTTAACAGATATAGCCAATCAACGTGCTAATGACAAATCGACTGCCAATTTGACATGAGTTACCTCAGGGGCCACTCAGTTCTCTCTTTACTCAGTGATCAGTCAGTATTATAACCAAGCTCCCACAAACCATTTGAAGATTAAGACAATCGCCCAGGCACCATTTTGCGCTGTAAGGAGGCTGTTAGGAGATGTAGTCAGTGCTGCAATATGAGCGAGAATATTAATATCTATAGCAGTGGCCGTCAGTCTTTTCATTTACAGTCATTTCAAGGGCTCCTCGTTTTGTTCAATTAATTTTCAATTCATGAATCTATTAAAAATATAAAATTGCTAATGACTGCTGGTTAGATTTTATTACAGAACACTTCAGGGAGAAGAAAGGTGAGAATGTCAACAGGGCTAGTTTTAAGCTAGTTACTATTTCAAACTTTCTGATCCTTAGGAATGGTCCCTACCTGTACTTGTGTCTTTCAGTGGTTGCCAGATCTATTAGACATTTCTGACATTTTCTATTTGAATTCCAAATTTCTCAAGTTGTCTTTGATGCCAAACAATGACTGCAGCTCTCTTCTGGCCCACCTTAAGATCCGTGTTTCCATTATCTCATCCTCTGTCATTCACCCCATGCCCCACAGACTGTGTCCCGGTCGGATGATGCTCAGAGTTTTGAACCTTTTTATTCCACCTTAACATGGCCTCTTCTCATCCTGTCTTTGTGATCACCCTTTGCCTCATGCTTCATGTGTTTATCTAACCTGTTAACTTCTCACTGCCTCCACTTCATCAATGGCAGTTGCTATTTCAACAGCAGCTTGCAGTTATATATTTATATATAACCTTTTAAATTGTAAAACATTCCCAAGGCTTTCCACAGATGGGCTCTCAGACAAAGTGTAACTTGCAGCCACCCTGAGGAAATTCGAGAGCTTAGGGCCATTGCAGCTGAAGGTGAGGTTGCCAATGATGGAATGATGAAAATCACAGACGCACAAAGGCAAGCAAGGCCAAGTTTAATGTGTTATTGAAATAAATGTCTGACCTTGAGATTTCTATGTTTGCTTACATTATTCTGAAACAGCTAAAGTTATAACACAAGAGGCTAGTATCAGGGCACAGCAGTGATCGCAGAGCATTGCAGTATTAATAGAGATACTAGCCAATCCATTGGAATTTTCTTTACTGTTTCTTCCACTTCACCATTTCATTTGCTGCTAAAACTTCCCCTGAATCTATCTTTCCAACCAATTCAATTTCTTCTCCAAACTTTGCCCAAACAGTATGCATGACAATACTTCTCTCATTTTTATAAAGTGTGTTGAAATATCTTCTTACGTGCAATGTGTGGTATATCTAATCAAAATTTGTGGTATATCTAATTGCAAAATTTGTTTTAAAAATATACTTCTCTCTCTATAGTGATTTGCATCTGAAGTCTCTCTGCACTTATGATCATTTGAAACTATTTCAACTAGCATCAGAAATACAGCACTAATCTTGATATCGAGAGGGCAAGTGAATATCTTCAGTGGGAAATTTGATATATCTGATATCAACAGGATACAACATATAAATGAGAAAGAGAAAGGAACCATTGATTCTACCCCACCATGCTTACTAAGGTAAAGCTTATTGATAAATAGCTTTGCTCAGATGTTGTGTAAACCTCCCTCAACTCTGCACCAAATAACTACCCTTAGTCTAATATCGCCTCTTCTTCCACAATATAAAATTAAGCTCTCATTATGATCAACATTAGTGGGAAAGCCCTTCTTGGGTCAGTACTGACAATGCCAATCTGTAAATCACAATAGTTTAAGGCAAAAAAGTTGATTTTCTATGCATAGTTTGCTGCTTGAAATTTTAAGATGATACATCTTAAACCACAAGGCACATTGTTCACATTATATGGGAAAATAAAAATCAAATGAAACTGTGTGCTACCAGTCTGACATAAATAGTGCATTTTTGTCTAAGCTTTAGCTTTGTACAGACTTTTAAAATTCTCTCATGGTGTATATGCTGTTATGTGAAAAAAAAATTGTTTCAGATCGTTTTGATATATTTTGTTGCATATAGTCAGTTGAGTTCATTTGAAAATATGTTTGGGAAAGGAGCCAAGCCACTCAGTTCAAATATAAACACTCTGTGTGATTTAATCAAATCTGTGTTGGATTGGCAGCTCCTTTTGAACTTAACATATGGTTATTTAAATTCAAAAGGCCCCACTAATTCTTGTTCCCTTTTCAGGATCAACTCATAGATTTCTTTGTTCCCAAAAGAGAAGTTGCATGCTGTCCTCCAACACTAGACTGCAATGTCAACCTAGCTTATGGGGGTTCGCAAATTATGAATCACAACCGCTACTAAGTTGAGATTTGGGGCCATGTGCTCTGAGGCAGCAATGTAAAAAGGTGGAAATTCACTTTTCCAGAGAAAATCACAGTTTTAAACCACCTCCCCAATCAAACACACATGCATTAACACCCTCCCATTCAACAACGCTTTGCAATTTCACACTCGACAACTTTCACTTTTCACCTCCGCACTCAACAGCGCTATAACACTTGCAGCATGCCTCCAAAACTCCATTCTGGAGTCAAAGGGGCCAATAAAATGCATTCACATTGGACAATATGTTTCAGAAGCTTAGAGTTCTGGAGGTGAATTCAGAGCCTTTTGACTAATGGATATGAAGGCAAGCAGTGATCCAATGTTGACATTGATTTATATCTTTAACTCCTCACCGTCAATTCTACCTCATTTCCTGGCCTGACTCATGCAGAACCAACTGAATGCATTATTAGCATCCCATCCCAGCCTTGAACTAAATTTTTGATAGCCATCTTGTCTATCAAAAAGACCACCTTACTTCCACCAGCATAACATCAACACCATCACTTCTCTGTTTCCCACTCTGCCTGAAAATTCCTCCATAAGATCTACACTTTTGTCTAAAAATTTAGTTATTTTTCTAACATTCTGTTGAGCTGCAAAATGTTTTCCCTTACATCTCTGAAACAGCTAGAGCTGTTGAAAGGATTTACCATAAAAATTTAAACTATGCTTGTTTCATTGTTATGGAATGATCATTGGATTGGGTTAAAAGTTTCATGTAACATGATTTGTACATAACAAACATAAAAGAAGCAATTAGAACATACAAGCATATGAATTTGATGCAGGAATAGACTATTCAACTCCCTAGCTGCTCTACCATTTAATCAGATCATGGCTGATCTGATTGTGGTCTCAAAATCCACATTCCGGCATACTCCCAATAACCTTTGACTCCCATGTTAGCCAAGAATCTGTTTACCTCTGTCTTAAAAGTATTCAATGAGTCCCCTTCCACTACAAACTGGGGAATTCTAAAGGCTCAGCTTTCTAAGAGAGAAAAAGAAATCCTCCTAATCTCCACCTTAAATGGAACACTCTTGCTTTTTAAAACATATTCTCTTGTTCCAGTCTCTCCCACAAAGAGAAAGATCCTTTCAGCATCTACACCATCAAAACGCTACAAGATCTTATGTATTTCAATAAGATCATCCTCATTATTCTAGACTCAACTGGATGCAGCCCAACCTGTCCAAACTCTTCCCATTAGATAATCCTCTCCTAACATCCCATCAAGTGAACCTTCTCTGAACGTGAGATAGTAAGAATTGCCGATTCTGGAGTCTGAGATAACACAGAAGAAGGGCCCTGACCCGAAACGTCAGCTTTCCTGCTCCTCTGATGCTGCCTGGCCTGCTGTGTTCCTCCAGCTCCACACTGTGTTATCTCTTCTCTGAACCTGCCTCTAATACATTTACATTCTTTTTAAATACATCACTGTACATTATATTCCAGATGTGGTCTCATCAATGCCCTGTATAATAGAGTCATACAGCAAGGGATCAGGCCCTTTGGTCCAACCAGTCCATACCAAACATAATCCCAAACTAAACTAGTCCCACCTGCCTGCTCCTGGCCCATAACACTCCAAACCTTTGTTATTCATATATCCATCCAAATGACTTTTAAATGTTGTAATTGTACCCGCATCCATCACTTCCTCATGAAGTTCATTCCACACGCGAACCACCCTCTGTGTAAAAAATTTGCCTCCTATGTCTTTTTTAAATCTCTGGCCTCTCACCTGAAAAATGTGCCCTCTAGTCTTGAAATTTCCTATCTTGGGGAGAAGCCAACTACGATCGACTCTCTCTATACGTCTCACTATTTTATAAACTTCTGTCAGGTCACTTCTCAACCTCCAACGCTCCAGTGATAAAAGTCCCAGCCTATCCAGCCTTTCCTTATAACTCAAACCTTCCATACCCAGCAACATTCTGGTAAATCTCTTCTGAACCCTCTCCAGCTTGATAATATCCTTCCTGTAACTGGGCAACCAGGATTGGACACAGTATTACAGAAGAGGCCTCACTAATGTCCTGTACAACCTCAACATAACACCCCAACTCCTATACTCAAAGGACTGAGAAATGAGGACCCAAAACTGATCCCTGTGGAACACCACTGGTCACATGCCTCCAGTCCAAAAAGCAACCCTCCACCATTACTCTCTGTCTCCTACCATTAAGCCAATTATGTATCCAATTGTCAAGCTCACCCTGAATCCCATGTGACCTAACTTTACTAATTAGTCCACCATGCGGAATCTTGTCAAAGGCTTTACTAAAATACAAATAAACAATGTTTACTGGTCTGCAATCAGCAAACTTTTTGGTAAGTTCCTCAAAAAACTCAATCAAGTTTGTGAGACATGATTTTCCTTGCACAAAACCGTGCTGACTATTTCTAATCAATTTTTTCCTCTGTAAATGTCTATAAATCCTATCTTTTATAATCACCTCCAACAATTTAACCACAACCAAAGTCAGACTCACAGGTCTGTAGTTCCCTGGTTTCTCCTTATAACCTTTCTAAAACAAAGGTAGAACATTAGCCAGCGTCCAGTTATCAGGAACCTCACCCGTAGTTATAGATGATGCAAATATTTCTGCAAGGGGTCTCGTAATTTCCTCCCTTACTTCCCACCACATGCTGGGATAAATTAGATTAGGTTCTGGAGATTTCTCCACCTTTATATTCTCTAAGACCTCCCAAACTTCCTCTTCTGTAATGTGAACTATAGCAAAACATCCTAACCTTTATATTCCATCCCCTTTCAATAAATGACAATGTTCCATTCACCTTCCAATTAACACGCTGTCATGCGCTCGACATTTTTCTAATTCATTTACCAGGAAATTCAGATCCCTCTGTACCTTCAAGTTCTGCAATTTCCCTCCATTTAAATAATATAGTACTCTTCCATTCTTCTTGCCAAAGTAGACAAGTTCACATTTTCCCACTCCATCTGCCAAATTGACTCCTTATGTTCTCTTCACAACTTACTTTTCTGTCTTTCTTTGTATCATCAGCAGATTTAGCAACCAAACATTCAGTATCTTCATCCAAGTCATTTTTATGGATTCTCAATAATTGAGACCCAATACTGACTACCACGGCCACTTCCCTCCATGTAACCACTCATTATACCTGCCAATCTAAAAGTTGTACTTATGCTCACTTTGCTTAAAACCAATGAAACCTCAGTTCTTGCTAATATGTTACACATTACACCATGATCTCTTAGTTTGCAAAGTAACTTTTGATGTGACACCTCATCAAGGGATTCCTGAACATCCAAGTATCGTGTATCCGCTGATTCCACTTTATCGCTGTTGTTTGTTGCTCTCTCAACGAACTCTAATGAATCAGTCAAACATGATTTCTCTTTCACAAAACCATGCTGACTCTGCCTGATTGCATTAAGACTTTCTAAGTGCCTTTCTATAATCTCTTTAATGATAGATTCCAGTATTGTCACTATGTCAGAAGGCCTGTCCCTGGAGCTTATCATTATTTCTCCCTCCCATCGTGAATAGAGGAATCGCATTTACTATTTTCCAATCTGATGGGACCTTTCCAGAATCTAGGCATTTTTGGAAAATAATCTATTGAGTGTCGAGAGGACACACACTCTACTATCTCTTTTTTCTTTTTAAATAGCTTACCACAAATTATGATTTTGTATTTGTTTTTACATTCCTAGTTAGATTTGCTTCTTACATTAATTTTTCCTTTCTTAGCAATCTTTTTGTCATTTTTTTAGCCATTCTTTATTTTCAGTTCTATTTCCTGACCTGCCACTCATCTTGTGGATTTTGATGTTTTTTCTTTTAGTTCGATATGATCTTTAACTTTCTTAGTTAACCACAGAAGGGACATCTTTCTCTTAGATACTTTCCTTTTTACTGGAATGCATATTTTCTGGGCATTCTGAAATATCTCCTTAAATATCTACGACTATATCTCTAATGACCTATCTTTTAACTTAGTTTCCCAATTCACTTCAGCCAGTTCTGTCCTCAGACCCTTAAAATTGCCATTTGTACATTTTAAAATTTTAGTCTTTAAACCACACTTTTCTCCCTCAAACCGAATACAAATTTCAATCATTTTATGATTGCTGCTACCAAGGGGGTTTCTTTACTATGAGATCATTAATTAATCCTGCAAAAGCAACCATAAATGCTTCACTAATCAGAAAGAAAAGTATGGACAAATTGATTGTTGTAATGCAGACAATCGTCACACAAGACATAAGAAAATTTATTAAAGATATATAGTATATCCAGCATTTCACCCCTGGTGAGGTTCCCAATTTGTTACAGTTCCACATGGAATACTCCAAACTGTTTCGCTCCCAGGTGAGGATTGATGAACTGGCTCCTCTTCTTTATTCACTCATGCTCTTGGCTAATCATAACAAGGTTGATTTAAAAAGGATCCCTCTCTCCCAGACCAAAATGCACATGCTTTAAAGTAAGCCAATTTAACCCAGTATTTCTGAATTCACAATAAAAGTGAGTTTATTAATTGTAGCACATGAGAAGAAATGGTAAACACATGAGTGTACGCGCGCGCACACATACAAACACACACACACACACACTCATATACACACACTCTCACACACTCACACGCACAAATTCTCACACACACACACACACACTCATACGCACAAACTCTCACACACACACAAATAGTGTATATATGTCCAAAAACAATAGGAGTTGTTCATGAAGAACTGATAGTTAAACATTGTGATCATTGCAGTGGAAGTTACCAGTAGTGTTGATATCGGTAGTTGAACAGTCAGTTTCATGATCCTCAGTCTTTCAGGTTGGTTGAGATTCTGTTGTACTGATTCCTTTGTAACAGCATTCAAGGTGAGTGGGAACCCTTTTATTGTCCTATTTTCCTCTCTCTTCATGGCTAGCTAGCTTACTTGTACGCTTAGAGTGATATTGGCTCTTTACCTGCACTGTAGAGGGTAACTAGGGGATAGTTTGTCATCAATGATGTCCACAAGACACTAGTGCTAAACCCACGTGACAGCATTCAGTCCCACTATAACACTCCAGAGAAGTTGAAAATTTTTTTAACCCCATCCCCGCCCCATGCTTCTGTATTCTTCAAAGAGAAGAACACAAAATGTGTCTGTAATATGTGGCATAATACACAAGGTGTGGCTTGAGCAGGACAATATCAGCCCCTCACTATCTTTGTAGTCAGAAGAGATGTGATTTTCCAGTCTATTGACCTATCTCTTCCCTCTTTTGAAGGGCTGTTATTTGAAGTTCCCTTCATATTTGTTGTGATAACTTCTCTTTCTATAGGCAATCAGTTTTGGCTGTATTAGCCTGTTTCTTAAACTAAATTTTTGAATTGCAGCTTAAAAATCTCTTTGGGTTTGTGACTTGTCATCATGTTTAAACAGAAGGTGACCATTTTTTGCCCCAGCTTAACTGCATTCCTTTTGATCTAAAATCCCAGAAGTAGTTATGTGCACTTTCTGGTAAAGTCAGAAGTTTAAACTGTTAATTACTTTGTGCGTTTTTTTCTCTACTTTTCATGACACCAAATTGATAAAGTTTGTTCTTCTTATATGACCCTTCATCCAACACCATCTTATAACAGATTCATCATTAATTTATTGCTGTTCCACGAATACTATTGGCACACAATGATAATCATTGCACTCAAAGCAATTTGCCATGTGAGATTGTTATTTCAATATGCTATCCTATAAAATTGCAAACATTACAAATTTATGAAATGGAATGATACAGCAGCAACATGCTGTGTCATGGACTCTTAGGATTTACTTTTATATCCATAATTCTACATAGGTTGAGCATTCAATATTACCATGCCACTGTGGACACAGTTACATGTCATCATCCATTGGAATTGAAAACCATTATTATAAGAGTGTGATTCCATAAATTGATCATGCAATCAATGACTTTCAAAATCAATTATTAGTTAACTTTCTCTGTAGGTTAATGCACTATAAAAATGATCAGTGGGAAACAAACTGGAACCTGAAGTGTAATCACATTATGAAAATGATCCAGCGTTACTGAAATGAATGTCTACATATTACGATGGCAGAAAATAGAAAGAGGCAGGAATTAACTGTGTAAAAATAGATTTAAAATAAATACATTGTGTCCTGTATTTAATTTAAAAGCTTAGGTTTAGTCAGGTTTGAAATAGTCACACAAATCCAACATGCCCTGACTTCTAGTGGATGGTCCTTGTCTCCAGATTCCTCATGAAGACAGTGGACTGGATTCCCAGTATGAGGTTGGAAACCCAACATTTAGATGAATTCTAGATCCTAATCCCACAGCCGAGCTGTGTTTTAATCATTTTCTAAATTTCTAAGTTACGATGTTATAGTTGCTCAGGGTGTACATTTGGTGTCCAATGAGAAGTTCAGAGTACCTCTAGGAGGTAGATGGTGCCTGCTAGCACCAGTACCCAAGGCAGGAGACAGACATTTTGGAGTCTGCTGCCAGACTGCTTGGAGCAGCTAACTTCTGGGAAGTGACAGGAGGTGCACAGGGTGGCTTGCTCCCCGAAACATTGACTGCTCCTTTCCTCCAGATGCTGCCCGGCTTGTTGTGTTCTTCCAGCCTCCTGTTTGTCTCGTCGGACTTGCACAACACAATTATAATGGTCTTTAGGTCTGGACCCTAGATTTATTGAAAAGATAGACACAAATAAATGTGTTCAAACTCCACAGTGAACCTGACAATTGTGCACTGATGTCCAAAAAACTTCTAATCATTCCATATCAGCCCCACAACAGTTCTGCAGGGAGCAGAAGATGTCATTAATTGGCACTGGGTGCGTTCTCAGTTCCTACTCATCTCTTTGAATTGAGCCAGAGGAATCACAATCCTGAGATAACTTCCCATCCTGTCATTTTCATTGCGTAGCCACATCAGATCCTGATCCCACACATTTTTGAAAATCTAGCAAGATATGTCACATAAACTAGCCAACCTTGCTTATACACCTGGATACCACTCACAGTGCAGATTACTTTTAAAAGGTATAGACTGCCATTATGAGCTGGAGGACATACTAGCCTCCTACACTTGTTTTTACATCAACCCATTCAGACGTATTATGAAACACCTTTACAGCCATCACATCCTCAGGTCAGATTTGAACCTGGACCTTCTGGCCTAGAGGCAGAGGCATTATGACTTTATCCCAAGACCCTTTACTCACTCTTTGATTGAGTATGCAACTAGCTAACAGTGTTCCTCAGGTCAGACTGAACACCACAATCACAGTCCTGAAGAGGAACACACAGTGTGGATGCTGCCCACCTCCAAAAGAACAGGTGTAGGTAGATAGTGAATTGTGACCCTTTTATCCAATTAATGGTGTAAGTGAATTTTTAATTACCACATTTATTAATAGGACAGAACTAGTTTCTGCAGTGATTGTACATAAATTCATGCTGCAATGTACAGGTGTAATATTTGTCTTAGGTGATATGATACAATTGCTCTGTTACATTCAATCTGATTTTCTCTTCCATTAATTTTCAGTATACTGCCAGCATGCTATTTCTCATTTGAATGTGCAACACAAGATAAATTCCATTCCCAGAGTGCCTGATCTGTTTAATATCTGGAAATAACCCTTCATAGTCCTGAAATAAAAACAGAAAGTGCTGGAGAAATTCAGCAGGGCTGGCAGCATCTCTGGAGAAAGAAACAGAGTCAACTGCAGCAGGCATTAATCCACTAAAGTTTAAGTGAGTCTTAGGACAGGAAAGAAAGGATAAAAAGCTGTGGGCACTGCAGCTCCTGTTTCATTGATATATTGAGATCTAGTTGCAAAACATGCAACAAAACCATTGCCAGAACTGAGCACATTATCAAAACTCCTGCAGGTAAATCCCTATAGAAGCAATGAGTTTAGAGGGATACCTGTCCAGTTACAGTTACAAAGCATTTCTTCAAAGAAAACATAGATATTAAAGATCGAACAATGGTAAGGATAGAAGATCAAACTTTGATAGTACAGACCATACTAAATCTGGAAAGGTACTGCCATGAACACTGAACTTTACAGGCCAGTTATGTGATGAAATATTCTTTTAACTCAAAGTAAAACAGAGAAATCCAGATAAGTATGTTGACTCAGGCACACGCTCCTGTGATCTGATTGTCATGAGGAGAAAATCTCAAACGAAAACCTATCGAAGTATTGATGCCAGTTTTAATGCCATTCCACAGTATTTTACAGAAGAAAAAGCTGCTGTCTGAGACATTGAGCCAAAAAATATACTACTGTGGGAGGCAGGTGCATTGTTTTTGCACTACTGACCAAGCAGGGTGCTAGTGAGTTGAAGGGCAAGGAACAGGTGAGTTATTGGATTATTGTGGAACTGAGAGTTGCCATGATGTGTCTTGCTGTTCATATCCAGGAAATCTCAGCTGTGTGGCACAATTGACAAAGGATTACTGGAAGTTTTGACTTGATGTAGGAGGGAGAAATGAACCAACTAGAAACTCATATGTGACTGTGAGACTGTTCCTGTGATGCCACATATCAGTCAGAAGCACAGCACACAGAGAAAGAGTTTTGAAAGGCATATTTCAGTTGTGTTAGTTAATTGTTGTGAAACCCACGCTTTCCATTAGTTTGGTTTATTAGTTTCTTGGAAATTAATATTCGAGCTATGTTGGTTTTAGCTTCTTTGTTACAGTAAAATTCTCAAAATGAGAATCATTTGTTTTTTCCTCCTGTCAGTCACTTGGAAATTCATCTCTTTTCATATGCTATTGATCTCTGTACAGGCACACCAGCCTACGGCCAGATACATCTGAGCAGGTTAAAATTAAATGTGAACCCAGTTACACATGCATGTCAAACTTTAACATATGTTTATTCCTCTGTTCAATGACTATCACGTAAATTACAATACAACTTAAAGAATTCTTCTATAAGTGTGAACAACATCTTACTGTGCAGCACCATAAGTGATAATTAACTGCCATCAGTTATAGCTTTATTTTTACTGCAGTTAATTATCACATTGTCAGGCTGTGAAGATACTTCCAACACCCAGAGAATATATTGATATTTTTACACCGTGAAAATAATTAGGAATCTATTATAATGCTATTTATATCAGTCAAATAGTTTAACTCCATTTGCTTCTGATCAAAAATATGAAAGAATAATAATTTTCCTTTGCCAGTTCATGACAAATGTACAAAACACAGTTAACCTTCATGAAGTAATTCATTTCAACGTATTCATAGCCTGCCCAAAAGGGATTTCACTGGATTATATGTTTTCCTCACTCATTCCCATTAGTCCCTCAAAGGTCATTCCCTTGCCCTGACGGCATTAAGTCATCATTTAGTACTTATGTTTTACTACAGTGTTATGCACCATCCTATGTACATGGGAAGAACACCTCAGAATTACCACGACACTATACATTATGGACACAGGATAACAGATGCATGAAGTCTTGTTGCCCAGTTCTCAGCTCTCTGCAGTTGGGCACATTTTCCTTTGTGTTGGGTTTAGAACGCACAGAACAGACACTTTCCCTGTACTTTTCACTTTTGTTGCATATTGAGTGCTTCATTTGACTTTTGGAAAACTCAGTATCTACAAAACGTGAAGAACAACAAATCGCAAAAAATACAGCAGTGAATAAATTGCATTAAGTTTTGACCTCCTGCTAATGCATATCTTGAAACATTTCAATGTTGGAAGTTTTCCCAAAGTAATGAAGAAGTACTGCTAGTTAATGGTTAAATAGTAGGAAACCTGTTGGCATGGAGAATTGGGCCAAAGGGCTTGGTTTCTGTTCTATATGCCTCTATGTCTTTATGTCGCTTAACAGCCAAATTCAGAGTTCTAGTGCATGTTGCAGTGATAGTTCTACATCTGCCTACAGAATGGTGTCAGCACTATGGGCCTCTCTTGCTATAGTTATGTTCATGCCATGAAAAATGTATGTCTTTTCGACCTGAGGAATTAGTTTTTTTTAAGTTTGCTATACCAAACACATCAAGATCTTATTTGTTTATGGAAATGTAATGCAATAAGAATGTCAGAAGACATTACTTGCCATACTATAGTAAAAGTATACAGATTTTTTTTAAAAATCTGGAATATTTTTAAATATTCTAAGAAATCAGTGTCTCGTTAAATAAAACATTTCCTACATCAAATCATATTCAATTATCTTACATTAGTTCATTACCATGAAACAAAATTAACATTCTGATGCAATAAGATTAATGATGTATCTGTATTATAGCAGTTTTACATACATAACTTAGTCCGACATTTACTAAATATTAATGAGGCCATTCCAGAGCAATCATACAAGATCATTCCACAAAAAAACTAGCTAAAAGAGTTTTCCAATCATGATTAAGTGCTAAATTCCAATTAGGTGCTTTAATCTGTGTGTGAGGCAGGAGAATTCATATTTGTGGCAATATTTGATTGAAGGTGTATTTCAGGCAAAAAAAATCTCTCAAGACAACAGCAAGTTGCATTTACGTAGCACAATTACAATAGAAACATATCCAATGATGCATCATAGACCTTTGGGTAAAAAATCATCTTCACACAGAGCTCACTGATTTCCATCAATTTATGTTGCCATCAAGAATTACATTTTCCAGTCATCTTTCACCTTTATTGTAGCATGATCTTTGCTAGTAGTTAAGATGCAATTCTATTCACTTTCCATGAGACGTAAAAGATTTCATGTATGGCCCAAACAAGGATTTTAATACATCAGCCCTGTAATCGGGAATAGGGTACCTAGTTGGAAGACCAGCCATGAACATTTGAGGAGGCTCGAAGGGCTGAATGGCCTACACCTGCTCCTATTTTCTATGTTTCCCTAAGCTGCACTATCAAACATTAACTGAATTTGTTTACACTTTTATCACAATAGTGGCAACATAAATAAAAAGGTTGCTCAGAAAAATGGTGCTTGAGGAGATCTATGGAAATACACGGCACATCTACAGACATACGTTTACCCCTGTTCAGAATCCATTCAGAGGCAGGAAGATGTCGTTTTTAAATGTTATCCTGTTCTTTGTGTATTTCAGATGTTGATGGATCTACTGTCCGTTCTTAATAATTCAGTTATTTTCAAGATTTACAATTTTACTTTATAGGGAAGAGTTATTTCACCCCACAATCAGTAACAGTTCTGTTAGACAGGGACCTGCTCAGGTCAACTGGAGATAGCCAAGAAATGCCCACCTCCACAGGCTGAGTACCACTTTCAAGACTTTTTTTCTTAAGCAAAGTATGTAACCTTGTGGGCCACTGGTGCAATTTGCTTGCCAGTTTAATTCTGCTCCTTCTAGTTGGTTCAATAAAGGCATGCCAGAGGTCAATAATCCATTTGCAATTTTTTACGCACATTGACTCATACAGAAGATATAGATGTAAATGGAGGAAATGAAATAATTTTAAATTTACAATTCAATTTATTAGATGAATAGAAAAAGTACTATTTTAATAGATTCTTAAGGCTTTTCAGAAGTGTAATTGTACAATATATAACGTACAAGCATTACACACCCATGACTGGCTATCGTTAAATTTTGTTTAAATATGTGCATTTCTAATGGTATAATGAAGTACATTCTTGAACGGTCTGAGTGCACTTAAGGCATTGTCTAAATGTAGATCATTAAAATGGGAGCATACTGCCTGAAAAAGGGACCAAAATGTTTAACTTGTGTCATTTTTACGATCTACATTTATCACCTGGGGTATCTCAGCACAAGTCAGATAATGATCTCTTGTGCACTAAAAAGGTTAGGAATGAATCAAGTTTAGCACACTATACCGATAATATAAAGAAAAAATTAATAGAGTGCTACATGTGATGGAATAAGGAACATACCTGAGTGTTACACCATAAATGAGAGCTCTTAGTGGCCACTATATTAATGTAACACTGAACACTGCGCATGTAGCAAAACATCAGATTGAATTTATTGAATGTGGCACCTCTCCATGAAACATAACTAACAAAAATAACAGATGCTGTGCGGCAAGAGCATAGGTTCAGCTACAGGATCCACCCAACTTGCAAATCTGGAATCTTTTCCAAATTTGGAGCAGGCAGTTGCTTGCTTGAGGTGATAGCAAGAACTGCAGATGCTGGAAGTCAGAGTCAATACAGTGTGGAGCTGGAGGACCACAGCAGATCAGGCAGCATCAGAGGAGCAGGAAAGACGACCCTTCTTCAGGACACATTAGCCCGGATGAAGGGTCCCGACCTGAAACATCAACTTTCCTGCTCCTCTAATGCAGCCTGACCTGCTGTGTTCTTCCAGGTCTACACTGTATCAACAGTTTCTTGTTTGACCTTGCACAGAATCCCTACAGTGTGGAAACAGGCCATTTGGCACATCACGTCCACAGTGATCCTCCAAAGAGCGTCCCACCCAGACCCAACCCCCCCTACCTTATAACACTTCATTTCAAATTGCTAACCCACCAAACCTACACATCCCTGGACACTATGGGCAATTTAGTACGGCCAATCCACCTAGCCTGCACATCTTTGGACTGTGGGAGGAAACCGGAGCACCCGGAGGAAACCCACGCAGGCACGGGGAGAATGTGCAAACTCCACACAGACAGTCGCCCGAGGGTGAAATCGAACCCAGGTCCCTGGGACTGTGAAGCAGCAGTGCTAACCACTGAGCCACTGTGCCACCCCACCTACAGATATTTCTCATTCTTGAAAGAAATGTTCATTAAAAGAATAAATCTTCTGAAATGCCCCGAAATCTACAATACATGACATATGTATGTGAAGGTAAAAATCACATGATATATGTGACAATGTTACATGCAGTGTAAAATTGGGCACAGCATGCTGGCATTGTTATACACTTCATGTCCATTTATCATAAACCAGAACAAATTGGTTATCAACTCAACATAGCTAGTAAGTGCAATGTATGTTAAGAACAATTAGCTAAACTATCTGGGATCATGGAAGGTGCAGAAAATGAATTAGTGAATGTAAGATCTTGCAATTATATAGTAACATTTACAACCTCAAGGTCTCCTGATGGATTTTACCGGCAATGAGTAACATTGTGTTCTGAGACTATTACAATCTTAAGTCTGAAGACATTTTTGGAAAAAGAGTAGTTCTAGTGTTACTGGATTGATTTCATTTGTTACCAAGACTCTATTGTTAAAAAGGTACCATATGGAAACTTCCCAAATGTTTTACAACTTTAATATATAGTTGAATTCCTTCACAGACAGAATGTGTGTTCTTTTGCGACACATGAGCAGTATTTTCATGTGGAAAGTGGTCTTTTTTTTTTCTTTACTGTGGGCCATGTCATCACTCAGCAGTAAAATTTTGTGAGTTTAAAATAAAATTATTTATTCTCACCCATGTATGCCAATATTACTTACTCATTTTCTTTTACACACACACACATACTAATGTACTTTTACAGGTTATAGTTAGTCTGATTTCCAAAACAACAGGCTTGGTTTTGTGAGTGGAGTTGATTCTTTAAGGATGAAGTGAGGATTTCATAAATTGGAGAGTTCACAGCAGGTTATGAAGTTTCATGTTGTTGAATTTCTAAGATGTTATTTCTCAGCTGAATTTTAATTGGAACAGGTTATGTACTCTTTCTGCTGATGTCATGCAGTTCATTTCCAATTCTGATTCACAGGCTGGATGAAATGATTGTTTAATGAGTTCAATGTTTCTGCCTACTAACTGCTCTTATCTAACTTTTTAAATGGACAAACACAATGTGGTTATGTTCATATTGCTTCTCCTCAAGTTCAATATCTTTCTCCCAAAAAGGTGAGATGTTCATGTAGATTACACATTATATGTTGTGGATTAACTCTTCTTGAGGGTTTAAGACAGTCAGTGTATTTGTTTTAGAATGGCCCATTTGATCTTATAATACCTTTTCAATGTGTATTCATCAGGACAATTGACATCTATATCAATTTAAGAGAAACAACCATGTATACTGTATGAGAAGAGAGTGCCAAGTGGTTGGCGAGTGGGCTGTGATAGGCAGAGGTGTTACCATGAAAAATGCACAATGTGTCTTTTATTAGCAATATTCAAATTGAAATATAAGGAAATTACTGTTTCACCTGAAATGAGCGTTTTGGACCTCGAACAGTATGGATAAATGAAGTAAGGAGGCAGCTGGTGCATTCTTGCATTTGTATGGAAATGTGCCTTAAGAGGAGGATGAGCTATTTGGGGTGGTCAAGGAGTGGATTAGGGTTCTGAGGAAAGAACTACCCCTTGGGAATACTGAAAAAAGGAAGAAAGAGAAGGGGAAGATGTGGTTGGTGCCGGTGTCATGCAGAGGGCAGTGAAACTGATGGAAGTTGAACTGGTGAATACGAAGGCTGGTAGGGTGGGAGATGGAGACAAAAGAATCCCTACTATGGTTGTGGGAGGGAGGGAAGGGGTGAGAGCACACGAGGTGGAATGGACATGGTTGAAGGCCTGGTCAACCCTGGTGGTTTGGGAGAGTCCTGCATTGAGGAAAAGTGAAGGGACGTCAGAAATACTGGTATGGAACTCCGTCAGAACAGATGACAGAGATGGAAAAGCTGAGAGAATGGGATGGAGTACTTACTGGACGTAGGGTGTGAAGAAATGTTGTTGATATACCTGTGGGGTCATTGGGCTTATTGTGAATATTGGTTGATATTCTGTTCTCAGAAATGGAGATAGAACAGTTGAGCAAAGTAAGAGTCTAAGATGGTTCATGTGAAGGTGAGAGAAAGGTGGAAATTGGAAGCAAGATTAATTAAACTTTCTAGTTACAAGGAAAAGTAGAAATGGCACTGATGCCGCAATCTTTGTCTTGGGAAACAAGGTGGAGGTAAGGACTGGAATAAAGAATGTTCCATAGATCAGATAAAAAGACATGTACAGCTAAGTACCCATAAAGGTGCCCATAACAATGCTGATTATCTTGAACTTAAACTGGAGTGACTTCTCCACACCATTGCCTCCATTTCCCATGCAGATAAGCTATGAGATATATTATGCAGATGCATGGAGAAAAAACTGTTAATGCTAAACTGTGAACATTTTATTTTGCTCTGGAGATAAAGATTGTCTGAATTGTACATTTAGGAACTTACATATCAAAAAAAAATTCTCAGCTGGAATTGAACCTAAGTCCTTTTAGATGAACTGAGAACAGAAAACTATCATAGTAAATGGAGTTAACAACATCCATTTTGCGCTGAATCCAATTGATTACAGCGGTTCAATTCTCCAGTCAGGCAATACCAGTACTAATCTTATGCACAATTCACCAGATTATTGACATCAGCAATCATGTATAAACCATAAGAACTAATCCATCAAGCTGGCATTGACAGGACAAAGGAAGTGAACAATTTAAACATTATCATAATCATATACCCAATTAAGTCACCTCATCTACCCAGCAACAAGGAAGCTATGCACATTGATCACTAAATGTAAACTAAAGGCAGTTCAGAGTAACAGCAAAACAAAGAAGTATTTTGTCAAAAGTATGAGCAAACCATCTGAACCACTAAAACCTGAAGTACATAATTCTTTTTTTAACCTCTTTCTCTGCACCTTCTCTGTGGCTATAATACTGTATTTTGCACTCTGTTCTGCTACCTGTTTTTTCCCTTTATTCATTTGCAGGATGAGGGCGTCACTGGCTAGTCCAGCATTTTTTGCCCATCCCTAATTGCCTAGAGGGCAGTTATGAGTCAACCACATTGCCGTGGGTCTGGAGTCACATATGGGCCTGACCAGGTAAGGACAGCAGTTTCCTTCCCTAAAGGACCTTAGTGAACCAGATGGGTTTTTCCTGACAACTGACAATGGATTCGATGTCATCACTATACTCTTAGTTTGAGATATTTATTGAATTCAAATTACATCAGCTGCTATGGCGGGATTTGAACCCAGGTCCCCAGAGCATTACCTGGGTCTCTGGATTAACAATCCAGTGATAATATCAGTAGGCCATTGCCTCCCCTTACCTTGATGCACTTTGTATGGTACAATCTGCCTATTAAAGCCCCAAAACAACACTTTTCACTGTATCTCGGTATACGACATGACAATAAATCAAACTCAATCTTAGGCATAATAAACAGGACAGGTTTACAGGAGAGGGCATTTGAAAGCAGATGAGGGTAATTAGTTTGAGTGTGTTTATTTGGTTTTGCTGGTATCCTGAATCTCTTAATGGCAGCATGTGTAAACTTGCACAGCTTTATTTGGCATTTGCTTTTTTAGCTTTTGTTTCTTCTCCTCTCAACCATTTTCCTTAGATCAGATATCATTGGCCAAGCTTGACATTCAAACCAGGAAGAGAATGAAGCTTAGACAAAATACCTTAGTCCAAGTGCCTGCCACAGGAAGAATTCCCTCAGAGACACGGGGAATTTTAATTATCTCCTAAGAGTGGCATTTTATGAGGTGTCTGCCTGCTGCAGCACAATTACGAGAGATACTGAATTTCAATGAGGTTCAAATATTTTGCAGTACAATAATGGTTGAGGAAAGAATGACTGCTTATTGTGTCATTTGGTGTGGAACCAAGTATTTCTGGTCTGAGCCCAATTCAAGCCCAGCAGTAATAGAGACTTAGATTAGACCTGAAGCAAGCTGTAAGGTTACCTTGATCCTAAATAAGTCAGACACGGACGGTTTTCTGGTCCCAGCTTATGTGTCATCAATTCAATAAAAATAAAACTCACCCAAAAGTTATTTATTCATATACTTGATTTTATTTCACATTGGTCACGCTTGCAGTCAAAGGGAGGAACTATTAGTTTAACTTCTAGAGTTCCAATTTTGAATTAAACTAATTAACATATAATAGGTCCACTGGGGACCCACCATCAGTGCAGAGCCTGCCCTGAGGGAACAAGGCTATAGTTCAGCTGTCTGTTTTATATTACTGGTCTAAAGTTCACCCATATAAAGTTGTCACATTTTCTATAATTAACAGACTGGTCATTAGGCGTACCTGTGGGTCACATATCTGTCAGGAGTTGATTGATATGCAGCCAATAATTGCTCTGTCGCCTGCCTGTAATATTTGACTCCCATGCCTACTTGGGGAGTCAGGTTGTGGGGGTGGGGGGAAGTGGGGTGGTGGGTAGATGTTTGCATTATATATCTTAACATCAATTAGATAAAGCATTTACTCTGTGTCGAAGTGATATTGGCAGCAATAATTTAAATCAAACTGCATGTCTTCTCAATAAAACCTTGGTGTGCTTGTATCTATATTTTCTTCTTATTTTTCTCCTTTTCACTTATGGACATTATAACTAAACCCTTCCCCCTCCCTATTGCATAAAGAAAGAAACCCAGGGTCATCTTAAGTAAATTAAGTAAGGTGGTTGAAGCAAAGTTAAGATTTACTTCAAATTGGAAATATCTACCTGAACAGAGGTGGATTGAACAAGCAAAATATTTCTACAGTAAGAATGGAGATGGTGGAAACATTCAATGGATGAGGTAGTATCTGTGGAGAAATGGGAACCAAGCTGAAATTGCAGGTGGATGATCCTTCATGGAACGTTTTGATGAACCTTCTTTCCAAAAATGCAGTGCATTCCTTATGTTTTCTGTTCTTACAAGAAATAGATTGTAAGTTTGGATGACAGTGATAAGATAGTCAAAGGCAGCAGATATGCTTTCAAAATTGCATCTGTGCAAAGCGATTTTGGGTCTAAGTTATAAATAAGGAAACTGCTCTGTACATTAAAGCTATAAACCTACCCCATCTTCCCCAGTAAGATTCACCTCCGATCCTGATTATTATTTTGAACTGACGGTCGGTGTCACTTTAGTTAAAGAGTTAATAGTGATCACAAAATGCAAATGTGACGACGAAAATAGTCATTATGGGCTAAAATATTAACTTAACTCTAGCTATGACAAAGAACTAATGGTTTAGAGTGAATATAAATTAGCAACTAAATAATATTCAACAGCCATATATGATGTAACAGGATATTCAAGTTAAACAAGTCAATTGATGGGTTACACTTTAAATTTAGATTGAGTATCCTTAATCCCCGACCTTGTTTAGACAATTGTTCTTGTTCAGTCTGTGTTTTAGCTATAGTACTCAATGGAGGAAATAAAACCTTTATGTTTGACCCAGATTCAAAAATGTTGTAAACACCAGATCCAATGTGCAATGTAATGATTCCTTATCAACATTCCACTTTGCACCACTGTCTCTCTTGTGTACTTAGAAGGTTTTGCCAAATCTTGTGCTTTGGTACAATTAAATGCATTCACTTTTGACTTGTTCTTCCACATGAGGACTCACCACATAAACACAGTGGCTACAAGAGCAGGCCAGAAGCTAGAAATACTGTGGTGAGTAACTCACCTCCTGACTCCTCAAAGCCTGTCCACCATCTACAAGGCACAAGTCAGGAGTGTAATGCAATGCTCCCCACTTGCCTGGATGAGTGCAGCTCCAATAACACTCAAGAAGCTTGACACCATCCAGGACAAAGCAGCCCACTTGATTGGCATTACATCCACAAGCATTAACTCCCTCTGCCACCGACGCTCAGTAGCAGCAGTGTGTACTATCTACAAAATGCACTGCAGAAATTCACCAAAGATCCTCAGACAACACCTTCCAAACCCATGACCGCTTCCATCTAGAAGGACAAGGTCATCAGACATAAGGGAACACCACCACCTCCAAGTTCCCCTCCAAGTCACTCACCACCCTGACTTGGAAATATATCGCCGTTCCTTCACTGTCGCTGGGTCAAAATCCTGCAATTCCCTCCCTGATAGAATTGTGGGTCAACCCACAGCAAGAGAACTGCAGCGGTTCAAGAAGGCAGCTCACCACCATCTTCTCAAGGGCAACTAGGGCTGGGCAAGAAATGCTGGCCAGCCAGCGGTGCTCACATCCCACAAATGAATGGAGAAAAAAACATGAAGGGTGCTATGAAAATACAAACTGCTGTGAATGCACACTTGTAAGTAGATGAGTGCTGCAGGTACTTTAATAATTTCAGCAGAATTTAAATTTACAACTGGCTACTTAGAAGATCTGCAATTCGTCCCAGGTTATGCTGCAGAGGTGTTTGTTAGTGTCTGTGCTACAACCAGTTGAGGAAGGGAGATTGCCTCTCTCTTCTTAAAATCCCCACTCAGTCAGTCACAACAAATATTTTTATTTTCTTTTATGCATGTAACTATCATACTTAAATTAAAACTTAAATAAGCAGATCAAAAATTAAGTGGAGTCAATTTCAAGACTTGCTTTCTTGAAAGAGAATAGCATTTCATTATCAATTAAACTTGAGAAAAAGAAGAGAATGCAACATTTAACACCTACACACAACACAGATAATAAGCTTAAACACTGGGGTAGAGGGGGGAAGAGATGGATCTTGAAATGTTATTGCATTTTTAAAGTTTTATGGGCATTTAAGTTACATGGTGAAACCTTTGTCCTGATTCTTCATGCAAAGCTTGCAAATTTCTCTGAGTGGTGGTTTTTTTTAACAGGCCACTGAGTTCTGAGATTGAGAAAGAAAGATAGGCAAAGAAATTATCTTCCAGTTCTCAGCTACAATTCCATTTTTCCTTGTCTCTGCCCTTCAGCTGTTGAGAAAGGTCCATTTGTCCATTTCTGAGTCTGATCATTGATTTCCCGGGCTAAATCAAGTCACCATAGTCTGACCAGACCAGAAGGCTGCTCTCTCATTAAAGAGATAAAACTGATGGTGATTTAACTTGAGGGACCTCATGCCTCAGGCAAGGGGAAAGTTTGAGAAGGAGAGTCCTTTTTGGTAACCAAACCCCGTGCATGGATTGAACCTACACTGTCAGCATTACGCTGCTTTGCAAACCAACCAGCCAACTGAGGCAAACCAACCCTACCCAGGTTGAATACTCTGCAGACAACCATTCATCTCAATGTGTGGCAGACAGGTGTAATCAACCAGCAGAAACAGAGTCGAGTTTCAGTGCCTTTTTATAACAATCGTACTTTTGATCCTTGTTCACTAATGGTTTCGTGAATTTGGGACAACCTAGTGAGGCAATCATTTCAGCCATTTTAGGTCAGTACTTGTCCTTTACAAAACCAGTTTTTGTCCATGAAGATCCTGGATATTAGAATCTAATAACTACCGTTGAATATAGATAAATCTAGTTTCTATACCATCACAATGTATTTTGAGAGAATGTCCTTAATACAGGTATCAATTTATGACAAACAATCCTATATTTTAGGGGGATTGTCCTGTATTTTGACAGTTTGTCAGGTGGCCATTTGGTCCTGTACTTTTGAGTCTTGGGTGATGCTCACATGCAGAAGAGAGGTCCCATCATTCAAAGTGGTCACTGTGATCCAGCTCTGCATGCACAGTTGTGCCCAGTATTTTTAATGATTTGCTGAAGTCGTTGGTATTAATAAATAGGTTCTGTGGCTGATATAGTACAGCGTGATAAGAGATGCATGAGATCAAAATTGGATTTGAAAATGATAAGGTTATTTAGTGCTGTCTGCTCAGAAAAATCTGAAATTAAGAGTCTAATGACGACCATGAATCCATTGCCGATTGTCGCAATAACGCTTCTGGTTCACTAATGTCCTTTAGGAAAGGAAATTGCCATCTTTACCTGGTCTGACCTACTTCAGATCCACAGCAATGTGGTTTGACTCCTGTCTGCCCCGTGGGCAGTTAGGGTTGGGCAATAAATGTGGGCCCAACCAGCAACAACCTCATCCTGTGAATGAATTTAAAAAAGGAACTGGCATTTCACGACACACTGCCACTTCTTCTGTCAGCCAGCATGACTCTAAGTTACGCAAGGACTTCTTATTTATGGATCTCACCAGGAAAGAAAGCTATTGTAGGTATTTGTACATCAACCCTGGGATTAATTGGTTTGTTTCATAAACAGCATGGCGCCGCCGGATGTGAGTTTTAAAGCAACACTCCACTTAATGATGGCAATGGCCACAATCACCATCTTCTTGGACAGCTGTGAGAGACTGAGCCTGGGTTTCTCGTCTTGCCTTTGAGTCGTCTCTTTTTTTTGTGTGTAAACATAGATACTTTGGCATCGGCAACTAGGTGTATCTGAGTGCTTCATGCAAGACTGTTCATCTATGAGTTATTCAGCAGATTGATGGTTGAAAATAAGTTGTGAGTTTTGGTTGCTTCAACCTCACCATACCAATGCCCACTCCCCGCCCTCTCCATCAAACCCACAGGATGAAATGCAATGCACAGCAGTGCATGAAGAAAGTGGATGATCTCTGATCTCTGGTAGCACCACCTTCTCTCGGCTAATTCACGCTGACTGGGCCACCACTCACTCTCACTAACTGCACATGCCTCTCACCAAAGCTCATGGACTACAGTATTGCATCATGTCCACTCAATGGCTCCTCCTCCTCATCCTCCCGATCCATTAACCCTTCCTGTACTCTGCACTTCCTACTCACTCACTGGGTGACACTTTATCACCTTTCCTGTTCCTGTGTCACCACTAATTGTTCTTGCATCCACTTGCATCATACTCAGAGCCTCCCTTTGTAGAAATGCAGAAAGAATGAGCTGCTGCCTAGATTAATGACCCTGCATCAACTCCAACTGACCTACATATAATGACCAGACTGGTCATCTCTGACCTTCAGAACAGACCTTAGCCCAATCCCTGGGCTGCATAAACATGGATCCTGGAATCTGGTCTCTCTAAGTGCTTGACTGTCCATGGCCAAGCCCTTGACTGGAATAAGATAAGCCCCTTGACTGACTGCAGGTACCCTTCACTCCACTAATAACTACTTTCATGGCCATTTATTGAAGTACTGTAGATGCAGCGTGTTTGCCATGTAACCTGCTGCCACATGCTGCAATTTGACATTGACTTATCATTTCCCATACAGCAACATCTACACCTCCTTGGACAAGGGTTTGGGTGAGAATGGTGTCCAAGGAGCATGCAATGATGTTTTGATGAAGTCAAAGTTAGAGGAAGGCCTGCAGAAGAAAGTGGTGGGCTGCTGCCACCATGTTGCAGCGTTTAGGGAAGGAAAAGAAAAGGGAAAGGGAATAGCTGCCATGGTAGACTGGTTGGTAAGGTTAGATCACATGGGATCCGGGGGAACTAGCCAATTGGATTCAGAATTAGCTTGAAGGTAGGAGACAGAGGGTGGTGGTAGACGGTTGCTTTTCAGACTCGGGGTCTGTGACCAGCGGTGTGCCACAGGGATCAGTGCTGGGTTCACTGTTTTTTGTCATTGATATAAATGATTTGGATGTGAATATAGGAGGCATGATTAGTAAGTTTGCAGGTGACAACAAAATGGTAGCATAGTGGACAGTGAAGAAGATTATCTCAGATAACAACAGGATCTTGATCAGATAGGCAAGTGGGCCGACAAGTGGTGGATGGAGTTTAATTTGGTTAAATATGAGGTGTTGCATTTTGGTAAAGTAGATCAGGGCAGGACTTATACAGTACAGCTGTGGAAAGTATTGCTGAGCAAAGAGACCAAGGGGTGCAAGTACATAACTTCCCTGAAAGTGGAGTCACAGGTAGATAGGGCACACTTGCCTTCATTGGTTAGAACATTGAATATAGGAGTTGGGACGTCATGTTGCGGCTGTACAGTACATTGGCAAGGTCACTCTTTGAATACTGCATACAATTTTGGTCAACCTTCTATAGGAAGGATGTTGTTAACTTTGAAAGGGTGCAGAAAATATTTACAAGGATGCTGCAGGACTGGAGGGTTTGAGCTATAGGGAGAGGTTGAATAGGCTGGAGCTATTTGTCCCGGAGCACTGGAGCCTGAGGTGTGACCTTATTTATAAATAGACGAGGTCTTCTTCCTCAGGTACGGGAGTCCAGACTTAGAGGGCATAGTTTTAAGGTGAAACAGAAAAGATTTAAAAAGGACCTGAGGAGTAACTTTTTCATGCAGAGGATGGTGCATGTGTGGAACGAGCTACCAAAGGAAGTAGAAGAGGCTGGTACAATTACAACATTTTAAAGGCATCTGGATGGGTATATGAATAGGAAAGGTTTAGAGGGATATGGGCCAAATGCTGGCAAATGGGACTAGATCTGATTAGGGTATTTGATTGGCACGCTCAAGTTGGACTGGAGGGTCTGTTTCTGTGCTGTATGAAGCTAAGACTCTATGACTCTATAAAATGAGGTAGGTTGAACATACAAGGCCATAGGCCAAGTGCTGAAAAATGGTATTAGAATAGATAGATGTTTGATGATCAGTGTGGACCTGATGGGCTGAAGGCCTTTCTCTATATTATAAAAACCATATGACTCTCTGTAACTCTATTAAATGGGATGAAAATGCATGGAAGTAAGATAGAGGCCAGTTATTTGTGAGATTTCTGAAGTTGCCATTTAAAACATAAAAGGAAAATTAGAAATATTTTTCTCAATGTTGAGGTTTTGATCTGTTTCTATTTTTGCTGTATTTTCTCACATTTCTCATCACTACCTGGACTGCACAAAGAAACAGAAAATTCCCATTATCCTGGCACAGCACTTTGCAGCCTCTTTATGTCCTCCTCACAACTTGCTTTCCCACCTAGCTTTCTATAATTTGCAAACTTCTATACATTGCACTTGCCCCCTCATCAAAATCATTGATATAGATTGAAAATTAGTGTGCCAAGCATTGATCCTTAAGATACCTTCCTAGTTATAACCTATTGATACAAGAACAGCTCATTCATTCCTATTCTGTTGGTGTCCATTAAACAATCCTTAAACCATGCTAAAATAAAATCTCCAACTCCATGAATGCTAATTTTGTGAGGTAATATAATGTGTCATCTAATCAAATGCTTTGTAAAACATATTTCTGCTACATCCATTAGTCGCCTTTGGTCCATTCTTCCAGTTATAACTTCATAAACACTAAATAGATTTACCAAATATGATTTCCTTGCCTTATTGATTCTACTTTATCCTATTATATTTCTGTGAGTGCCCAGTTGCCACATCCCAAATATTTTGTGTCGTGTTCAATTGTTCTGTGTTTGATTTTGTGAATCTGCTTGCTATTGATGCTCACTGTGCTTGATTGGTTAAGCCTGTTTGTGTGCTCTGGGAAAAGTAAATAAAGCTGGAAGATAGTTGCTGGAAGCTTTTGAAAGCATGACGGAATGGATATTTTAATAAATTCTGCTTTCATTTATTTAAACAAAGTGAGATAGTGTGTAGTGATAGTGTCATTAATCTCCCAATCCAGAGATACAGACTAATATGCTGGAGACATGGATTTGAATCCCACTATGGCAAATAGTGAAATCTGAATTTAATCAATAAAAAAAGACTGGAATTAATGATGATCAGGGAACCATTGTCAATTGTTATATAGAAGAAAACATTTTGTTCGCTAATGTCATTTAAGGTAGGAAAATCTGCCATCCTCACCTGATCTGGCTTATGTACAGATCCACAGCAATGGGGTTGACTCTGAAATGGCCAACTAAACCACACAGCTTAAGGTGCAATTAAAGATGGCCATTAAATTCAGGCCTTGCTGGTGCAGCCATAAGCTATGCATGATTTAAAATCAAAGAATTGAAATATAATTTCTGCATAACCCTGTGATATAAAATATACAACATGCAGAATGGCTGGGCAGCGAGGTGGAAAAAAATATATCACCAATGGCTGGAATTTTGGTGCTCTCCCAGAATTTAACTTGCTCTATCTTGGCTGATAAATTTTGATGACAAGTGAGATTTTAAATTTGTAAATCTCGCATTGCTTAAGATTTATTTACATTGGAATATATCACAAATTGCTAAGATGTTTAAGTTGATAAACAAGCTGTCTCCTTGACTCAGTGCTAACACTCATGTCTTTGCACCATAAGGTCACAGATCAATTCCCTCTCTCCACATAACCTAGGCGAACGCATCAGTGCAATGCAGAGAAAGTACATCATTATTAGAGATACTATTTTTAGGGTCAGACATTGAAAGGAGACTTAATTTGGTTGTTCAGGTGGGTGAACAAGATACCAAATCACCATTTACATGAAGAAGAACATAACTTTCTCAATACATTGGTTTCTCACTCACTAAACAGAAATAGATTAATTAATGATCATTTATTTCATTGCTACTTCTAGGATCTTTCTGAATGTAAATTGGTTTCTATACGTGTTTAGGAAGAACTTGCAGTTGTAACAGATGATTCAGTTGTCATGATCCAAGTAGGTACTAACAACGTTGGCAGGACAAGGAAAAGGTTGTGTGTAGTTAGGATGGGGATCTAGGCATCAAGTTACAAAGCAGAACTTCAAAGGTAATGATCTTTAAATTATTACCTGAGCCGCAAGCATATTGACATGGGGTAAATACGATGATGAAAATGAATGCATTGCACAAAGTCTGTGTTGGAAGACTTGGGTTCCAGCTCATGGGGCATTGACACCAATAGATGGGAAAGTGGGATCTATATTGTTTGGACGGACCTTGCTGGGGACCGTGTTCTAGTGAGCTACATAACTAGAAGTCACTGTTTGAAAATAAGGGGTCATCTATTTAAGGCAGAGGATGAGAAGAACTTTTGTTTTGTCAAAAAGGATTGTGAGTATTTGGAACTCTCTTCCTTGAAAAGGGGTGGAGGCAGAGTCTTTGAATATTTTTAAGGCAGCAGTAGACAGATTCTTGATAAGCAAGAGGCTGAAAGGTTGCTGTGGTTGGACAAAAATGTTGAACAGTCAATGGTCATAATGAATGGTGGGGCTGGCTTGAGGTGCAAGTAGCCTACTTCTGCATCTAATTTGTAAGTTCAGAACAGTGACAGCACATCAAGAGTAATATGTGTACTTTGTTATATTCTGAGATGTTTAAAAGATGGATCAAGACCAACAAGAGAATGAAACCAAAAGGACAGTACCATGATTTTAGAATAAACTTCCTGAATGCTGATGATGTTTGTGACAGAACTTTTTTAAGTTTGATAAGGGTTGTAATGGAGAAACTTGAAAAAGAAGCAATGAATTATTTGATTAATTGGAAACATGGAAAAGAAACGATTAATCTCTTGGTTTTCATAGTAAAAACTCAATACAAATTGTTTGGGCCAAACACTTATTTGATATTCTAGATAATGGTCTGTTGTACTTAGTATCTCTCTTTTTGACATTTGTTATTCTTGCTCAGTACACTGCAGTTTACGATTCTAGCCAAGAAGGAAATATCAAACAAATTATTGACATTAAAAATTGAGAAAATACTGGTTAACTCAAGGAGGGAAAATATATATTATTCCCTTTGTTTATGTAATTCATGCCAGAGTCTTAAATTCTTACATAACACATCTTGAGAAAACATCTGTTTTCTGACAGCGACAGCCTGTCATTTGATGCTCTGGCTGTCTGGGTTGGCGTAACTTCAGTGAACCCCTTGCATGTTTGAGCAATGCAATTGTTTTAACAATATCCAACTAGCAACTCATTAGAAACCTAGCAACAAGTTTGTGCACTGTTGAGGCAATAAACAATTAAAGCGAAAATACTGTGGATGTTGGAAACCTGAAATAAAAGCAAAAGTGTAGGAAATACAAATGCTGGACAATTCTTCAAATGAGTCATATTCGTCTCAAAACCTCAACTCTGTTTCTCTCTCCAGAGATGCTGCCAGAACCTGCTGGGTATTTCCAGTATTTTCTGTTTACATTTCAAGTAATAAATTATGACACTCAAAACATTCCAGAATACAAAGGTGGACAGTCAGGCTTAAGACTGAACACTGAGACTGGCTATTGCAGCTTGCGATAAACGTGCAATTTACTTATTAGACCTCAAGTCATTTGATCTGAAAGATGACTAGTGTCAGTGAGCTGCAACATGTGAAATCCAGTAAGAGCAGGAGAGAGAAAAAAAACTGGCAAATGTGAGCAAAGAACCTTCAGTAATATTTTAACAATGACATAATTTCAGTGTGACCTTAACACAGATGTAGATATGGACAGGGCTCACGTGCAACTTGTTTATGTTCAGCAAGAGGATGAATTATGCATAAATGTGTTTGCCGCTCAGTCAGAGATTCCTGAATAACAGAAGAGAAAAGATGTTTTCAACTCTCTACTTGCAACAAGATTGAAAACACATTTTTAGTATTGTTTTCACAACTTCATTGCAACTAGCAACTCTTCTTCCAAATCTAACATATGCACAGCTTGTGTGTAGCCAACGCGCAATGAAAACAAGAGTTCTGTTGAAAGGTCATTGACCGGAAATATTCAAGGGTATTTTATAAATTAGTTTGAGGTTTGGGCCAGAGGTGGGCAGGTGCACAATTTTATGCCACCAGCTTCTGTGCCATTTCATTGCCATGAACCTGAACATGAGTTATTTTTAATAAGAGCAGCTCGAGTTTGCAAATTCGGTACAATAATTATCAATAAAAGGGCCTTTTAACGTACCTTGTTGCACCAATAGGAATTTTCCATTGCCAATTCAGCAGCTCACCCTGGTTTGAGAGGCAAGTTTTTTTTTTCTGCAGAGGGTAGCAGGTGCCTGGAATGTGTTGCCAGAGGAGGTGGGGGAGGCATATTAAATAATGACATTTAAGAGGCATCTTGACAGATACATGGAAAGGTTGAGAATAGAGGTATATGGACTGTCTAGAGGCAATAGGATCTTAGTTTAGAAAAGCATCGTGTATTGGCGCAGGCTTGGTGGGCCAAAGGGCTATTCCTGTGCTGTACTTTTTTTCTTCGTTCTAACATTGCTGTGGGTCTGGAGTCACATATAGACCAGGCCAGATAAGGACACTTCCCTGAAGTAATTGCAGAGTCAGATGGGTTATGAGAACAATGCTGACATGGTTGCCATTAGAGTAGCTCTGCATTCCAAATATAATTATTGAATTAAAATTTCACAGTCTTCCGTGTAGAATTCAAGACCTCTTCCTTAGAACATCAGTTTGGTGTTCAGGATTACTCGTCTAGTGTCATTGCAATGACACCACCACCTTGTCTGTGAAGAAACTTGTGCAGTTACTTTATTAGTCTAATCTTTAATCTTATTGAAAGGTGATTTAATATTAAAATTTACCACCCTCCAAACTGTTTTGGGGACGACGTTAATTGCAGAAAAAATTTCAGAATCCAAACTCAATAACTTTTTCGTTGGCAAAAGTCATTTTTTTGGGCTTCGCTATTGTTGCCTTGACTGCATCAATGTCTAAAACCACTTAAATGCAAACAGGTGGAAATGTCCCTGAAGATCACCGCAAGTACACAAAATCCAGCCAAAACCTGAAATCTGTTGAGTTCTTTTAAAAGAACGGCATTCAGGTCATATTCAACTCCGAAAATTGTCAAGGATTTTCCACATGCGATCACTATATTCTAGTAAAAGGAACTTAAGACAAATTTTGGTCATTATAGAATTTGAACAAACCTGGTTCAGAATTAGATTGAATTCCAGCAGGCATCATTGGATCTTTGATACTTGGTTCATGGTTGATGTTCAAAATACAACTTCTCACTTTGATTCCTTTGGTAAGCTCTAGCTGATACCCTAGCAATCCATAACTCAGGCAATTGTGAATAAAATACAACTACTCGCCATCTTACAATAGTTTGTCAAAACTTTCCCTTCTCCTGCTACACAAAGGCTCATAAGGAGATTATTTGAAAATAGCAAGTGGGTGCTGTGCTACTCAGAACTCCTGGTTTTGGCATATGATTTTGGGGAGATTAGTGCTTTGAATTTGTGTGGAGGAGGTTAAGGCACCTGCAAGTCAGCGCACAATGCTAACTGGGAGCAATTCCTTGGAGTGTTATCTGTAGTCTTCATATCCTTCCAATGAATTTGTAGACTGAATGAGCTGAGAACCATGGCAGAATTTCAGGATGCCTCAGTGACTGGGGATTGAGCACACAGGTTTGGATCAGGTACTGCAGGTCCTAATAGAAGAGTTCAAAAGAAAATATCCCTTTCCTGGGACCCTCATCACTCTCCTGTGGCTCATTGTACTAGCAGCTAGAGATGGTGGCATGATGTCACCAGACAGCCTAATGCTGTAGGGAATTAGTGTTCACATCTCAGTTAATGGCTTTTAACTTCAATCAATTGATAATTCTGGAATTGGAAACCAGTCTCAGTAATGCTGACCATGATTCTACCATTGATTGTCATAATGTTTCTCTAAAGTACTTTAGGAAAAGAAATCTGCTGTCCTTACTTATTGTGGTCTATACATGACTGCAGACCAACAGCAATGTTAACAGCCCTCTGCAATGGCCTGGCAAGCCAATCAATTCGTGCAATGGTCTTACCAGCAATGATCACATCCTGTGAAAGAGTATTTTTTTTTAACGGCTCTGCCTGGACACATGTCCTTCCCTCTCCCATTCCACTCCGACTCCTGTCCAAGACCAAAGGAAACCTTTAGCAAGGTACTTCAGGATTAAACACTTCTTTCATTCTGGTCACTCCTATAGGTGGTTAATAAGGTGGTAGCACGTTATTCTTGCCTTGCAGTCCTCAGAGAATTTCCTGAATGAATGTTCATAACATATTGGTGAAAGTAGGGACATAAGAAATTGAAACAGACCATGAGGCTCCTTGACCCTGCTCCACCATTCAACGTAATCATTGCTGATCTTCTGTTTTTCCTGTCCTTTCCTCTTGTCCTTAGATTCCCCAGATTACTTGTTTATCCCAGTAAGATTGTTAACAATGAAACAATGTTGTGGCATAGGAAACGCTAAATATTCTTTGAGGCAAGAAGGTTCCCTATGTGTCAATTCTAAATGAAAAATCTCTTAACTGTTCCTTATGTTTGGATTGCTCAAGTTGTAACAAAATGCCTCAGAACATGCCCCCCCACCCAACCCCATTGTGTCTCAGAAATCCTTTTCAAACCTGCAACCACAAGTGAACAGTCAGTGTTGAACATGACATTAAGCAGCACTTGAAATCTTCAGCAAATACTTTCTTACTTCAATTCACCTGGTCACTGTGAAATGAGCCAGAAGTCACATGACACCAGGTATAGTCCAACAGGTTCATTTGAAATCACTAGCTTTTAAAACACTGCTCCTTCGTCAGGTATAAAAGCAGTGCTTCGAAAGCTTGTGATTTCAAATAAACCTATTGGACTATAACCTGCTGTCATGTGACTCCTGACTGTGCGCACCCCAGTCTAACACTGGCACCTTCATATTGTGAAACAAAAGCTGAGCCACCAAAATGATGCACAATCTCTTTAATGGATGCTAGCAGCCAATGTAATTGTCAGTCAGACCCTTAACCACAGTCTAGCAGGTGTTTTCTAGCATGCATTTCAACTTTTTTACCAAGATAATAACTTGTGCTTTAGGGTAAGTTAAAAGGGCATCACAGCTGGGCATCACATCCTGGTCACTTCAGAGTATCTTTACCATCTACAGTATTCAGGTTAAAAAAATGGCCTGAAATAATAATACTGCTCAGTTTTGGCACTTTCTTAAGCCATTCAGAAATGTATCAAATTGTTTCACACGACATATTACTTAGCAATTTGTTATGTAGAAAAATGCGCACAGCAAAATCCCCCTCATTGCAAAAGAATACAATTTGAACCTACTCTTTCGAGTTCCAGATTTCAATTAGTCCTGACTTTAAACTCAACCCTTTAAAGTGATACTGACCTGAGCAACTCAGCATGTTACAGCTGTCATCTGCTTAAATCAAGCAAGAAAAAAGCACTCATTTTCATACAGTACCTTTACTAACCTCAGGGCATCTGAAAATGCTTTATATCCAATGGAGTACTTTTGAACTGTGGTCACTGCTGTAATGTAGGAAACAAAGCAGCCAATTTTTCACATATCAGTCAGTGCATCACGCAGTGGGAGGACAGGAAAATTACTTTCTTAATATTGTGTCAGGGGTGAGCCTTGGCTCAGTGGTTTCACACTTGCCTCTGGGTTCAAGTCCCACTCAACAGACTTGAGTACATAATCGCCATTGCTGAGGGAAGCTATTTTATGGATGAAACATTAAACCGGGGCCTTGTATGCTCCCAAAGGCAGATGTGAAACATCCTAGATACTATTTTGAAGAAGAACACAGGAGTTTTTTTCCATTGTCCTGGCTGACAGTTCTTCCTCAACCAATGCCTGAAACGCAAATTGTCTAGCAATTTATTTAATTGTTTTTTTGTAGGGGGTTACAAAATGGCTGTCATTTTACAAGATTGCAACTGTAACTACATAAGTGACTTCACTTCAAAATAAATTGTTATCTGCAGAGTGCTCTTGGATATCCCATAATCAAAAAGACTGTATGAAAGTGGAATTTTAAAGAAAAAGAAGTCATATTTAACAGTACTTTTGCATAACAATGTGAGAAAATGCTCACTGTTTCATTAAGTATCGCTTCCCAAACCAGCAGAAATTTCAAAAGAGAATCTATCCTCGTCTCCAAATTACAGTGAAAGACTCACTCTTTTAGAATGAGCAAAAATAGCTCATGGATTCCTTAATATATGGAATGAATTTAATCATATTTCCATTAAAATAGTTGAAACATTGAAATCCTCCCAAAATGAAGCTGGCCATTCGATGCTCACAACGCATGAGCAAAAATTTTAAAATATCATGCTTCTCTTTTTTTCACATCCTACTAGAAGGAATATTTGTGTCTTTCAGGGTAGCCAAGAATATTCACAAATGGTGCTTATAAATTATTGCATGGCCACATACTTAAGGTTAATGAATGAGAAAATGACAGCAAGAAAAAGTACAATTCCTGGACACCTCCCAGTATAATTAACAAAAGGTAACAGATCTCATAACTACACATAGAGACCAGCAATTTTTGTTTAGGTACAAAGGAAGGTTCACATAGGGATAGAATCTTTCCCACAAATGCACAAATGACTCATTGCTTCCTAAAAAATAAAAGATTTACATCTTATATAAATATAGATTTTCTTTAAAAAAGCACAAACCATTCCAAAGTAATTTACAGACAAGGAATTATTTAGCTAATCAAAGGGTGAGGGTGAAAGTTTGCAGGGACTTAGGTGCAAAAGTGGGGCAATCAGATCAGCCATGATCCTTTGAATGGCAGAGCAGCCTCAATGGGCCAAATGGCCTACTGCTGGTTCTAAATTATGTGTTTGTATGTATGTAAGTAACTTTAAAATGTAATCACAGCTGTAATGTAAGAAATGATGCGGTCATGTTTTGGCAAAACACCTGTTCATGATACTTTAAAGATCTATGCACCTGAACCCCAGTTCACTGTGGACATCTATTGTATTTAACTACATATCATCAAGAAAGTACCCTGATCTATCCTTTTTCAACCCAAATGGATAATCTCACACTTGCTTACATTGTACTCCACTCACTACAGTTTTGCCCATTCATTTAGTCAATCAATAACTTTTTTGTAATTTTATGCTGTCGTCTACACTATCTATAATGTCAGTGGAACACAGCAGGCCAGGCAGCTTCAGAGGAGCAGGAAAGCTGATGTTTCAGGTCAGGACCCTTCTTCAGAATTTTCTGAATATCCTGAAGAAGGGTCCCGATCCGAAACGTCAACTTTCTTGCTCCTCTGATGCTGCCTGGCCTCCTGTGTTCCTCCAGCTCCACACTGTGTTATCCCTGACTCTAGCATCTGCAGTTTTACTATCTCTGTCTATAGTGTCACCCAACTTTGTGTCGTTAGCAGATTTGGATTTATGACTTTCTATGCCGTTGTCCAAGTTGTTAATATAAAATGTGAATAATTAAGGCCCGAATACGGATTCTTGTGGGACACCACTGGTCACATCCTGCCAATCTGAGTACCTACCCATCATTCCTAGTCTCTGTCACCTGCCACTTAACCAATTTCCCAGCAACGTCAGTAATTCATCCTCAAAGCCTTAGGCTTCTACTTTAGTTAATAATCTCTAACGTGAGACTTTATCAAATGCCATATAAATAACAGCCATAGATAATCCCTTGTCCACGACCTTGGTCATCTCTTCAAAACATTCAGCAAGGTTAATGAGGCATGACCTATCTGTTATGAATTCATGACAACAAGGTGCAGGGCTGGATGAACACAGCAGGCCAAGCAGCATCA
>NC_063350.1:14157499-14249750 GCF_021869965.1 Rhincodon typus
TTTTCTGATGAAGGGTCTAGGCCCGAAACGTCAGCCTCTCTGCTCCTGTGATGCTGCTTGGCCTGCTGTGTTCATCCAGCCCTGCACCTTGTTGTCTCGGATTCTCCAGCATCTGCAGTTCCTACTATCTCTGTTATGAATTCATGCTTGTTCTCCCTGATTACCTGGAAATTTTCAAGTTGTTCAGTTACCGCATCCTTGATTATGGACTCCAATAATTTCCCCACCACAGACGTTAGGCTAACTGGTCTGGTTTTCCTTTTTTACCCTTCTAAAAAAAATAGTGGACTGACATGTGCAATTTTCCAATCCAGAGGGACAGCTCCTGTGTCTAGGGCATTCTGAAAGATTATAGTACTGAATAGTACTGAAGACTTGTGCTCCAAAACTTGCCGCTCCCCTAGCCAAGCTGTTCTAATGCAGTTACATCACTGTTGTCTACCCAGCAATGTGGAAAATTGTCCAAGTATGTCCTGTACACAAAAAGCAGGACAAATCCAACCCAGCCAATTATCGCCCCATCAGTCTACTCTCAATTACCAGTAAAGTGATGGAATGAGTCATCAACAGTGCTATCAAGCAGCACTTGCTCAGCAATAACCTGCTCAGTGACGCCCAGTTTGGGTTCCACCAGGGCCACTCAGGTCCTGACCTCATTACAGCCTTAATTCAACCATGGACAAAAGAGCCGAATTCCAGAGGTGAGGTGAGAGTGACAGCCCTTAGTATCAAGGCTGCATTCAATTGAGGGTGACATCAAGGAGCCCTAGCAAAACTGGAATCAATAGATATCAGGGGGCAAATTCTCCAGTAGTTGGAGGCATACCTGACACATAGGAAGATGGTCGTGGTTGAACATAAGACATAGAACAATACAGCACAGTACAGGCCCTTCATCCCACAATGTTGTGCCAAACATTTACCCTAATCCTAAGGTCTATCTAACCTCCACCCCTGCCTTATACTATCATCCATATGCCTGTCTAATAGCTGGTTAAATGCCCCTAATGAGGCCGACTCCACTACCCTGTCCAGCAATGCATTCCACACCCCGACCACTCTCTGTGTAAAAAGCCTACCTCTGATGTCTCCCCTATATCTAACTCCAATCACTTTAAAACTATGCTCCCTCGTAATAGCTACCTCCACCCTAGGGAGAAGTCTCTGGCTGTCCACTCTATCTATACCTCTGATCATTTTGTATACCTCTATCAAGTCACCTGTCAACCTTTATCATCCTAAAGAGAAAAGCCTTAGCTGTCTCAACCTTTCCTCGTAAGACCTTCCCTCCATTCCAGGCAACATCCTGGTAAATCTCCTCCGCACCTTTTCCAACGCTTCCACAGCTTTCCTGTAATAAGGCAACCAGAACTGGATACAATACTCCAGATGTGGCCGAACCAGGATTTTGTATAGCTGGAACATAACTTCACGGCTCTTGAACTCAATCCCTCTATTAACGAAAGCTAACACACCATACGCCTTCTTAACAACCCTATCCACCTGCGTGGCAGCTTTCAGGGGACTGTGGACATGAACCCCAAGATCCCACTGCTCCTCCACACTGCCAAGAATCTTTCCGTTAACCCTGTATTCTGCTTTCAAGTTTGTCCTTCCAAAATGAATCACCTCACACTTTTCAGGGTTAAACACCATCTGCCACTTCTCAGCCCAGCTCTGCATCCTATCAATGTCCCTTTGTAACCTAGAACAGCCCTCCACACTGTGCACAATGCGACCCACCTTCGTATCGTCCGTGAACTTACTAATCCACCCTTCCACTCCTACATCCAAATCATTTACGAAAATCACAAATAGAAGAGGACCCAGAACAGATCCTTGTGGTACACCATTCGTAACCGAGCAGCATGTTGAGTATTTTCTGTGCACTACCACCCTTTGTCTTCTAAGGGTCAGCCAATTCTGAATCCAATCTGCCACATTTCCCCCTATCCCATGCCTCCTTACCTACTGCATGAGCCTACCATGGGGAACCTTATCAAACGCCTTACTTAAATCCATGTATACCACATCCACTGCTCTACCTTCATCCACATGTTTGGTCACCTCTTCAAAGAATTCAGTAAGGTTTGTGAGGCATGACCTACCCCTCACAAATCCATGATGACTATTACGAATCAAACTGTGCCTTTCCAAGTGATCATAAATCCTATCTCTCAAAGCCCTTTCCAATAACTTGCCCACCACTGATGTAAGACTAACTGGCCTGTAATTTCCGGGTTATCCCTATTTCCTTTTTTGAACAAGGGAATGACATTTGCCTCTCTCCAATCTTCTGGCACTATACCCGTGGACAGTGAGGACGAAAAGATCGTCGCCAAAGGCCCTGCGATCTCTTCCCTCGCTTCCTATAGAATCCTTGGATAAATCCCATCAGGCCCGGGGGACTTATCTATCTTCAAGTTCCTCAAAATCCCTAGTACATCTTCCTAACTAACATTGACCTCCTCTGGCCTACCAGCCTGTTTCACACTGTCCTCCTCCACAACCAAGTCCCTCTCAGTTGTGAATACCGAAGAAAAGTATTCATTAAGGACCTCTCCTATCTCTTTAGGTTCCGTGCACAAATTCCCTTTACAATCCTTGATTGGCCCTTGATCATTCCAGCAGTGACCCTTACCTCCCACATCCTGCAAGAGGAGCATGTAACTGCCCTAGCTTTGATTCCCTCTACTCTAGATTTCATTGGAGGTCAATCATCTCAGATCCAGGACATTTGTGCAGGAGTTCCTCAGAGTAGCAGCCTAGGCCCAACCATCTTCAACTGCTTCATCAATGACCTTCCCTCCATCATAAAGTCAGAAATGGGAATGTTCTCTGATGATTGCACAATGTTCAGTGCTATTCACAAATCCTCAGATACTGAAACAGTCTGTGTTCAAATGCAACAAGATCTGGCCAATACGCAGGCTTGGGCTGACAAGTGGCAAGTGACATTTGAGCCACACAAATGCCAGGCTATGACCATCTCCAATAATAGACAATCTAACCACCACCACTTGGTGTTACCATCACTGAATCCCCCACTATCAACATCTGGGGGTTATCATTGACCAGAAACTCAAGTGGACTCACCACATAAACATAGTGACTACAAGAGCAGGTCAGAAGCTAGGAATACTGTGGCGAGTAACACACCTTGTGAATACCCAAAGCCTGTCCACCATCTACAAGGCACAAGTCAGGAGTGTGATGCAATGCTCCCCACTTGTCTGGGTGAGTGCAACTCCAACAACAAGAAGCTTGACACCATCCAGGACAAAGCAGCCCACTTGATTGGCACTGCACCACAAAAGCATTCACTCCCTCCACCACCGATGCTCAGTAGCAGCAGTGTGTATTATCTACAAGATACACTGCAGAAATTCACCAAAGATCCTCAGCACCTTCCAAACCCATAATCACTTCCATCTAGAAGGACAAGGGCAACAGATACATGGGAACACCATCACCTTCAAGTTGCCTTCCGAGCCACATACCATCCTGACTTGGAAATATATCACCGTTCCTTCACTGTCATTTTGTCAAAATCCTGGAATTCCCTCCCTAATAGCATTGTGGGTAAACCTACAGCAGTTGGACTACAGCGGTTCAAGAAGGCAGCTCACCAACACCTTCTCAAGGGCAACTAGGGATGGGCAAGAAATGCTGGCGAGTCAGCGATGCCCACATCCCACAAATGAATAGAAAAAAGCTAGGGCTCTTACAACGTACACAATTGTAACATATTCCTGATCTTGTCCTGTTGCTGAACGATATTTAAACATTGCGACAAGTAGTCAAAGCTTTTCTTCTTATACTCATCAGGAGAAGATAACACAAGAAGATGACCTGTAAAAAGCAGAACCCTATTCATACATGAGAAAAGGGTGTTGCTTGGTTGGGCCATCATTGAAATGGAGATGCAGCAAGAACAGCTAACTGTCAATCTTAATTCTTAAGCAGGCAGGTAGGTTTCTTTTCTTCACAGAATCCCTACAGTGTGGAAACAGTCCATTTGGCCCAACAAGTCCACACTGACCCTCCAAAGAGCATCTCATCCTATCTCTGTTACCCTGCACCTCCCATGGCTAATCCAACTAGCCTTTTTCTCCCTGGATAAAATGGCCAATTAAGGTGGCCAATCCTCCTAACCTGTACATCCATGGATTGTGGAGGAAACCAGAGCACCCAGAGGAAACCCACACAGACATGGGGAGAACATGCAAGCTCCAAACAGATTGTCCCCCAAATCTGGAATTGAACCCTGGCGCTGTGAGGTAGTAGTGCTAACCACTGAGCCACAATGCTGCCCCAACATACGTCAGATTATTTTTTGCTTTTCAAGTTATGTTTGGTTGCATATTTGAATTTCTATGCAAGGATTATTATATTAGATTAGTTATTTATGAAATTTGACGTCACCTGAAGAAGGAATAGTGCTCCAAAATCTTGAGATTTTGAATAAACCTGTTGGATTAACCTGGTGTCCTTTTGACTGTTGACTTTGTCCATCCCAGTCCAACTCCAGCACATCATTTGCGGGTAAGAGGGTGACTTCCACCATTGGTTTCACCACCTGTGTAATGCCTAAAAGGTGTCCACCATGCTTAGCTATTTGGTTTTGAAAAATTTAATATTTTACTTAGAACGAATGTTTGTTTGTTTCTTAATAGTATTAATTGTTTCATGTTCCTCACCAAGCATTTGTCTGAGGTGACACTGAGTAGCTTTAATGGTCTACTTTATAGCTACTATGTGCACATGGGCAATTTCATATGTAAGTTAGATCCCAAGTTGCATCATAGGAACATTATTAACAATCTGATGTACAAAATCATGGGAATGGTGAAAGATAGATATTATCCTTAAACCAATGATCTGAAAATGTTTGCTCAGCATGTGGCTATCAGTTGATGTTGATAAGTCAATGCTTTTCTTCAGAACTGTTGATAATGTTTTCTGAAAGCAAAAATGTTTGGGAGATTTGAATAGACTATAAATAGTCCATTTCCAGTGTCAGATCAGTTACAGGGTGGACATCTGTAACCTAGCCAGGAGTCACCCCATGTACAGCAGCTAGTACTGATGAGTACAAGATAATTGGAAAGTTGCTGTTAATGTGGAATGAAAACACCACTTTTGGTAAGCAAGTGCAGTTGAGGAAATTGAATGCAAGTGTTTGGGGAGCTCAAGGAAATGGTAAGGAGGTGTTTTATTTTTGTACCACTCTCCCTAAATGAATGGTTTGTGCTCAACAAGGCAAGAAGCTAGCTGAGCATCTAGTAATTGGTTATGGTCTTTTCTTATTTTAATTCTTATTTAATTTGGGAAAGTGAGCATTACCTAGGATTGGAAATGAGGGTCAGAGAATGATAAGGGATGGGGAACACATTGAGTGGGTTTTGAATATTCGGGGTTATATTGCATTCAGGGATACTAGGAATGTAAGAAAGTGGAGACCTCGTGATAATTCTTTGATATAGATTCTAATTGGTCAGACTGTTGCTATGAGAATGCAGCAGAGATTGACCATCTACATAAAACTGTTTTCTCCCCATGAAATGAGTGCAATATATAAATAAATTCCTTTTGCTGACATTGAGTAGGGCCCTGCATAAGAATTTTTATAACTTCTAGCACACACAAATGCATCACACTACAAGGTCAACTGATTATCTTAAGATGGTTTCTGGTGTAACTCATAGCATAGTCCAGGTTAAATTATTTCCAATAGCATAACCAAGTTTAATGGTGAACATGCTGTTCTGAGCGTCATAAGCACCGGCTGGTTGAGCGCAGTCAACATCATCCCCAAGGTCAAAATGGAGACCATACGAGATGCTAGAGTTGGGCATTACTTTAATTTGCAATTCCTGTTAAATTCCAGGATTACCATCAAATAAGTGGAACTGCAGGACAAATATTTTAAAATTCTGTCCAAAAATCATGAACAAAATGATGACTGATTTTTATTTTCTAAAAGATCACTGTTTCGTTATGCAATCTGTGATAGCTCTCCAATTTAGGAAGTTAAGTCATTCGATGAAGCGAAACTTGACGAGTGAGAATAAGGAGATAGCAAGAACTGCAGATGCTGGAAGTCAGAGTCGGTACAGTGTAGAGCTGGAAGAACACAGCAGGTCAGGTAGCATCAGAGGAGCAGGAAAGTCGACGTTTCGGGTTGGGAAGGGTCCTGACCCAAAACATCGACTTTCTTGCTCCCCTGATGCTGCCTGACCAACTGTGTTCCTCCAGCTCCACACTGCATCAATCCTGGTGAGAATAAGGAGCTCAGTTGTCATCGGCTTCAAAGTAATGAAGTTTCCGAATTTTGCGTACAGCTGGGCTTTAAGATCACCTGTAAAATTGTCTCCACACAAGCCTGCAAAGCTTGGATCTCATCTTATGGATACGTTGCTTTGCAGCTTCCAGCACCTCCTGTGTCTCATCCTGGAAGTGGCCAATAAAAACCTTTCCAATTTGGCAAGGCACCAGACCATGGAATGGTCAATAGGACGCTATTTGACACGATCCACAAGTCTTAGGACCTATGCCCTATATACCTCACATTACACTGGCACTGAAATTCATTATTCACTTATGTGGTTTAAGTTTAAGTTCTGTACTACAAAGAATAGTTACAGAATCTGCTGAGGTGAGGAAACCATTAGCTTTATTGAGGAACATTTTACTCTGGCTCTATCTTGGCATAAGGTTGTGAAAGCAAGATCATATAACATTGCTTCACCTGTTGTGATGATGCATAATGTGTTTTTTTAGCACATCACGTAATCATGTTTAACTCCTTAGGCTACAGATGGCACCTCTAAGAATGCAATGTTCCCTCACTGCATCAGAATGTCAATCTTCATTTTTGTGCTCAACTCCTGGAGTGGGACTTTTGCCTCTCAATTAGATGATTGCGGTTTCAAGAGCCACTTCAGGATTTGTGCTGGAGTGTTTCCAACTGAACCACGGTTGACACTTCTAAGCTTCCTTAGCCATCAAACTATCCAAGACAAAGCAAAGCCATGTCATTCTGGAATTAGTTTGTCCCTCACAATCCATTCTGTCTTCCAGTTTTACAAAATAGTTCTTTAATCTCCAACTTTGAGCACATAATGAAAAACAGAAGGATAAAAGTGTTGAAGTCTACAACTTAATATATGTCAATATACAATTTTTACTAGCCATGTGTTAAAATCATCAAAATTTGTTTATTACAATGAACTGAGCACATTGGCCAAATATTTACTGTAATGTAAGTCACCAACCTGTTCTTCATTATCAGTTCAGGGACGTGTAAGTTAATAGGAACTGCGACCTAATGTAATGCCCCAACTCCAGCTTCTGGTCTGGTATCCATTTTTCCAGAAAGCAGCACATTGGCCATTTTCTCTTGTTTGTGAGGTAAATCCGTTTATTAGGGGAACTCATTCTTTATTGCTTCTTCTTCCCGTACCAGCTCCCCAACGGATTTTTGATGTAATGAAGCTTGTTGAACATTTACATTTTTTTTGATTGAGAGAAGGTTTTCCCAGGATCAATACAGCTTTTTAGCTGATCACTGCACTTACTGATAACCTTCAGGGCTCAAGCAATACTGACTGCATACAGAAGGCTGCAAATTTTCAAAACTCAATACATTCAGCTTAGATTTCTACACCAATAAAAAATGTCAATTGAATCTTTCCTTTGATTCACGGTGGTGAACCCAATGACTTTACTTTTTATAGCACTTGCATTTAACATGAAATAACCTGCACATTATAATAACCCTATGTGACAAGGATATTGTGAGTAAATATCCCATTTTTCACATTCTTTGCTAGGTCTCTCCCTACATAAGCCTCTCCAATCAAATTGCAGCCCAGTCGGTGCTGTGCCCCAAACTGAAGTGGGATTGCTAGGAGTGCTGGAGAAAGGCCAATGATCTGCAATGGTAAGGATCACTATGTTCTTTTGGCTACCTGACACTCACATGGACACCACTCACTCTAACGCCGCCATTGCACATACCTTCTCACCAAGGCTTGTGGACTACAAATTCCAGTATCATTTCCAATTGACTCTAATGCTAACCCTAACTGTTCCACAGATGACACATGTTTGTCACAAAAACAGCTGGCTCATGCTGCAGCTGTAATGTTGACCAGAACATGGTGCCCAAAAGTAACGTGCCTATTCCTTTTACTGCCATTTGGGTCCAGGCTGGTTTGGTCTGGTGGCATGGCTTCCTGTGGCAGTCCCTGTGAAAAATAACTGCCCTTCTCACTACCAATCTATCCATCATGGCCGCCAGGTTCACAAAGCAGAGAATGAGCTTTTCTTTCCCCTTGGCTCTAATGGTGAATGTCCACAATGTGAGGTGCAGTTTCTCGATAGCAACACCTGAGGTGTGTAGCTAGGCTTTAAATATACTGCCAGATGCGTGACCCCCAGAAATTTCCATCAATGGGGAGCACTTCCACCTTCGCACCCACCCCATCCTCCAACCACTAACCCTCCCTTTCTCTACACTTCCTTATCATACACCGGGATATCTTGCCACCTCTCGTGCTCCTACATCGCCACTAGCGGCTCTGGTATCCATTTCCATCATACTCAAACTCTACTTTTGTCTTATTGCAGGAAAAAGTGCTCATCCTCAGACTGATATCACCATAACACCCTAATTGACCTACTCATAATCTCTGAGCTGGTTGCACTTAACCCACAGGACTGGTTGTAGCCCAGAGCCTGGACTGCAAGGACACAGATCCATACACTCTGGTAGGACCAAGCACCTCTCTAAATTCCTGGACTGGAACCAGATGAGTCCCTTGACTGGCTGTGGCAGTACCCTGAGTTGATCATAATTCCCTTTCAACTCTTAAACACTGATCCCCTTTGACTTTCAGACATGGCCATTTGCCTGAAGCACATGTGTATCACATAAACTGCTGGCACATGCAAGAGGTGAGATGTTGACACAACATAGTGCCACAAATCAACATGTTTATTTCCTTTATTATTTAGTGTTCCACAGCACACTTACCTCTCCCTTGCCACTAAAATAAACTATGCAAACCAGGGAAGGTCAGCAATCTGTAACTGAGCACTAGAAACCCTGTACACTAAGAAAGTTAAGAGCCAAATGATGAGTCCTGCAAATTAATCTAGCAAAAGCATGTAAGTCATAGATATCCTCGGAGCTCCAAATAAAAGTGTTGAGGAGTTGAAGTGCTTAGCTCCCATGATAATGTGGTGAGGTTGGTGTTTTGTCAATGCCAACTTTTGCGGAGAGAATAGTGTCCATTGGAATGTACAAGGATATTGTAGTGAAGAAGCAGTTGGATGGTACCTGGGACATTTATTCAGAGAGCTACGGACATCTGCTCGGATTTACATGTTGGGAATTTGTACTGTCTGCTGTTTTAAGGAAGGAGTGGAGATTCGGAAGTTATGTGTTAATAAATGGGGTTGGGTTTAAACAGTATGCAAAAACATGGAAACAAGATGGCCACCACTCAATGGAAAGTTTCTGAAGTCTCCACTGAATATTTGAGGGAACAATTGCAAAATCTTCTCATGACGTTGAGATTCTGATCTTTTTCATTCTGTCCAATCTTTTCCATCTTTCTTACTGTTGTTCATGCCACACCAGCAACAGTAAAACTCTCCCCTCTATGCTTAAATATTGCTGAAAAGATAGACATATTGCTGACGTTTTTTGCCTTGCATTCATCAGGAAAAACATAAGAATGTCAAATTTCAAACTGTATGCAAATGCTGGGAATCTGAAACAAACACAGAGAATGCTGGAGCAACTCAGCAAGTCGAGCAGCATCTGTGGAGAGAGAGAGACAGAGTTAGTGTTTCGAGCCCAGTCTGACTCTTCTTCAAAATGAGGACTTGGTGAAATTTGAACCTAAAGCATGTCCTGAGAGCATTAGCCTGGGCCTCTAGGTTATTATTGTTAATACTAGTAACTACTGTTACTCTAGGATAAGGGCCAGGGTTCAATTCCAGCCTTGGGTGACTGAGTGGAGTTTCCTCCGGGTGCTCAGGTTCCCACCTGCAGTCCAAGGTTGTGCAGGCTAGGTGGGTCGGCCATGCTAAATTCTCCTGTGGTGTGCAGGTTATGCTGATTAGCGATGGTACCTGCAGGGTTACAGGGATAGGGGGTTGGGTGGGATACTCTTCACAGGGTCAGCGCAAATTAGTTGTGCTGAACAACCTCTTCCTGTACTGCAGGCATTCCATTATTATTAGCATCTCCCCACATACTCCCAAAATACTGGTCACGTATAATACATCTTTCATGATTAACTCCTTAGAAACTTGGTTTATAGCAGTGAGGGAATATGGCAGTGCAAGGCAATCAGAAAATTTTCTTCCGACCAAATTGTAACCCACACTATTTAAATTCCACTTGCAGAAAGAAACATTACAGGACATCTTTTGTTGGTTTGATACAAAGCATGAAGCCCAAAACCATGCTGAACAACTATACTGTTACATTTGCATCAAATACATTCAATCTTATTTAACACCAGGCACTAACCACAGCCAAGTGACTAGAAATAAGAGCCTGAGTGCTAAACTCCAAGGTCCTGACTCTGACCTTCAATGTTTCTTTACTTGAAAAGCAGAAAGATAGACTGCAGTAAATCACAAGATGTTCATGACCTAAAAGAATTAAGTAACACTAGCTTTAGAAGTATTCAATAGATGTTGAGCTTGGAAAGGACAGAAGTCCTGCCAGGAGGTTCAGAGCACCTCCTGCAGGTCAAGATGAAAAGAAAGCAAGCAGGAATCTAGGCCAGGGAATAAAAGAATCAGTCAAACCCTTTCAAACTGCCTCTATGTGCCTATTAAATAAAGCTATGGGCAAGAAATGTCAGCTGGAGTTAGGAAAGACATGTCTTCCACAAATGATCACACTGCATTGCAAATTAAACAATTAAATGTGCATAAAGTATTGTACATTTGAGAAATTTTCAGACAGCTGTCTTTCAGCGTTAGCTGGTGGGATTCAGTTATCAATATCAACTGAATAAGATGGAAGAGGATATGTCTAAAATGTCCTTCAATCCACTGGATCTGCAATTAATAATGTTCTTTTTCCTTTTTAAAATAGAATATCCAGAAACTGGTGTTCAAGCTATTTTGAACCATATTACTTGCTACGAGAAATGCTTTTGCAAGCAATAACCTTAAAGCTTTTGTTATGTAAAGTCTTCAAATCAAAACGAGTTGCACCTTGAAAATGCCCCAAAGGTGATGGTGAAAGGGATGGTAATGTACAATATCACTTTCAAGCGTTAAGTGAATTCACGCAAACAGTTATCATTAGGTCACATCAATCTTTGCTTCCTTTTGAACTGATATTTGGACCTTGAAAGAGAAACTTTAATATTTCATCAAAATACTCATCAAGCACAATTTTAAGAATTACCCTGCAACGTCATAATCTATTCCCTTGATGTGTCCTAGTTGTGAATTCTGTCCTTTCCATTCCTTCTTGCACCATGTTACAAAATTCTCTCACAGTAGCGTGGAAAAGTGTTCTTTTAATATTAGAATTAAACAGTAGCTGTGTAAAAGAGGACCATAATTTGCTGTAGCAGAACAGTTAAATATACTGTGAGTTATAAACTTGCCTTTGCCTGTTTAGGTTTTTAAATCATTCGTGTTGCAAATTGCTGGAAGTGTGAGCTGTGAATGGTACAGAGCATGTGGATGCCAAGTGAGAATGACAAGCAACATAGATCTCTGTAACCAATTGGACTGAAAAACTGTGAACTAAACAGGGCATGACCTGAGAAGAAAATTTTAATTAGAGCGGATGCAGTAAATGTCAAATCAAGGTCAAAAATCACAGGATACTAGACTATATTCCAACAGGTTTATCTGAACACACTAGTTTTCGAAGCATTGCTCCTTCCTCAGTACGACACCTGAAGAAGCATCAACGCATTGAAGTGCGTCCAAATAAACCTGTTGGACTATGCCCTGGTGACGTGTGATTTTTGACCTTGTCCAACCCAGTCCAACACCAGCACCTCCACATACTGTCAAATTAGGTACACAAAGAAAATAAAGAGAGGAAAAGAAAAATGGATTCAGAGAAAGAAAGGTTTAGAGAAAAATTGTCTCTGCCTGCTCCTGCCCCACTGAACTTATCTCCAACTATCTGGACTCCATTTTCTCCCCCTTGGTCCAGGAACTCCCTACCTATGTCTGTGACACCACCCACACCCTCCACCTCCTCCAGAACTTCCAATTCCCCGGTCCCCAACACCTCATCTTTACCATGGACGTCCAGTCCCTCTACACCTGCATTCCCCATACAGATGGCCTAAAGGCCCTCCGCTTCTTCCTGTCCCGCAGGCCCGACCAGTCCCCCTCCACTGACACCCTCATCCACTTAGCCGAACTCGTCCTTACCCTCAACAACTTCTCTTTCAATTCCTCCCACTTCCTACAGACAAAGGGGGTGGCCATGGGTACCCGCATGGGCCCAAGCTATGCCTGCCTCTTTGTAGGTTACGTGGAACAATCCCTCTTCCTTCCCACACTGGCCTTAAACCCCACCTCTTCCTCCGTTACATTGATGACTGTATCGGCGCCGCCTCGTGCTCCCACGAGGAGCTCGAACAGTTCATCCACTTCACCAACACCTTCCACCCCAACCTTAAGTTTACCTGGACCACCTCTAATACCTCTCTCTCCTTCATGGACCTCTCTGTCTCCATCTCGGGCAACTACCTAGAAACCGATATTCATTTCACGCCCACCGACTCCCACAGCTACCTAGAATACTCCTCCTCCCACCCACCTTCCTGCAAAAATGCCATCCCCTATTCCCAATTCCTTCACCTCCACCGCATCTGCTCCCAGGATGAGGCATTCCACTCCCGTACATCTCAGTTGTCCTCGTTTTTCAAGGACCGTAACTTCCCCCACTCAGTGGTCGAGAACACCCTCAACCGTGTCTCCCACGTTTCCTGCAACTCACCCCTCACACCCCGTCTACGCAATAAGAACCAACAAAGAATCCCCATTGTCCTCACGTACCACCCCACCAACCTCCAGATCCAACGCATCATCCTCCGACACTTCCGCCATCTGCAATCCGATCCCACCACCAAAGACATCTTTCCCTCCCCACCCTTATCTGCTTTCCGGAGGGACAACTCTCTCCGTGACTCCCTTGTCCGCTCCACACTCCCCTCCAGCTCCACCACACCCGGCACTTTTCCCTGCAACCGCAGGAAGTGCTACACCTGCCCCCATACCTCCTCCCTCACCCCCATCCCAGGCCCCAAGAAGACCTTCCACATCAAGCAGATATTCACCTGCACATCTGCCAATGTGGTATATTGCATCCGCTGTACCCGTTGTGGCCTCCTCTACATCGGGGAAACCAAGCGGAGGCTCGGGGGCCGCTCTGCAGAACACCTACGCTCAGTTCGCAATAAACAACTGCACCTCCCAGTCGCGAACCATTTCAACTCCCCCTCCCATTCCTCAGATGATATGTCCATCCTGGGCCTCCTGCAGTGCCACAACGATGCCACCTGAAGGTTGCAGGAACAGCAACTCATATTCCGCTTGGGAACTCTACAGCCCAATGGTATCAATGTGGATTTCACAAGCTTCAAAATCTCCCCTCCCCCTACCGCATCCCAAAACCAGTCCAGCTCGTCCCCGCCTCCCTAACCTGTTCTTCCTCTCACCTATCCCCTCATCCCACCTCAAGCCACGCCCCCATCTCCTACTTACTAACCTCATCTCGCCCCCTTGACCTATCCGTCCTCCCTGGACTGACCTATCCCCTCCCTAACTCCCCACCTACACTCACCTTTACTGGCTCCATCCCCGCCTCTCCGACCTGTTTGTTTCCTCTCCACCTATCCTCTCCTCTATCCATCTTCTATCCGCCTCCCACTCTCTCCCTATTTATTTCAGAACCCCCTTCCCCTCCCCCATTTCTGATGAAGGGTCTAGGCCTGAAATGTCAGCCTTTCTGCTCCTATGATGCTGCTTGGCCTGCTGTGTTCATCCAGCTCTGCACCTTGTTCTCATGTATGTGAAAAACTGCGACTTTACAATTCTAACATTTCCATAAAACCACTAAAACCTAAAAGAATGAGTTTCCATACCTGTATTAATGATTATTCAGTTCCAATCTGTTTGATTAGCAGCAATTAGCATGTCATTAAAAGGGTATTTGGGTTTAACTTAAGTTGCAGTGATGAGTGCAGTTTGCAATGACACAAGTGCAGCTATTGCATAGCATTTCACAGCATCACAGAAGTGTTCTAGCACAGGAGGCCATTCAGTCTATTGTGTCTGCACTGACTGTTCAAATGATCTTCAATACCTACTCCAATCTCCTGTTCTTTCCCTATGCCCTTGCATATTATTTCTATTTAACTAATTGTCCAATGCACTCCTGAATGCTTCAAATGAACCTTGATTACTCCACTACATATCTAGGGATTCCATAACCTAACTACTTTCTGTATGAAAAAGATTTTTCTCACATCACATTCAGCACATATCCGTCAGTGAGTTACCGTTTCCAAGGAGAGGAGTTTTGCAACTTGGCAGCATCATTAAGACATCTGTAACCATGCACCTGCACTACTCCTAAAGTTGTTGAAACAGTTATGCACAAATAACAATGAGCACCATTGGCCTTGCTCTTATTTGAAGTAGAATCTTCCCAACATGGTTGCATAGGTATATTATACTTCCCAAGATGTAATTGTCTCTATTAAGATTCTTTCACATTGGTCTCAATTTTCAAGAAGCACTTGTCTTCAGATCTCTTCAATGGTTTAAAATGTTTTCCTTTGATATCTGCTGGTCACTTTTCATAAGAAAAAAATTTAGGCAACTTTTGCTCTGTCAATAATTTGAGCTATATTGTTAACCTCTTCATAAAGAGTACTACTGTGATGTTGCTATGCATAGCAACACCAGATTGTATTCCCAAAGAAGCTGTTCTTCCCATTTCTCTTTCAATTTCTTTTTATTTTCTTGCTGTCAATAAATTCCTTTTTAAACTCTTTTCTAATTAAACCCAGGTGTAACTCTGTTGTTCAATACACCAGTGACAACACTTGTACTCACAGCTCAAGACATGTTATTTCTGACATGTTATAAAACCAAAAGAAAAACACTTTTATCTGATCAAAGACTGTTGCAGTTTTGCCTTGGGGACTTTACTATGAGGATACACCAATTAAGGCACAGAAACAATGAGATAAAAAGAATATTGCTTCCTATTTAGAAAGAAAGCAGAAAATGCTCGGGTTTCACAACAGTACAGTCAGCATCTGAAAGACAAAGTTAACCTTTTGGGATGGTCTGGGTTGAAATGTAAAGTATTTATTAATCATTTACCCCTTCCCTTCTGATCTATGATTGCTTTCTCTCTTTGTCAGCTTTGACCTTCATTTCTAGTATAAGATGACTTCCCAGTGATATGCCAGCTGTTGTATGAGCGATCTTCACCATTGACTGCCCTGCTGTATTACGCTACTTCAATTATAGCTCACCATGGGGTAGGTTTGCTGTCATTTGTCCTCTTTCAGGGTAGGGAGCTACATGTCTAAAATTAAAACAAATAAACTGCAGATGCTGGAGATCTGAAACATAAAAAAGCATACTGGATAAACTCAACAAGTCTTCTAGCATCTGTGGAGAGAAAAACAGAGTTAATGTTTCAAGTCCAGTGATTCTTCGTCAGAACTGAAAGCAGCTGGGAAATGGTGGAATTTATGACGGGGTGAGTGATGTTGTGTTTGGGGTGGGGTCAAGAGTCCAGTAGATGCAGACAGTGCTGCAAGTCTAACATGTTCTGGTGTGGTAGAGAAAATAAACTGGTTTTCAAATGAGGAAAGGTTCTTATTTTAAAAAATATATATTTTGCATGTTAGTAACTAATTACAACCTGCACTGATGTGATAGACATTGTTAGAGAGAGTATGAGGAGGACTTAGATGGTAGGTCTTTTCTTTCAAAATCTGAAATTTTTTTCCCCCACTAAGTCCATCTGAAATCATCATAGTGGGCAGTGCTCAAGACACTACAGAGTCTTTGGTCTGGCCAACCATCTACAAGGTATTGATGAAAGGCAAGACATTCTTGATCCCTCCTCTGGCCATAGTCTCTGAGAGCCATAGTCATACAGCATGGAAAGTCATCTATGCTGACTAGACATCTTATTTAAAATATGAAACAAATTTGATATGATGCCATAACAAATCTCAATGAATTCTGTCTGCTTGTTTGGCTTCCATCATGCGTCTGGGGATCCCTAAGAAAACTTATGCCATTTGTACTCTGACTGGTTGTTCAATGAAACCTATGTTTCGTGGCTAGCTACTCCTGGACCCATTTTTTTTTATTTTAGTTTGTTTAATACCTTCCACCATTTAAAGAAAATTGACATTAAGATACCATTTATGCTCAAGATCTAGAGTTCTTAATTGTGAAATAGATGTAAGTTTTCTACTGTCTGACATCATGAATTGGAGACTTGCTTGTTGCATACTTTTATTCTTAAGTGCTGCACATGCTGAGCAATGTAACCAACTGCAGACAATGTATTTTCAACCACGATTCACTATCTGATAATCTAATGAGGTTCAACTATGTATCAAGTTTAAAATTAGGAGATATCCCTGACACAAATATCTTCTTGCCAAATGGCAAGGTCTGGGGCACATAATTCCCTAGTAACATTTTAGCCTTTGCTTCTCTGGAAGACTGCTCTATCTCATGAACTTCTTTGCATGGATATCTATATGACTTCTTGGCTTTCTAAGTCCTACTTTTACACATTTTCTGAAAGTGACCCACAATGTTATATGTAAAGCATCTTTGTTAATATATGCATATGGCTTGTTTCTGTGATGTGTCTTTAGCCCATGGCACTGTTAAGGACCATTAGTATTTGATGCCTGTCTTTTTCGCTATATTGTCTTATCATACATGTCTTTTATGGTTTCATACGTTAAAAAATGAATAAATTCTGCTAGATTTCCTGTGACAAGGTTGAGCTTCTCCTCTTAAGATTGATGTGCCCTGCTTCCAGACTTTAGCTTTACTCACTATCTCTATGGCTTTCTGTCAAGTAAAATACTCTTCCAATCATAATAAATCTGACAAAGATTGGCACTTGCAATTTCATGCTGTATGTTCAATCCTCTTCATTGACCCCATGCTATAGGAGGATGTCTGCATCATTACTCTTCATGAGGTAGGTAAGTTATCAGCATCCTTTTTTAGCATAAGGAATTATAGGGACCATTTGCCCTGGTGTCGTAGAAGAAAACCACTTGATAGTCCAATAGTTAAACAAGATGTAGATCACTGTAAGTTAGCAGCTCCATACAAGTTACAGTGATATGACAAACATTGTTACAGAGACTATGAGGAGAACTTAGATGCTACTTCTTCTCCTTTGAGATCCTAAGCTATTCCCCCTCCAAATCCATATACCACCAGCATAGCGGATACATCATAAGTAGCCTCATTATCAACCCTTTCAGACCATTACAACTTTATACAGCATCACCCATCTACCACAACTCCATCTGCACTTCTGATGCTATGGAGGCTGCTGAGAGTCTCAAACAAGCTAAAACAGGCTACAGGCACAGAAGCAGAAAATATCATGTTTAGTGCAGGTTATCGCTTTCTTACATTTACTTTGGGGCACCTATTAAATGGCAGAAACCTGGAGAGGTTGGGTTGGAATGCATTCCAAAACTAGGCATTTGCATGGGCAGAAGGCAGAATCAATAGAATCAATGCTCATGAATTTCCTCTGGAAGTATGTTGGGCGTATGTGTAGTTGAGCATGGTCGGAATAGGGATCAAGTACGTCCAGAAATATTGGCTGTCCATCTAGAATTGGAGTTGCAGCAAATACCTGATGGGACCTGAGTAGGTAAAAAATTATGACCTCCCTGATCATAACCCATGAAATTATAGAAGGAAAGCCATTCACAAAAGATTTCAAACCTCCTGCCTGTCTTGTGAAATGTATAGTCAAGAGAAATTCAGCATGTGTGCACTAATGGTTAGAAGTAGGTTTCCAGACTGGCTGCCAAATCATAGAATTGCTTCCAGCAATTTATTTTCTATTTTCATTGGTTCTCCTACAGGATCTAATGACCAGAAGTGGCAAACCTTCCGGGAATGTCTTCTGGCCCAAAATTTCCATTCCCCTGGACCTCATATGTTCTAAGGAGGATCCCCCCACCCCCACCAACATACCAACCTCCCAAGGTGCACTTATAATGACATAGGTATCTGCTGGCATTGCAGTAATTCATTTACAATACCCTCACTCTTATCCAGATGATAAACATTTGGGTAACTGTGAATTTTTGAAGTATGTGCTACCCTGTAATACAGCATGATATACTCATTCTAACATTACTGGGTTACACAGAATATCATAAAGTTATCACTGAGTAATGCAACACAATGCATTCTTGTTGGGTTGCATAGTGCAAGGCACTAACCTCACTATGAAACTCCCTTTATTTATATAAGCAAAAGTCTTACCTCTAAAATATCTCATGTCAAAGTACAGTAACTCAAAGTTATTATATTTTAAAACTAGCCTTCATCCTTTGGGAAAATACCTACAAGTTACTGAGGTAGCCATTCTGATTGCCTCAAATATTTAACCAAAACCCAGTTTCATTCACTTGGCAGATATCCAATCTGTGATGGACAAGTACAAGCAGCTTACTCTCATTTTCATTCAGTCAACAACCTGAAACCAGCAACTACAGTGGAACAAGACAGCCACCTTTCTGAGACAACAAGGTGCAGGGCTGGATGAACACAGCAGGCCAAGCAGCATCATAGGAGCAGAGAGGCTTTCTGAAATAGTTTCTTCATCTTGTACACATGTGCCATTTTGTTTTTCAATCCAGACAGTATAGACAGTTGGCAACATTTCAAACATAACTACATGGAAGTACAGCTTTCTGAACTATCACACTGGCCTGTAAGGTGGGCATTTAATATTCCAAAAGCCAGCAAAACATATCCACATATCTTCACATCTTGGCTCTGCTTTAGAAACTTCACTTGGATTTTGACCATTTATAAGAATTTCCAGCCACTGTATGCAAGTTCTGTGATTAGAGTGGTGCGTTCTGGTAACCCATGCCAGTCGTATGATACATTGCTGTAATAAACCCATCGTATTACAATGATAAACAAGCCACTATTCTATGTAGGTTGCCACAGGACAACGGTAAGATGAGTGACATTTTTGTTTTACTTACAGCTACTTAGGCTGGAACGTAAAACTACCAGGCGTATATCCTTTTAATGGTAAGGCCTGTAAGAATGTGGAGATTGATAGGTCATGGTAAGCACACAGGAACAAGGATAGGTACTTTCAAGGATGTCTCCACCCTGATTAAGATTGTGGTTGTCCAAGATCTAATCGCATACACTCTTATCTGCCTTTGCCCATATCCCTTAGCAATTTAAGAAATAAAAATAAACTTCAGTTTGAAATTAACAAATTAAAATTAGCATCAACTCCTATTTGCAAAAGAGAATTCCAAACATTTAGTGCCTTTTATAGAAATGTTTTGTTTCTTAACTCCACTCATGAAAGATTTGGTTCTTATTTTTGGTTTAGTTTCCCAAATTCCCAATGAGCAGAAATCGATTTTCTCTGTCCACACTATCACTTTAATATGTAAAAAAACTCATCAATTCTTCCCTTGACCGCCTGAAATCACAAAAATGTTATTTTAATTTGTGTAAGATAATGTAATGGCTGTTGGACTTGTATTCTATGTCACGGCCCATTGTATTGAACATACAATCTCCACATTACATACATTATTTTTCCTCTGTAAATCAGCCCCTGTTAAAAGAAGAGGTGAGGGGGCAAGAATAAATAAAAGCAATCACACAAGGGAACCATAAATTCCTTCCTTTATGCAAGAATTAATAAGAAAAAGAAGGATTAGGCCAATCTGTGTTTCGCGTTTGCTCCATTCATTAAGATGATGGCTGATCTTAAACCTCAGTTCCATCTTTCGCACTATCCCCATTTCTTTTCAATCTCTTTGTGTCCGCAGATCCAATGATCCCAGTCTTGAATGTGCTGAGTGACTGAGAATCCATAGCATCCTCGGGTGGGGAATTTTAAAAATCCCCAATCCTTTTGATGAAGGGAATTCTCGTCAACCAATAAATTTCTGACCCTTTATTCTAAGCCTCTCATCCCTAGTCCTAGAAAAAAGACATTAAATATAGATGGGTTCTGCAATGATAAACCATAACCATAACATGTGACCTTGCTGCAACTACAGGGGCTTGCTTTAATCATTCTGAACAGTGGGAACTGGAGACACATTTACCCATGCCCCAGATGTAGATTATGGTTCGTTGCCAATACTTCAAGGTGAGATCAAATGCTGCTGAACAAAGTCTGATTTTAATTAGGTGAGATTCATCATGTGAGTTGCAGCATCAGGGAAGCATGAACCCTGTGGAGCTGAACTGCTTTAATAGTGATGGCCAAGGGGGTTTCTGGAATCACCCAAATGGAAAACTTACCAAGTAATTTCAATTGAAATAATTAAACTGTAATGGAGAAGATGCAGAATAATGGATACTGAAGGGGGAGTTACAAGGTTGTGATTCAATCAAGGGATTCTAGTCAGGTCTTTGCTTTCACAGTTTATGAATGCCAGCTGAACCTTGACACCAAAATTAAAGCCATTAACTCCTTCCTTGACAAATTACTTAATGTAAAGATGCAGTAGAGACTGAGCTATGGATGAAAATGGACACTGATATGGTATTCTGGATTGTGTTTGAATTGTTACATTTACAAGTGTAATAGTGGAATAACAATTGGATGATTCATCACAAATTGTTTTTCTAAAGTATCACTGAAATTGGTTTAGATTTTATTGGCATTTTTGTGAGCTTCCTTCTTAGAACAATAGCTGAAGCTAAAGTTTCATACTGAAACTATACCCTAGCCCAACTTTTAAAGACTATCCTTCCAAATCCGAATTGTTAAAAAAAGTCACTTTTCGGTACAGAATGCTATGCTGCTCAGGGAAAATATCACATCCTCATAATGGAACCTGATCCATTACCACCTGAGAATTATCTCGTACAACAACAGTAGTGATGGTGCAGATCTCGAATTAATCCAACAAGTGAAAGTTAACAAGTTGCTTTTCTGCTGGTCTGCTGAGATATAATATTTTTTAAACAATTTTTTTTTAAATTCCCTAGGCAATCGCATCATGATCCAATTTTCAAATCAAAAAGAAAATCCTTCAAAAGAGCTTGACAAAAAAAAAACCAAAAGAATGCTGGAAATCTGAAACAAAAATGCAGAAATTGCTGGAAAACCTCAGTGGGTCTGGCATCATCTGTGGAGAGAAATCCAAAAAGCTTACTGGATCAAAGCTCCGGTTAGGCCTGCCATGGAGAATTACATCCAGTTCTGGTCAGTAGATTTCACGAAGGCTGTGAGCATCTTTCTGAGGATACAGAGGAGATTTCCCAATAGGTTCCAGGGATGAGGTGCTTAGAATCAAAGAAATGCAGAAACTAGGAGCAGGAGTAGGCCATTCAGCCTTTCGAGTTTGTTCCACCATTCAATTGTTGATCCTCTACTTCTATACCATATTTCTGCTTTTTTACCCGATACCCTTTGTTTTTGAGCATTTTTTGTTTTGTTTCTTGACACCTCTTTCTTGAATATATTCAGTGGCTTTGCCTCCACAGCCTTCTGTGGTAGAAAATTCCATAGTTTCACTACCCTTTGACTGAAAATATTTTTACTCATCTCAGTCCTAAATGGCCTAACCATATCTTGCCCCTCATTCTAGACTCCCTAACCATGGAAACATCCTCCCTGCGTCTAGTCATCCAGCCCTGTTAGAATTTAATATGTTTAAATCAAAATACTTTAGCTATGAGGTTAGGTTGGAGAAGCTGAGGTTGTTCTACTTGCAGCAAGAGAGGGGAGATTTGATAGTGTTATGAGAAATATTGGAAGAAGACTGTCTTTCTCTAGTTCCCATCACTCCACTGGTCACAACAAAAATTTGTTTTCTCAGTTCTTGATATGGGCTGTTGTATGGTTTCTCGTTATTAAACTTAGAATAAAAAGATCCTTTGAAGAGATTTCTTTCATAAATTTCACATTATTTGTTATAAACAAGACATATTCAATGACAATGTCAGACTGGTCAGACTGGATTTGGTTTGTAATATGACAATATAAGAGTGTACCCCTCTAAAGAATCCAAAACACAAGCAAACACTCACATACACATGTGTAATTGGGAAAAAAAAAAATTCTCTGCAGAGATACAGTCTGAGAAAAAAAAAATAACCTTTCAACTATTAGGTCTTAATTCTTGAAGGTAACAAGAAAGATATGCTGTTGAATGTTCAGATGGCAGTCAGTCTGACCTTCTGGGGCTCAAAGACAGATGTTATCAAACATAAACAGATGTCTCTGGTAACTTTGCCTACACATCTTGCTCTGGAAGCATTGTACCAAGGATGCTTCTGGATGGTTTTTAGAATGACAATCAGGATTCAGACTGGACTAGGCCTCTAGATACCAAACTGGACTCACAACAAGAGGTTTTTCAGGAACAGGAGAGCTGGGCTGGGCTTCTTTCCCCAGAGTTGGCAACAACTAACAAATCTAAACTGCAACCTGACAATCATGACCCCAGGCAGGAAACATGCAGTAGATGATAAATTATCATGAGACATGTGACTTTCAAGAAATTCCTTGTTAAATAAAAGATATTGTCCTTTTATTTACCTCTTTAAAAAACCCAATCCAGGTAGGTATCCACAACACTTTAAACTTAAGTCCACAAATATGAAACCATCATGAAAATAGAGTTGCACAAGATTATGATAGGTTTGGGGCAGTATGGTGGCTCAGTGGTTAGCACTGCTGCCTCACAGTGCCAGGGATCTGGGTTTGATTACACTCTAGGGCAGCTGCCTGTGTGGGGTTTGCACATTCTCCCAGTGTCTATGTGGGTTGCTTCTGGGTGCCCAGGTTTCCTCCCACAGTCCAAAGATGTGAAGGTTAGGTGGATTGGCCATGCTAAATTGCGCCATAGTGTCCAGGCATGTGCAGACTACGTGAGTTAGCAATGGGAAATGCAGGGTTATCGGGTAGAGCAGTGGCTGTAGGCAGGCTGCTGTTCAGAGGGTCAGTGTGGACTTGATGGGCCGAATGGCGTGCTTCTATGATTCTATTCAATAAGCAGATTAAGGAAAATCTGCTTCCATCAACTGAAGGCACAAAGGACTACAGGACACAGATTTATACTCTTGGGACTTTGGGAGAATGTGAAGAACCTTATTTATGCAATCACTGATAATGACCGGGAACGTGGTGCTTAGTTATGAAGGTGGTGGAAGCTGAGGCAAACACTGCTCTCAAAAAGAAAATTGGGCAAACATATGAAGGATAGAGCCAGGGCAATGGTACCAACTGAATCACACTATAGAGTGCAGCCGTTGACACGATGGACTCCATGATTTTTACTCCTTTGAATCATGATTTTGGAAGCCTTATCCTGCTTTGAGCATGTGTACCGACGGTGCTGATTCTGTGAATGTACAGAAAAAAACAACTAGTCTCCATATTTGTAAATAAGATTGTTTTACATTTTTTACAACCATTTCGTCACACAACACTTTCAGATACACTGCATGTGCGGAGGAAAGTTTACTCCAGCATATCCAGTACAAACTTTGAGAATGTCACTGATATCAGTTCAAGTAAAAATGAAACATTTGTCTGGGCTCCAGATGTGCGAGGGACTGGGATCCATTGTACTTATTTATATTTCAGTTATAAAATTTGTACTTTGCTGTGAGTTAACATGAGTTCTAATAATGTCCGATAATCAAATTTAAACTGGACATTGTTTCAGCCCAAGGTTCAGACTGGAACCATTCCCAAATGGCCTTACACAGTTTTATTCAAAGCACAAATCCCGAATTCTTGGTGGAAGTGTTTGTACTGGATGTGCTGGAGTAAATTTTCCTCTGCACATGAGCTGTATCTGAAACTGTTGTGTTGTGAAATGGTTGTGAAAAATGTAAAACAATCTTATTCATAAATATGGAGACTAGTTGTTTTGTCAGAATTGGCTTGATTGTCCATAGTTCTTTTTTTCAATATATCAACATGAGTACACATCCTTGTTCCAGGAATTTAATTTCATAGAGAGGAATGAAGTATAATTTCAAAACACTTCAAACTTGATTTTAAGCAGAACTTTCTTATAGCATAGAACACATACAGTTTCTCTGCTGTTTTCCTCAGACTATATGATTATTCATCATCATTAATCATAATACTGTCACGGATAATCATGGTCAGTTCACTGGGGCCAAAGAACTGACAGCCAAAAGCCTTTAGTTAACCCTGATAAGTGACTCCTCCATGCTTAATTTTTCAACTGGCATTAGGTAACATTCCTGATTAGATTGTGTAGGAGTTGACTGATGCTCTGCACAAGGACTGCAACAATTACTTAAGGGAGAGAAAGCCTGGAAGAAAATTGTTTTTCTTAGAAGTCAAGTTAGACATAGTTGTATCTTGAGCAGGGAAGGTATGAAATGTTACAGGTCAGAGGTAAAAAAAAATGTTTTGTTTCATGGGGAGGATATAGAGTCATAAATGATGAACAGACCATGGATAAATTATGACACATTTGATTATCCAGTCAGGCAACTATGACTGACTACAAGCCTGGGTTAATATAAAACTGGATGGTCTCATAGACAGTGGAAATGTGACATGTAGCAGACTTCAATCAAGAAGAACGGATTAGGCTGCAGGAAAGATTCTTTTTAATAGGCCCAGTTTGAAATACGTTCAAGATTTGAACATTAAAGGCACATTGGATTACAGATTTCGTCAAGGATGAGTTTGATGAGTTGCATGTCCAAGTGGAAAGGATTTGCAATGAGATGAGTTCTGGATGAGAGAAAAGTGGATGAGGGTGTACAGATACAGGCTTTGATCTGAGGTGAGAAAGAGTGAGGAGATCACATGTTCCAAAAAGGAATGAGACTGGGTTTGAAAAAGATCTCAATGATTGAAACCTGGCAAACAGTACACATGGCTGTTCCGCCTTCTGAGACTAACATGCTTAAAACCTGTATGTTACTGTGATTAGATCTGGAAAAGTAGAATTGAAACTTACTTACAGCATGTAACTTTGACCAAGACCAAGCTGCCTGAGTTGTGTTAAATTATTAATATCAACTCAATTGATGTCTGTTCAGAGATGCAATGCATGATATGTTATAGCATCATAGTCATAGAATCACACAGTACAGAAGCAGACCCTTCAGTCCAACCAGTCCATACAAACATAATCCCAAACTCAACTAGTCCCACCTGCCTGCTCCTGGCCCATATCGCTCCAAACATTTCCTATTCATATATCCATCCAAATGTCTTTTAAATGTTGTAATTGTACCCACATATATAACACAGTGTGGAGCTGGAGGAACACAGCAGGCCAGGCAGCATCAGAGGAGCAGGAAAGTTGACATTTCAGATCAGGACCCTTCTTGGGCCTGCTGTGTTATTCCAGCTCCACACTGTGTTATCTCTGACTCCAGCATCAGCAGTTCTTACTATCTCTGAATTGTACCGACATCCACCACTTCATCAGGAAGTTCATTTCACATGTGAACCACCCTCTGTGTAAAAATTTGCCTCATGTCTTTTTTAAATGTCTTGCCTTTCACCTTAAAAATGTGCCCTCTAGAGTTGAAATTCCCTATCTTATGGAAAAGACAACTACCAGCTCTATCTATACCCCTTATTATTTTATAAATTTCTATCAGGTCACGTCTCAACTTCCAACGCTCCAGTGAGGAAGGTCCCAGCCTGGCCAGCCTTTCCTTACAACACAAATCTACCATATCCAGCAACATCCTGGTAAATCTCTTCTGAACCCTCTCCAGCTTTATAATATCCTTCCTGTAACTGGGCAACCAGAGCTGGACACAGTATTCCAGAAGAGGCCTCCCCAGTGTCCTGTACAACCTCAACATAATACACCAACTCCTAAGCTTAAAGGACTGAACAATGAAGGCAAGTGTGTCAAATGCCTTTTTAACCACCCTGTCTATATGTGATGCAAACTTTAAAGAATTATATACTTGCACCCCTAGGACCCTCTGTTCTACAACACGACCCAAGACCCTACCATTAATTGTATAAGCCCTACCCTTGTTTGTTGTACCAAAATGCAACACCTCACATTTATCTAGATTGAACTCCAACTGCCATTTTTCAGCCCATTTACCTAATTGATCAAAATCCCTTTGTAATCTTTGAAAACTTGCTTCACTGTTTACAATGCCAACAATTTTGGTGTCATCCACAAACTTACGAACCATGCCTTCTATATTCTCATCCAAATCATTTATATAAATGACAAACAAAACAGGACGCAGAACTGATCCCTGTGGAACACCACTAGTCACAGGCCTCCAGTCCAAAAAGCAACCTTCCACCATCACTCTCCGTCTCCTGCCATTAAGTCAATTATGTATCCAATTGGCAAGCTCACCCTGAATGCCATGTGACCTAACTTTACTAATTAGTCTACCATGCGGAACCTTGTCAAAAGCTTTACTAAAATCCAAACAAACAACGTCTAATGCTCTGCAATCATCAATCTTTTTGGTAACTTACTCAAAAAACTCAATCAAGTTTGTGAGACACAATTTTCTTCGTATAAAACCATACTGGGCTATTTCTAATCAATTTTTGCCTCTCCAAATGTCCATAAATCCTATCTTTTATAATCACCTCCAGTGATTTACTCACAAGCAAAGTCAGACTCACAGGTCTATAGTTCCCCTGTTTCTCCTTACAACCTTTCTGAAACAAAGGTACAACATTAGCCAGCCTCTAGTCATCAGGAATCTCACTCGTCATTATAGAAGATGCAAATATCTCTGCAAGGGTTTTTGTAATTTCTTCCCTTACTTCCCACAACATTCTGGAATACATTAGATCAGATTTATCCACATAATATTGTCTAAGACCTCTTGAACTTCCTCTTCTGTAATCAAAGTTTATTTCTCTGCATTCTCTAGACTCAATTTCTTTCTCCACAGTAAAAACTGACACAAAATATTCATTTAGCATCTCTCCCATCTCCTGGGGTTCAACACAAAGATGACCTCCTTGATCATTAAGAGGCTGAACCCCCTCTTTAGTTACCCTTTTGCACTTAATGTATTTGTAGAATCTCTGTGGATTATCCTTAACCTTATCTGCCAATGCTATCTCATATCCCCTCTTTGCCTTCCTGATTTCTCTCTTAAGAATACCCCTACGCTCTTTATATTGATTAAGAGATTCGATTGAAGCAAGTTGTCTATATCTAAAAAAGATTCTCTTTTATCCTTGACTAGAACCTCAATATCTTTGTTCATCCCTTGTTTGTTAATCTTACCGGCCTTACCCTTCATTCTAACAGGAACAAAATGCCTCTGAACTCTTGTCATCACATGTTAAATGGAGCTTTTGCTGTAATGGTGTTCTAGGATGCAAAACACAAGATGTTCCAAAGCGTTTATTGCAGCCAATGAACTAACTACTGTAGTGAGGTAGGAAACATGGCAACCAGTTTGTGCACAGCAAGATCCCATACATAGCGAGCTAATAATGGTCAGATTATCTATTATTGTAAGGTTGATTGGAGTCCATTTATGTGCAATGATATCCTGCATAGCTCTCTCTGTGCTTCTTCCATATAATGTCATGGGAATTTTTCATGTCCCCTGTTTTAATGCCTCATTTGGAAGTCAACACCATCAATAGCATGTCACACCCTCAACACCCTATGGCGTATGTACAGTGCTGAGATAGACGTAGTACGTTTGTACCTTCAGTTAGCTGCATCCTATTCATAGGGTGGATTGCAATCATTGGTCCTCATTGACACTTAAGTCTCACTGCTGGCTCTAAGCACCACACACCAGCATACTATCTCAGCTGACAGGCAAAATATAGCGAGGGGACAAATGATGAACATGGTACCACCAGCGAGGATACCTTCCTGACAAAGAAAATGGTCAGTGCAGAAGAATTCCAAACAGCCCAAATGATCATCATACTCTAGACTAAATTAATACCACAACATTTTCATAGAATCATTGAATTCCTACAGTATGGAAGCAGGCCATTTGGCCCATCAAGTCCACACCGACCGTCCAGAGAGCATCTCACCCAGACCCACCCTACCCCTGTAACCTTGCATTTCCTGTGCCTAACCCACCTACGCTGCACATCCCTGAACACTATGGATCAATTTCCCATGGCTAATCCACCTAACCTGCACATCTTTGGACTGTGGGAGGAAACTGGGCCACCCAAAGGAAACCCATACAGACTTGGGCAGAATGCGTAAACTCCACACAGACAGTCGCCTGGCACTGTGAGACAGCAGTGCTAAGCACTGAGCCACCGCGCCACCCAACTGAGCCACCATGCTACCCATTCAATGGATAATGGTTACTGGTATACCAGCTATGGATAAAATAACAAGAGAACCTTGGGTGGGAAAGGAGAGGAAATCCCTTTGAGCTTTAGTCAGTGGGTGAGCGAATATTTGAATCCAAAACTACATCTGGCAGGCTCGCTTTTGCCAACCTAGCTCACTGATACATTACAGTTGAGCTCCTGGCTCACAGAATGGAGTAGGTTTGCGCAAAATGTGTTCCACCTTAAAACTCCTTATGCAAAAAAAGGAGGAAAAAAGGTCTATCTTAACTGCAAGGGAGAATCTGTTGGTCACAGATTGACCCAACTAGCCATGAGTGGGTCTGCAATCTATGAATAGTAGCTTCCTAAAACCTTTGTCCACAAAGAAGTGCCAAGTACTTCATTGGAATGTTCAACCTCATTAATGATCCTGAATCAAGAGTGGTAAGCCAAGCCTGACACTTGCAAGTCATGTCAATGGAAATATTTGACAGGATGTGTTTAGGAAAAAACAGCAGACGTACGTTTTTATACATTTGTAGCAGAACTCTTCCAACACATTGCTAATTTGTAAGCGCGGAGTGGGAGCGCAAGGCTGTCCCATATCAAGAGCAAATTCCATCGAGCATGTCTACTCCACATCATTGTGTCAGTACAAATGTTCTGTTTAGACACCAATCATGAGCTGTCATTTTCTTTCCCCTCAACCTCTGCTAAGTATTTTCAAAAATATGTTACGGAACAGCGGATTTGCTCCCAGAGGATCCTTTTCACTTATGTCTCCCTGGCAACATGTCTCTTAACATGTCAAAGTTAAGCAGACGCTGTGCAAGAAAATTGTCTGGTTTATTTTTATTTGCACACAGAAAAGAAAAATGCAACCAGATTCGAATAGTTGTAACGATAACATTAGGAGTTACTGTTTATTGTTCATTGTGGAATGCGATCCTGATCACAGTTGAAGTGGATTGAAATTTTTTTTTTAAATTTCATTGACCGGAGGAGGGCATCACTGGCTGGACCAACATTTATTGTCCATCCCTAATTACCCAGAATCAATTACATTGCTGTGGGTCTGGAGTCACATGTAGACCAGACCAGGTAAGCATGGCAGTTTCCTTCCTAAAGGCCATTAGTGGACCAGATGGGTTTTTCCAACAATCAACAACAGTTTCATGGTCATCAAGGGACTCTTAATTTGAGATTTTTATTGAATTAAAATTCCACTATCTGCCATGGCAGGATATAAACCCATGTCCCCAGAATGTTGCACAGGTCTCTGGATTAATAGTCTAGTGATAACACCACTTACATAACTATCACCTACATAAATATTCCAGGAAGCTCCCAATTCTTACACACAAAGAAGTTGCTTCCTTCTCCTTCGCAACTTGCTGGCTATTCGGTAAGTATTTTAACTGTCAGGCTCAAGTGTGAGGAATTGGGCAGCAGGGTGAGGGGCTGCAGTGAAAGCACTAAAAAATGGCATTGAGTTAGAACCCGGCATATTTCTGTTCATTTCCATATTTAACAAGGCCTCGTTTGGGGAAAACCCATACTGTTGGCGAATGTATTGTAAATATTTTTGGCGGCAGCAACCAACGGAGAATTTAATCCAGAACTCTGGCTTTAACAGCCCAGTGCATGAGTTTCCAGGCTTGTGTGGAGCTCACCATGGACCACAAGGTGAGAATACACTGGAAGTGCTCATTTTGTGAAATTGACAACCTGGGAATCCCTTAAAGAGTGAAACTGATGGCTGGCATAAGGGAAAAGATTGGTGTTACCAGGCTTCAACAGAGAACTTGATCTCACTGCACTGCAGGAGCTTTTCATATTAACTTGGACTTTAATTACCCAAATCAGAGGGCTCTTGTGGCACAGTGGTAGTACCCCTACCTTTGGACCAGGAGGTCTGGGTTCAAGTTCCACCTGTTTCAGAAATGTGTGATAAAATCTCTGAACAGATTAATTAGGAAAACATCTGACTTACCTGAATCTGAACAGCCCTGCTCTCAGTCTTCACTGTACAGTGGAGGCAGTTCATATAGTTCAACCGCAGACCTCTGGTTAGGATCAGTGGAGACACAACAACACCAGCACCAGTACAGAGTCATAGAGTCATAGAGATGTGCAGCATGAAAACAGACGCTTTGGTCCAATTCAGCCATGCCAGACAAATATCCTAAAAAAAATCTAGTCCCTTTTGCCAGCATTTGGCCCATATCCCGCTAAACCCTTCCTATTCATATATCCATTCAGATGCCCTTTAAATGTTGAAATTGTACCAGACTCCACCACTTCCTCTGGCAGCTCATTCCATACATGCACCAGCCTCTGCATGAAAAAGGTATCCCTTAAGTCCTTTTTAAATATTTCCCCTCTCACCTTAAATCTATGCCCACTAGTTTTGGGCTCCACTATCTTGTGGAAAAGACCTTGAATATTCACCCTACCCATGTCCCTCGTGATTTTATAAACTTCTAAAAGGTCACCCCCTCAGCCTCCAACACTCCAGGGAAGATAGTTCCATCCTATTCAGCCTCTGCCCACAGCTGAAACCCTCCAACCCTGGCAACATCTTTGTACATTTTTTCTGAACCCTTTCAAGTTTCACAACCTCTTTCCTGTAGGAACCCCAGCCTTAAGAGAGAACAGATGAAGGGCAGGAAGATCAAAGACTCACTCAAATGAGACAAGTCCCCAAGTCGGGATTTGTGGGAAGAGAATCAGCCCTATCATCACAGGTGGAAGTTAACGCACTTCCCCCTGGCATGTTTGGTGGTGGAGGGTCATTTCACTAGACAGGAGGGAGGCCATCAAACTATAAGAAGTAGGAGCAGAAGTAGGCCACTCAGCTCATCAATTCTGCTCTGCCATTCAATGATATCATGACTGATCTGAAATTCACAACACCACCTTCCTGTCATTTCTCCACAGCCCTTTATTCCCTTAATAGGAAAAAAAATCTGTTTCAGTCTTGAATATACTCAATAATGCAGCCTCAACAGCCTTCTGCAGTAAAGAATTCTGCAGATTCATGACTATGAAACAGACGAAATTCTTCCTCATTAGAGATGGGCAATAAATGTTGCCTTAGTCAATGATGCCCTCATTCCATGAATGAATCAATACAAAGTTTTAAAAATACCCTTATTTTGAGATTGTACACTCTGGTCCTGGACTGTCCAACAAGGGGACCCCACCATCTTCCCACTTGTGCCTGATTAAGCCCTGAGAGGGAAGGCTTAGGGATGGCTTTCTAACCCCACTGCCATTGAGGTACTCAAATGGGGAAATAATAACCCCCTCCTTGGCAACCTTCTTAGGTTCCATTTCATATCTGCAGTTGCTGAAGCCTCAAGTAGCAAAGGCCTGTTCAGCCACTCCCATCCCTGTCGGGGCCCCTTTGACCCATAATCAATGCTTTGACTTTTCTGTGTTGTCAAAATGCCTACTCCCCCTCCCCCACTCCCCACCACCCTCAGTGACTGGTCTGTAAAGTGGCCAATTTCAATAAATTACCACCCTTCGGTCTTACTTGCGACAGCATTCCAAACTGGGAAGGTGCTTGAGACAAAATGAAATGAAACCTTTCTTCTCATCTTAAATCTCAAAGATCTATTTCCCATTCATTCCTAAGTGGCAGCATTATGCCATCTTTATGATGAGTTCAATCTTCTGGTTTCAAAATCTGGGGCAAAAATAGAGCTAAGTTTAATGTGTTCACCCTGTGTTCAGCCATATATGGAATGGGTGCCTCACATTGGCAAATAAAGGCAAAATACTGCAGATGCTGGAAATCTGAAACAAACACAGAGAGAATGCTGGAGCAACCCAGCAGATCTGGCAGCATCTGGGGCAAGAGAAGATCTGAAGAAGGTCCATGTCAGACTCAAAACATTGACACTGTTTCTCACTCCACAGATGCTGCCAGACCAACTGATTTTCTCTAGCATTCTCTGCGTTCACTTAATAAAATAACCATATGCCCAACTTAGACTTTTATTGGTAGCAAGTTGCCTTTTAATACAGCCATAAAGTCAACGTCAAGAGGTACATAATAAATTCACTATTAGAACCTTTCTTTCTGCTAGTTGTTGGGCATAACAAGTGGCAGTGCTGTCATTGATTTTAACCTGGTCCAGCTTATTAACTAGGTTTTCACAGACAGATGTGGCTTCCGCCTGTAGGGGCCTTTATGTAAATGGAACTCAAATGAACCAGCGCTGCTGCCTCACAGCACCAGGGATCTAGGTTTGATTCCACTCTTGGGCGACTATCTATGAGGAGTTTACACATTCTCTCCGTGTCTGTGTGGGTTTTCTCTGGGTGCTCCGGTTTCCTCCCACAGTCCAAAGATGTGCAGGCTAGGATTGGCCATGCTAAATTGTCCAAAGTGTTCAGGGATGTACAGGCTAGGTGGGTTAGCCATGGGAAACGCAGGAAGAGGGTAGGGGGACGGGTCTGGGTGGGATGCTCTTCAGAGGCTTGGTTGGTATGGACCCTTTGACACGAATGGCCTATTTCCACACTGCAGGAGTTCTATGGAATCTTTAATTAAGGGGGCCTGAGCAGACAGGGTACTCATCATTATTGAAGTAAGTTTTATTCAAATCTATTTAAATTATCCTCTCAGCAACACAACAGCGTGCATTCATATAGCACCTGTTTCACAACAGTGTCATCAAGCAAAACTGAACCATCAAGTGACGAAACAATGATATTGGATAGATGATCAGAATTATGGTCAAAGAGATGGGCTTTAACAGCCATCTTAAAGAAGGAGAGAGAGGTAGTAAAAGAGCAGAAGATTAACAATTGGATTGCGCAGTATATAGGCTAGGATGCACAGTCGCCAGTGGTGAGGTGATTATAATGGAAATATGCCAGACTTGGAGAAGAGAACAAGTGTCATAAAACTGTGGTAAAGGAAAAAGTTAACTAGGGAGGGCAGAGGCCATGGAGGTGTTTGGAAACAAATATGAGAATTGTTTTTAAAAAGTGTAAAGGAGAGAGTCCATACAGATGGGTTTTAAAATTATTCTTTCTTAGATTTTCTGTTTGCTTGAAAGGAAAAATCAAACTAGCAGGAACTCTGGGCCTTAAAGCCAATAGACCAAAATAATAGGTAATTGTTCTGAAAGGAGATTGCATTGTTTACAAAATGATTATACACTTGGCAAATCAGAAGGTTAACTCAAAGTAGCAGAAGGCTACCTGGCACCCTGAATACTGAATTAAAAGGAAAACCAACTTAATAGCCTAGAATTTCCAATGGCCAGATAGTCATGAACAAAAACAGAAGTTGCTGGAAAAGCTCAGCAGGTGTGGCAGCATCTGTGAAGAAAAAAATTAGAGTTAATGTTTCGGGTCTGATGTCCCTTCCTCCTCAGAGGTTAACTCTGATGATTTTTTTTCTTCACAGATGCTGCCAGACCTGCTGAGCTTTTCCAGCAACTTTTATTTTTGCTCCTTATTTACAGCATCTGCAGTTCTTTCAGTTTTTATTTGACCAGATAGTCATTACTGCAGGTGGATTGTAGTTGTGCATTGGGACCATGCTAAAATCCCAAGGCAGCTAAAACCACAAGAATTGCCTGGGCAATTGAAATTTCCTTTAGATGAATACCCATCATTTGGAACTTTCTGGAGAAGTCCCTTACAGTTGGAGATTGTGGTAGGTTCCATCTTACTTAAGCCTAACAGTTACCCTAGAGAAATCAGAGGATTAAAATCTTGGCTGACTATTAAACAATCCTGCTCACTATTCTACACTTCCCCACCCCCGGCTGTCAAATACAACCCCCAACCCCTATTTGTCCCTGACCTGCCATCCCACTCTAGCCCAACCTGACACCAACCACAAAACCCAACTACCTCCACTCTGGGCCCAATGCTGCCAGGTTCTACAGCCCTCCCCACCCCAATTCCAGATCCCTCAGGCTCCCAAACAACTCCTTCCCCTGACCTAATCACAATCCCGACCATTCAACACCATCCTGCAACCTTCTGCCAGTCCCACAGACTTCACTCCTCTGCCCCTTCAATCTACCTGAACGCTCATCCACTTCTCTGACACCCTGCACCTCTCAGACACCTGAGCCCTTCACCCACCTTTCAACCTACACCCCTCACCCACCTGGCATCCTCCCATTTCAACCACCTGCCATCCTAACCCCTCAAACAACTACCAATCTGCCACCACACTCACTTTGCAGACTTGCCCTTTCTCAGAAGCCATCAAAGTGGCTGCAGGACAGACTACCAGTGGTTGCAGGACAGACTACCAGTGGTTGCACGGCAGATTACCAGTGGTTACATGGCAGATTACCAGTGGTTACATGGCAGATTACCAAGGGTGAGAAGAGCAAGGTGAAGTCCTGCATTTAGACAACACAGCCCACCTGCAGCATGCTATGGCTTGTCACCAACTTTCCTTCTGGCTACAGCTACCAGCCCCTCCCCACCCCACGCAGTAATTTTCAGCCCAACATTCAGGAGGAAACCAAGGATAACAGCCTGAGTGACTTCACAGATGAAACATCGCTGCAGGAAATTCTCTGGAAACAGTCAGATAGCTCAAAGGAGAATCAAGGAGAGACAAATGGGTTTTGCTGGCTTTGGGGACAAACATATTAATATTTATGAAAGAGCAGATTGATATTTGAAAGCGCTATTGTAAGTGACTTGTGTAAAAGTTTTTCCGAGAACGCAGGAAGAAGAGAATTTGAAGAGGTGACGCATACAAGAAAGTGATCAGAGATCACTTTGTTTGTGACTGAGCAGAAAGGAACAGAGTCATGATAAAGTCAAGGGGATTTCCAAGAATATGAGTAGGTTGAGTTCATATGGAAAGAGGATAGAAATACAATTAATCTGCAGAAGGGAGACAGAAAGGAGTGGGAGTTTAAATTTACTGAGGATGAGAAGTTGCTCAGGACACTGAGGAAGAAAATGAGATGCTTAATGTAGGCTCTGAGTTGGTGGTAAAGAAGAGGAATTGAAACAGCAAGGTTAGGGTTAGGGTTAGGGTGGGGTCTAGGGTTAGGTTCAGGGTTGGGATTAGGGTTGCAGTTAAGGTTAGGGTAGGGTTAGAGTTAGGGTTGGGGTTAGGATTGGGGTTAAGGTTAAGTTTGGGATTAGGGAGGTGGAACAAGGGCAAGAGCTAAAGGAATACAGAAGTGTCAAAGGGGTAAGAGTACAGGCAAAATTTTGGTGAAAGAGGCATAATTCACCTCCATGATGATTTTAGCATATGTGAAAGATAAAGCCAAGTGGGGAAGATTAATTAAGGAACATGGTGCCCATCTAAGGCCATAATGTCAATGCAGTCATCCACAGTCTGCATGGGCCTTGCTCGCAAGACAACAGACGTCACTTGAGAAGTTTGGGAGATAAGCCGTGATTGCTGATCCACAGGCAGAGCCTATAAAGTCTGAGTCAGAGGGACGAGAGGTGGGTGAGAAGGAAGTTGATAAAAGAATTGTCTGGGGGAAGTCAGTGAGAGTATAGTGATAGAGAGGACTTCAGGGAAGAAGGGAGAAGACATTATTATAGATAACCAAGGATGGAGTTGTAGGGGAGAAATAATCAGTTGTGTGTTCCTGGCCCATAAAACAGTGAGCATTTATGTTTAGCACTGTACCCATCATCCGACTCTCTAATAGCATGGTCCGGTAATATAACAACGGAAGCCCCTTACGATCTGATTTTAATATCATATTTCTCACATATGTCCCTCACATATGGGTGTTTCCCCGATCTTTTCAAAGATGGACTGAAAAGCATGTTAGGAAATAGGCTGGTTAAAACACAACAGAATATGAGCTTTGTACCAAAGTAGGAGTTATGTCCAAATAATAAATGAGATTCAAATGCAACAACCTGGAAAGTGAAATAATGGAACGCGATATGTCTTATAAAAACAATCCAAAGATAAGGGAATTGAGATATTGTGATAGGTCCATCATTTCTGTTTCTTTAATTTCTGCTCTTGTTTTTAATTCTAACTATTGTATTCTAAGATGGAGCTGGACAATGGCAACTTTATATATGTTTCACTGTACTCCTGTGCTCAGTTACATGTGACAATAAATAAAATCTGAAAATCTGCAGATCTTAATTTACATCGACTAAACTGTAATCTCAGGGAATGGGTCCATTATGGAGTGAAAATCAAATGGAATTCTCTTCATGCTATCTTCCTTACAATGCATTTACATGATATTTAACTTACTAGTATTTCATTATTTAAGCGTGTCAGTACTTGATTGTTGCAATGTGCTGTGACCTTCAGTTTTTTTTTAATCATTTGTGGGATGAGGGCATTGCTGACTGGCCAGCATTTATTGCCTGTCCCTAGTTGCCCTTCAAGAAACTTTGTAGCAATTGGTACAACTGAATGGCATCCTAGGCGATTTCAGAGGGCAGTTTAGAATCAACCACATTGCTGTGGGTTTGGAGTCACATGTAGGCCAGACCAGGTGAGGATGGCAGATTTCCTTCCCTGGAGGACATTAATGAACCAGATGGGTTTTTCCCCTGAAAATCAACAATGGTTTCATGGTCATCAAGAGATTCCTATTTCCAAAGATAACATAGTGTTGAGCTGGAGGAACACAGCAGGCCAGGCAGCATCAGAGGAGCAGGAAAGTTGACATTTCGGGTCGGGACCCTTCTTCAGAATTTCTTGTTTTTAATTCTAACTATTGTAATCTCTGACTCCAGCATTGGCAGTTCTTACTATCTCCTAATTCCAAATATTTTCTATTGAATTCAAATTCTGCTATCTGCCATGACAGGATTTGAACCCCGGCCCCCAGAACACTAGTTGAGTTTCTGGATGGATAATCTAGTGATAATACCACTAGGCCATCACCTCCCCTATAAGTTAACCAAACTTATTTCTGCTTACAGTCAGATCGAATGGCGTAGATCCTGGACCTTACCAGCTGGACACCTTCTGATTGGAATGATGTTCTAATAACAAAACTGGTGATCCACTCCACAAGATTACTGTCCAGGCACGAAGATGAACATCTACCTCTGTGTTTCTGCCCAACGGCAGTATTATGTTACGTGAGCTATAGAGATATTGTGGTGACTGTAGCTTGATGGGTTAATAAAGACACCAACCTCCTCAGACTTCCTATGCAATAGCCAGGATCTTCACATAGCCACATTTCTTTCCATGCTTATGCTCCGAATGGTGCATTTAAAGGCACTTATCAAGCTGTCACAGTCTGGGAGGGAACGTGTTAATTGACAAATCACAGAGCCCCAAAAACTGGTGCAGTAGTGAAAGTGGTGGTTTTGTGTTTATTTCTGGCCTTGCAGGTTGCCTGCTATTACTACATGCCATCTGTGTTACATTCGAGAAAAAGGCCTGACTAGCCTCACTCCAGATGTGCTTTTGAACAGATTTATATATTTTAAAAAAAGCACTGATTTTTAAACAAAATCTGGCAGATGTGTGTGTGTGCTGTTCAAGAGAGAACATTAAGGTGTGCTCTGGTTCATACCCAGTACCGTGTCACATATTGAACTAATCATAGTAAGTAGCTGTCATTTTTCCAACTGGAAAATGCCAGTTTTAAAGAAGATATTAAAGAGTTACACTTCTTTTAATTATAAAAAAAAACCAATTTAAAGCCAAGAAGACTTGAAATTACCTCCAGGTGTTTGATAAAAGGTCCAAATAATCTTCTGGGCTTCAAGAAAGGTGAGGTTTAAAAAAGTTAAGTTTTTCCATACTCACTAGGCTTCTAATGGATAGTCCTAGACTTCCACCCTGTGCTGAGAAAACCTCGAAATATTATCATTCAGCAAACTCATATAAAGTTATTTCTCAGCTCTACCAATTGCCTCCTATAACATAAAACACAAAACCACAGGTCCAACTCCCAGTCTGTCTGCTAATGGAGATATTACAATTGATTTCAGCAACCATACTTTAGAAAGAGAAAAAATGGCCAAGTTTCCCCTCCACATCATTATAGAGCAATTCTTTCTTGCAGCATTTATTGATGGTAATCGGGTCAGGAGAACATCTGGCTATAATATTGCGTGATAGTATTCATTGTCCTCATACATGAAGAATGACAGATGGACTTTTTGCATCCATGAAGATATCTTTATCTGGTGCAGCATCTGGTGTTTATGTTATCCCCAAAAACATAAGAATCTAGGCATGGACAATATGGTACTGAAGAAATAAACTAAACTTTTATTGTGGCTAACTGTTATATATGAATATTAGATTTACAGCACGATACTCCATTCTGGACATGCATTAAACTGTTTGGTTACAAAGAGCATTATGCCTTCATCAGTGTGTCATGCTTCAAGTAATCTAAGGTAAGATGGAATCTGAGTCCTTTGTACTCTCCTGTCATATGCTACAATACAGTGATAATATTATGAGCATGTCTTACAACAGTATACTGACATACTGACCACGAGATATAACAACATTCTCCAATTTCCAAAGAGTAAAAAAAAGATTCCAATCGGATATACATTGTTATACATAGTTATACATTGAAACGTGTTGTCAATTTGATAATTATACAAACAGGTAAACAGTGGACATAAGGTTAACAATTTTAACTTCAATGGAATGCTTTGAAAGTTTGACAATTTGCCCTGATCTGGTGATCTTATACCTGTCTGGAGAGATACATGTTGTTCTCACTTGTTCTTGGTTGACAACTTGATTGTTTTGCTGCTAGTTACTGTCACTCAATGTCATCACACTATCAGCTTCATCAGAGTGTTCTTCTTCACTATCTTTGTGCAAGATTGGTGTGTTGTATATTGGGCTGAGCTGGCTTCTATTCCTTTGCAATGTACCGTTATAACTAGTGTTGACTTTCAAATTATTTAGGCCTCGTTGCATACGCGTGAATGTCTACTGCCATTCAAGTATTTGTATTTGTAACTCTAACTGACACTGTCTGACAATTCAGCAGTTGTGGTAGTCTTCTACATGTTCATTTGTTACGTATCTCTTTCATTCTCCTCATTTGAAGGACAATGTCCCATGTCTCGGAATGACTTGACAATTGGTTGTTTGACAAGGTCTTTCACACTTGCCATCCAAGCTGTGCTGGGGATGGTAATCCCTTCTCTAATGGTGTTCTTTGACAATGCGATACAAAAACCTGGTATTGTTGCTCAACATTTGATACTCATTGATTTGAGACTACTTGGTGGGGTGACAAAGTGATATGGATCATTCCATATCAGTACACTTGTCTTTAAATGATTTGCCAGTGAACTGTCGTCCAGTATAAGATATTATTGATTCCGAAATAACAAGTAAGCTGAAAACAGCAGTAACTGAGTCAGTAATGGTTGCATTGTGTTTCTTAGTTGCAGACAATGGGAAATTTGGAGAAATAATCTATCACAGGGATTTCATCTTTGCTGCACAATAGAAATAGATCAGTTGCTACCTCCTCCCAAATAGTGGATAGAACATCATGTGTAGGGAGATGCATCTTCCTCTGCAGGAGTTGCTACATTTGACACGCATTGCATATATTCATGTGCCATTAAACACTGGGCATCCCCAATTTACAAACATCCAACTTACGAATGCACAAACTTATGAATCTGATTCCATGCATGGTTGTGATTTTAAGAGCCAAAATATGAAAATTCCCTATACTTGTGAACAGCCACTTTACATTGCCCTGCATTGAGGTCTGACTTAATTACAAATCGACTTGCAAATGTACTCGATTTGCAACCCAGAGGCTGCCTTTATCTTGGTGCATCTAGGACTAGTGGACAGATTCAGGTACAAGCCATGCATTCAATACCCATGTGTCCCTGGACTAACATGGACATGGTATTTTGACGTAATGCTTTCAGTATTGGGACTTATTCACCCTTGAATATTACTTATGATATGTCCAGTTCATCCCTGCACAGCCAAAGGAACAAACCATTTCAGAAACTTTTCCATGCCATCAGGCCATCCCAAGAAAATTGTCATTTCTTGTAGTTGTTTATCTTTAGCCATTGCCATTTGCAACTGTTTAAACAGACTCTGGCCAAAGTGTAACAGGTCAACTTTAAGAACATCTTCAACTTCAAAGTCAAGACCATCAATGTGCAGAAAAGGTGGATTATCTTGGCTTTTGTGCGGGTTTGGTATCTGCTCAGTGTGTCAGATATCAAGGAACTCCATCCCTGACAGCATTGTTGGTTTAATTACAGCACATGGACTCCAGTGCCTCAAGAAGCCAATCCATCACCATCTTCTCAAGGGCAACTCTGGATGGGCAGTAAATGTTGACCTAGTCAGCAATAGCCACATTCAGTGAGCGAAGAAAAATAATAATCCTGGAAGCTGGTTCATATCTTATTTCAAGGTCACATCCTTGATTTTTGTCAAGTAGATGTTGCAAATGTGTCAGTGCACTGATTAGATATTTACAGCAGAATATATCATATGGCATGTGGCCTGCTTTAACAATGAATTTCTTGCCAAATAGGTAGGTGTAAAATTGCTTGATGCTAAATACCGGAGTTCATGTTTTACACTCAGTATTGGAATGGTTGGTGTGCATAGATGAAAGGGCTTCCAACTTGTTATTTTGTCTTGCAAAGGGCATGCATCTTGACCTTTTTCAAGATTGTTTCATTCCTTGGAATGTTTTCTTGCAGTGAGCAAGATTTGGTTGACAGAACCTGCTTGATGATCATTTTGGCAAACATAGGGATGTTCTTGAATAGATCTCCCAGTGGAGATTCCTTGTCCTTGAAGTTGGGAATATACAGCGAGAGGAAATTTAAACATCCAAGACAATGCCTCTTTATCCTGCGCGGTCAGCCTTCATTTGAAATCTTCGATCTTAATTGCATCAGGACAGACTCTATGGTTGGATTAAATGGACCCAGAAAATATTGTCTGGCTGAAACTGACCTGGCACTTTGTGCTATTAAATACCAATCCATGTCAGCATGCTGCCATCATCAGTAGGTGCAGATTGTCATCATGCTCTGCCTTTGTCTTATATATGAATGTGATGTCAGCAGCAATGCAAAGATAACCAGGTACACCTACAATAATCCTATCGATATATTGCTGCAATAAGTGTTGGTTAATTGAGAGCCCCATGGTATGTGTCATAACAGTACTGCTCAAATGGCATCCTCAATATTATCAGATCCTGGTATTCTTCTTCTGTTAAAAGCTCAGAACCATAGCCAAGCTTCACATCTATCTTGGAAAAGAATCTTGTCCCTAAACATTTAGGATTTAATTCTTCTAGCCAGAGTATTTTATGTGGATATCTTTTAATTGAAAATTTAAGGCACCTTGCATCAAGACATACTTTTATGATGCCATCTTTCTTTGAGGCATGTTTGATGGAGGTACATCAATCTGCATGGTGACCCAACTTCCATTTTGCTCCAACTCATTCTGTTCTTCTCAAAGCTTTTTCTGGACTTTCTTTGATGATCAATAAACGGGTTGCATCATTGAAATTCAATTTTGCATCATCTTAGAAATTGTCACTCATGTTGAGTCAGCTTGCATGCAGCTGTTTCAGATTCTTGATGGATTTGATTGGATCACTCATGGACTGTTCCACCACACTGCAAGTGGTCTGAATCTCATGAATTTTGATTATATCAAGATCTGTTCATACTAACAAACTTGACTTTGCCAGACCATTAGTATCTACTAGGTAGAAAACTTCAGGAGGCCAAGATGAGCAAGTATATTAGCAACACAGTGTGATTCTGCTAATGCATGCAATTGGTGAACGGCCACATGTTGTGAGACAGTCTCTCCATGGAGCACCACTTGCTGAGGTACATCATTTGAAGAGTGTGTTGTGGTAATCTATTGGCTCTAGCTTTTAATGTGTGTCGTCCTGCCTTTTCAAGATATATGATATTAATGAAGTAAAAGCTTCCAGTTACCTTATACTGTCAGCACCGTGTGTGAGGTTAACAATATTGAAAGCTTGAATAAAATCAGAAATTGCTGGAATATTTCAGCAAGTCAGGCAGCATCTGCTGAGAGAAAGCAGAGTTAATGTTTTAGGTTCAGTGACCCTTCTTTAGAACTGATTGTAGCTAGGAAAGCTTTGGTATATTTGCTAGTGATGGTAGGTGGAAGGGGGAAGAGTAAACTATAGGTGGAAATGAAGCCCAGAGAGAGAGAGAGAAACAATTGTGCAGATAAAGGAGAGGGTAATGGTCAGCCTCGGGGAATGAATGGCTACTAATGGGGGTCATTAGTGGCTGACAATGGGTTGTTTGTGGTAGCAGCTGATGTGATAACAAGGCCTGGTATGTAGGGGTTGAGGGTAAGGACATGGGAGAAGGCACTCAGGCCCTAAAATTATTCAACTCAATATTGTGTTTAGAAGGTTACAGGGGTACCCAAGGGAAAAATGAGCTGCTGTTCTTCCAGCTCGCACTGAACTTCACTGGAGCACCAAAGCAAGCCTGAGACAGAGATGTTGGCCAGGGAGCACGGTGGTTGTTGAAGTGGAAGGCACTCGGAAGCTCAGGATCATTTTTGAAAGCAGAACATAGGTGTTCTGCAAAACAGTCGCCTGTTCCGCACTTTGGCTCCCCAGTGTAGGGGAGAATATGGAACAATGGAAAAGAGAATATGGAAAGCTTGGTCATCATTTGCTTGGTTGACTTTGAACCTCATCGCTGTGTTTGCGTTCGCGGGCTGTCATAACACTTTCCTGCTGCCAGTGTTGTGATGTTGCACCATCTTTCCAGTCACCTGTGTTTGTTTCTGCAGTATGACTGAGCTGCTAAAACCTGATTTCTTGCACATGGGTGCCAAATAATCTTCAGTGCCAAATGTTTTACAAGTATCATGAAAAGCAGGATACCTGTTCTGTAGGTGCAGCACGCCGATTTTGTTGCTGTGCTTTCCTGATTGGAATAGTGTTGTCTGCTTCTGAATCATGTAATTGTTACTTTCTGTCTTTGTCTGTCTGTATGTGTGCAGGGGGATTTAGAAGGGGTTCAGAGTTTTAACCAGTAGAGTTACATGTTGACAGTTCATAGTCCTTTTCCCATGGATGTGGGCGTCACTGGCCGGGCCAGCATTTATTGTCCATCTCTAGTTGATTTTGTGAAGATGGTGGTGAACTGTATTCTTCAACCACTGCAATTATGTGCCTTAGGTAGACACGCAATGCTGTTAGGGAGGGAATTCCAGGATTTTGTCCCAGCAACACTGAATGAACAGAGATATATTTCCAAGTCAGGATGGTGAGTGTCCTGGGGGGATCTTGCAGGTGGTGGTGTTCCCACATGCCTGATGCCCTTGTCTTTCTAGAAGTACTGTCTAAGGACCTTTGGTGAATTTCCACAGGCATCTTGTAGATTACATGCACTACTGTTACTGAGCTGTTGGTGGTAGAGGAAATGGATGTTTCCAGATGTGGCTCCAATCAAGCAGGCTGCAAGGTTTTGAGTGCTGTTGGATCTGCACTCATTCAAGCAAGTGGGCAGTACTCCATTACACTCCTGCCTTTTGCTCTGTAGATGGCAGACAGACTTTGGAGAGTTAGGAGATGAGTTATCACTGCAGGATCCTGAGGTACAAGCATGATCTTCTATTTCCACTAAGTGTTACCCATGCAGCATCATAAACTTTTCTTTAATATCTCCCTCCCACCATGTGTACTGTGAAGGACTATTCCTAACTGATAGAGTTTGACCAAATGCACAGCTAGGCTTTTAGTATGGTGCTTGCCCAGCAGGTGCTGGCAGCAGTGAGTACTTCCACCTCTGCTGAGGCCAAGGTAGCACAAGAGCAATGCCATAGAGGCATGGTGCATACATAATGAAGGGTCATGGAGAATTATGTGAGATAACCCTTTAGAGCTCGCAGAGAAATCTTTCATGAACCTCCCTGAAATTGACACTTGGTTGATTTTTGATCAATTTCCGCCTGCGGGTGTCTGGACTAGTATTAAGTTATTTGATTACAAAATGCATTATGTTTTCATCACGTACGTCATGCTTCAAGTGATCTGATTTAAGATGGAATCGGAAACATTTATAATCATTATTGTTAGCTCAGTTGGCTGGACGGTTGGTTTGTGATGCAGAGTGATGTCAACAGCGTGGTTACCTGAGGTTACCATGAAGCACTCTCCTGCCCAAACTCCCGCCTCAGCTTGAGGTGCAATGACCTTCAGGTTTAACTACTACCAGTCACCTCTCTGTAATGAGAGAGCAGCCTTTACTCTGGTAGGACTATGATGACTTTACCTTTTTATATGTTTTTGTCTAATAAAGGTATACTGAAATGGGGCACAGCATAATAGCCACTTGAGTAAAAAACAGGAGGTAACCAGTCTCTAAGGAAATGCTACACTACAAGGAGACAACTTCTTAAGGAGAGAGGGAAGGGCAGAAAATCAACAATATTGAAACTAAGAGTGGTAATACCTGTCTGAAAATGTCACTTGCTAGCTGAGGGATCCTCATAAAAGCTAAAAAGACAGGCAGTTCTTTACCTTGGTCATAAGGAACAAAGCAAGATACAAGGGAACAGATGCAACTAGAAAATAGAGAAAGACCTTATCGTGGCTAGAAGAATAAACACATACAAACTCCTGCATCATCAAGTTGTGATAGTATCCAGTTCTTCCAAACTGATAGCTAACTCACTTAGGTAAGTGAGTTATACAGTAACTTTCAAATTTCACTGAAATAAGATAAAGAATATGTCTGACTGCTATCTATGAATAAGAAGGCCACATAAATATAATTGCACATCCAACTCCACCCCTATCTGGCTGGTTTACATTATTTTCAATGAGGCCTCATTGTCTTCTATCAATACTATTTACTGAAGAACAACAATAAACATGGCTTATTTTCTCCAAAACCATCTCCTTAAGCCTTTCGTCTACCCACATGCTCTCTTCTCTCCCAACCTTGCCCCACATTCTCATCTTCAGTAATTAGTATAACAAGCTCACAGATTTCTTAGACACAATTAGGACATCTGCTTAGCTAATACCCAGAGTTTATCACCTTCCATCACCACACTCTCACCTTTTACTCCAATTGCTGGTGCTGACATGATGAGCCAAACAGCCTCCTTCTGCACCACAGTAACTTTCTGATTGTTTCCCTCCTATCTCCCCAGCAAGCTTTCCAACTTCACACTGTCTATGAAACCTAACCCATATGTTTCTGTGACCCTATTCCCAGTGAACTGCTCCATCCAGCTAATTGCAAGCTGTAAATGGTTCTTTCATCACTTACTAACCATTCCTCAACTTTTCAAATTGCAGCCATCTGCAATCTTTAAAAACAAATCCATCCTTGCCCCCATGACCTCAAACACTGTAAAGCCATCTTCAAATGACCCTTCCTCACTGTAGAGTCTGGGTACATGTTATCAACTCTTAAATCCATGACAATCTTTCCTACAACTTTACATTTAAATTGCATCAATTGAGTTTCCAGTACTACCGAGGCTCATAAATAGCCCTGACTTAATTTTCAAATGATTGATTCAAATGATTATCTCACTTTATCCACCCAACAACTTGTGAAGCAGTTGACTTGCAAAGTCTTGGCTTGAGTTGTTTGTCCTGCAAAGCTGCCCTGCAATTTCCTGCTCACTTGGACTTCCTTATTATCCCCCTTAAACCTCCATTCCCTTGACAATGTTTGAGATGAAGCTGACTTCTGATAACCTTTGCGTCCTTGTTTACTCTGAGCTGAGCTTACCCGATATCATCCCCCTCAAAAAGCCAATTTCAATGTCCATAACATTACCCATCTCTTTCTTTTCCTCAGCCTCAACTGATCTGCTGTAATCCACAGCCTTTCTTAGGCTCACCCGGTCCAAAACTCTCCTGGCTTGGCCTTGTTTCTTGCACATTGCACCTTGCACCTGAATAAACACAAATTCACCTAAAGACTTTTCTGCTAATATCCTAACTCTCACCAAGTCCCATATACCCACCAACCTTGTACTTAATGGTTTACATGAGCTCTTCATCTCCCACTGCCTCAAATTAAGGTCTCGTCTCGTGTTGAAGTTCTTTCATGACATTGGCCCTCTCTAACAATATAAGCTTCTAACTGTACTGCCCTCCCCTTCAAAAAATTGAGCTAACTGTCCATTCCAGTGTCTTTTGGCCCTTCTATCATAGGATCCCTACAGTGTAGAAGCAGGCCATTTGGCCCGTCGAGTCCACACTGACTCCTTCAAAAAGCATCCCACCCTACCGTCTCTCTGTAACCTTGCATTTCCCCACGGCCAATCCACCTAGCCTGCTCATCCCTGGACACGAGGGCCATTTAGCACAGCCAATCCACCTAATCTGCACATTTTTGGACTGTGAGAGGAAACCAGAGCAGCAGAGGAAACCCACAGAGACATGGGGAGAATGTGCAAATTCTACACAGACAGTCACCCAAGGATGACCCAGGTCCCTGGGACAGCAGCACCAACCACCAAGCCACCAGTCCCATCTCCTTCCATGATAGCTCTGCTGGTCCCACATTTTCAAACTGGATGGATGCACAATTGTACATTTATATGGCCTTTTTGTTCATAGATAGCATAGACTACTTCTTTACTTTTATTTTAGCAAACTTCAAATCTTGAAACTGGGCATTTCTATTTCTTCACCTCCTTCTTCTCCTTTGATGCCTCTTAACAATAACTTCTTTTGGTCCCCTTTCAAATTATCCCTTCTCTGTCACATAATATCCACGTTCACTGATCATGTCTCTTGGAAACATTTGGAATTTCTTATCTAGCTGTAGGTGGCAATGGCTCAGTTGGTAACACTTTTGCCTCTTAGTCTGAACATTGTAGGTTCACAGTCCTACTTCAGAGATTTGAACACAAATACAAAGGCTAGCACTCATTCATAGCTCTGGGATAGTGCTGCACTACTTGGAGATGCTGTCTTTCAAATGGGACATTAAACTGTGGCTGTTCCTTCTATCAGGATTCTGAGCTACTTCAAGGAACAGCAGGGACATTATCCTCGGAGAGCAGTGATTATGGAGTGGAAAATGGTAGCCAAGTACATTTGATAATTTATAAATTCCTGGCCCAAAATTAATTTATATATTCTACATTACAGCTGCATTTGCTGACACCTAGGAGCATGTACAGTAGCAGCAAAATGTCTGAAATAAATTGAAACACCTAATTAATCCCTAAAAATGAAAGAAAAAGGTGAAGAGAAAAAATTTAAAACTAAAGGAGAATCTTTTTAACTTTTAGAAATTGGCCTTATAATGCACAGGCCCATTTTAAACAAAACATTGGACATGAGCATGTGCAGTCAGAATTTATGATTGGATGATTGGTGTCAGCAGACACACTCCTTGCAAATTCAGACATCTCGTACATTTCAGAATAACCCTTTGAGTTTATCGGTAAGGTGACTCATAAAAAAAAATTTAGTCTGTGGTGAGGAAATCTTCTTAGCTTCTTGCTGGAAAATGAGATGATTAGAATAAGAGGATAAAATGCAGATGCCTAGTCAAGTGTACATCTGTTTCCAAACGGCAGTTCATGATCATTTATATATGAATAATTCAATCAAACTTGCATGCAAAGCTTCAAGTCAGAATGGTTGTGATTTTTAAAAATATCTTTCTAAAGTTTATTCATCCAACTTGTTTTCCCCCTCATTTCAATGGTGAGGTCAGGGGTCAGCGTAATGAAAACTAGTACACATTCCAGGAGAGCTAACGAGTTCATTTGAGATTCAAATGAGCCAGCTTGACTCAACTAAACACATGGAAGCAAAACAAGAGTTCGGTGTTGATGTTTGTTAATAAAAGATAAGCATCTGCGTGCTTCTTATTCTCTGGAGTCAAGATCTTATCCAAGGTGACTCCTGTCATAACAGCTACCCTTTCACAAACACTATCCTTGGCTATTTGACTATCCCATTGTTCACGGATGACCAGAAGTAGGAAAATCTGCAATCTTTTAACTGATAAATCAACTGCAGCAGGCAAGGGTGTGACTCCCAATGTAGCTTGTCTACACATTTCAGCTTTTAATTTCACCCATGCCAAACACCCTTATAGTTCTAACAATTCACATGCACTTCTACACCGCAGAAGGCAACACAATGAATATCATTTTGGATACAACTGAGTGGCTTGCTAGGCCATTTCAGAGAGCAGTGAAGAGTCAACCATATTGCTGTTGGTGTGAAATCACATGTAGAAAATTTTCTGAAGAAGGGTCCTGACCCGAAACATCAGCTTTCCTGTTCCTCTGATGTTGCCTGGCTTGCTGTGTTCCTCCAGCTCCCCACTGTGTTATCTCTGACTCCAGCATCTTGCTATCATAATGAATGTCATTAACCTCTTCTAAAGGCTTTACATTTTATACATGGCAAGCAAATACCACGCGTTTCATGAGGTAATGTTCTGGACACCTAAGCTTGAACTCCACAACAGCAGATGCTAGAACTGGAATTCCATAAAACAACACTTCTGGAATTAAAAGTCTACTGATGACCACGAAACTATTGTTGATTGTTGTAAAAACCCAACTAGTTCGCTAATATCTTTTAGGGAAGGAAACTGCTATCCTTACCTGATTGGGCCAACAACAATTGGTTGACTCTTAACTGCTCTCTGAAATGGCCTAGCAAGCCACTCAGTTGTATCCAAGAGAAACTATAGATGTGTAATGAATGCTAGCACAGCCAATCACATTCACATCCCATGAGTGAATAAATTTTAAAGAAAGCATTCTCAACTCTTCCCACTCAATTTCCATACTGCCTTCATACTGTTTCAAGACCCCAGCCAATTCTTGTCTCCTCAAAGCACAACATCCCCTCATACCTCCATGTTAATGCATGGCCTTCACCCATCTCGATGTCTCCTTATACATCTGTGACGCCTTCATGCCAGCTTACACCCCATGCCACTTGCAAACTAGTCATCCAGCATCCATCATGGGCAGAGAAAGGGGAGATGAGAAAAAAATAAATTTCTAACAATCTAAAGGAGCTGTCACACAGGCATACTTGGTGCTGAAAAAATCTCCCATTCATAAAAAGCATTCAAAGAGTTTAAAATTCCTCAACTGTTATATCTGTTATAAATGTCTTATAAAAACAAACATTTATTTGGTAACTACATCAAAGACATCTAATCCTTTAATAGCTTCTTTATACAGCTTATCAAAATGTGAACTCAGCCCTTCCATTAAGATGAATGCTTTTGTACATTTTGAAACTCAGCCAAGCATTGATAATTATTTTGGTTGTAATAACAGTCCTCAGGAAATAGAAACAAAGCAATCTATTGAAACTGCAGGCACAGTAATGTTTTCTTTCTATTCAATACCAGAAGGTGTGTCAGTCAAAAGCAGCCAGCAAAGTATTTTTAACTCTAATTAAGGGCTTCAATCTGTTTATTTTAAATATTTAATGGGCTAAAGAAATGGGTAATTTCATATTATTATTAAAATGACATTATCCACTTTTCAAGAGCATTTCTATTTACTCCATAAATTTGTGCCTCAAACACATTGGGCTTAGACCCTTGGAACAGCCAAAGAAGGGTCTGTTTGAACAAATTTGATGTGGCCTTGCTTAATCCAGGTTTTCCACTTGTGTGATCCATGCCCCATTCCTTTCCTATGCTGGTCAAAATGGAATCTGTTTGACATGGCAGTGGGATTTCTGCATTCAGATCCTGACTACCATGTTATAAGTTCTCTAAAGTCAGCCCAACTCATGAAAATCCTACTGTCCTGTATGTGACATTAATCCGAGGCCCTGTAAACCTTTCACAAGACAATGTAAAGATCCCATGGCACTATTCAAAGGAGAGGAAAGGTGCTCTCCCTTAAGCCCTGGCTAATGTTTATTCCTCAACCAATATCATTTAAACTGATTATCTGGTAATTAGAATGCTACTGGTTGTAGAACCTTATGTCTAAGCCAGTTGTTACACTGCCACAGTGACTGTACTTCAGAATTACTTCCTGAAAAGCATATTGGGGTGTCTTGAGATTATGAAAGATGAGTTATAAATCTAAATAACACTTTATTTTACTTTTTTCCCAGACGTCTCTATTGAAGGGCAGAATGTTCAAGTTGATGAATCTGGAGGTGGCAATGTCATTAAAATGTTTTGAACAGTGGAGTTGGAAGTAACAGATTTTGGTGACAGGTGGAATAAAGAACTCTGGTTTAGCCTGAGTGAGGGGCCAGAAAAGGGAATGGAGTCAAACCAAGGGGCTAGCGTTTCTGGCAGACAGTATACGAAAATATCCCCCTTCAAAGCCAATATAAACATCCTGAGAAACAGTGTCCAGAATTGAACGTCACTACCTGTAGTGATTGGAACCAGGTGGATCTCATTGACCAAGAGATCATTGATTGGTGTTGTTAACCTGGGCCAATCAGGAAGCCCTGGCTGACAATCTCTGAGCTGGCTGGCCACAGCTATTGTAATTGAGCACAAGTAAATAAAGGGTGACTTGGTGATGGGATACCAGCCTCTGTGCAGTTATTTCACTACCCAACCAGAGATTCATACAACTGCCAAGTTATTCGGCATACTTGAGATAAAGACTAACATTCTGTTACTTTCTCAAAAAAATTGTGCACCTATCCACTTGTTTTTAGTGAATTTTGTATGGAACCAAGAAGAAATACATCAAATAGTGACAGTAAAGAACTGGGACCAGAATTCAGCTTCTTTGCTGGGAATTATGCTCAGAATCACCATCTTCCCTCATATCTCCACTTCATTAAAAAATGCCAGTGTCTAAAATATACATGTTTATGCATACTTATTAATCTATTACCAATGCAACTTCAACAATCTAGCTCTAATATTGTAGATTTCTCTAATTGACATTTTTCAAACAAATTAAAGTAATCTAAAGGTACGTTACTAGCAAATGAACCAAAGACCTGGCTTTCAACTTAAGATTGCTTGATTTGGAGTAATTCCTATTTATGCAGTGCTCACCAGGGTATGCTGTGGATGATGAATGCAAGAAGCACCTTATGTATCTGTTCATAATGTGCCAGTAAATGAACTGCAGCAGGCACAGAATGAGCTGAGTGTTAACCATGCTGAAGTAATTCACTTTCTGGCTGTTGAAAAGGCCATTGATCTTTCTGTTGATATGAACTCCTGCAGAATAGTTAGTTGTTTACTCTGACTCCACTTTCCCCAGTGCTTAGGGTAAATAATAAATGGGGATTTCTGTCTCTTTCCTCCTGTTTTCTTTTGTACAGTTTAGCTCATTGGGGAATAAAGAAAATGCCACATGAAAATATTTTCTGTAAATGAAAAATGATTACCTCATGCAAAGAAATACAATTTGTAAAATATATTTTACCTTCTTTTGAGAATCATGTTATAAGCAGAATTTTATCACTATGAAGTATTGTGTTCATTTGAGGCAGCCCTTGCCAAATATTTTCCCAGTACCCCAAATTTCAGCTCGTGACCCCACTTGGGGTCCTGACCCCATCTGGGGATGTTGATTTAGGGCTTTTTTGTTATATTCTTTAACCAGATCTTTGAAACAAAAAGCGGGAGTACAGAAACACATTCCAATGTACCTACCATTTTGCATCTTAAGGCAGACTGAAGCATCATTGTTTTCTTAAGGACCATCTTGCAACTTGCTCTTTATCAGTTGAGTTTTACAAAAGACCCCCCCCCCCCCCAGCATTGAAAGCTGGACAGGCCACCATATCAGGGGCAGCAGCAGTTCCAGGAACATGTTTTGCTAACAGAAGCCAATTGAGTGGTTACCACCAGCACTGTCGAGGATGGCAAACCACCTCCAAGAGCTGCCATTCCAATTGCCTCACCAGTGCCACAGCTGGAACGTGACCATTGTTGAAACTACAGCTGCAGTGAGGGCAGGAGCCCTGAATGGCCAGGCAGTCTAGAAGTCAGGCAGGTGAGTTTGAACATGCTTGTTGGTGCCCCCACATAGCAGGGAGGCCTCCAATGTGGACAGAAATATGTAGGAAGCAGGAAGGGGTCCTCAATTTGTGGAGTGAAAGGTTAGCTATACTCTGGCAATAACTTCTGAACATGTGGATGAGGAGCTGCATTATAATATCAGATCATATGGGACTGAAACCTGATGGAAGAAGGTACTTATTCTACCATGCTTATGTACGTAGCTTATAGGCAATAAATATTAATAGTGTGCATGGTGTTCAGTTCTGTTATGTGCTAAGCTCCTAAACATATTCCTACACAATGGCAAGTAGTGACTAAACTCAAAAGAATGATAATAAGTAGTAAAGGAAAGCCTGAAGAGAAATCCAGCAACAAGACAGAGCAGAAGGTGTGGGACTTTGAGGCAAGCCTAGTAATCAAACCACAAGAAAGAAAACCACCAGGACCATCCATTGATGAATACAGACAGCAATATGAACTTTAATTAACAGACATAAACCTAAACTTGGTAAACAATAACCTCCACTATCCCACCCAGAAATGTTCCAGAGTGTATAGGGATCCTGACAGGCTATGCTCTTTGGGTATGGAACCAGAAGAACGCTACAGCTAGAGCTGGGAAAGTGTATAGACAAGGTGCCAACCATTATTTTTCCATATCACTTCTGTGCAGGAAAAATCTTTACCCACACGAATCCTGCCCAGTTATAAAAGGTGAGTGCACACTCACCCAAACAGTACTATAGGATCAAAAACAGAAATTGTTGGAAATACTCAGCAGGTCTGTCAGCTTAGAATCCCTACAGTGTGGAAGCAGGCCATTCAGCCCATTGAGTCCACACCTCTGAAGAGCATCGCACCCAGAAACCAACCCCCCAATCCAATTCCTGTAACACTGCATTTCCCATGGCTAACCCACTAAAATGTACATCACTACAGGGCAATTTAGCTTGGTCATTCGACCTAACCTGCACACCTTTGGACTGTGGGAGGAAACCGGAACACGCAGAGAAAACCCAAACAGACATGGGGAGAACTTGCAAACTCCACATGGACTGTTGCCCAGGGGTGAAATCAAACCTGGGTCCCTGGTGCTGTGAGGCAGCAGTGCTAACCACTGGGCCAACATGCCACCATATGTGGCAAGAAAGCAGAGTTAATGTTTCAGGTCCAGAACTGAAGAAGTATAGGATTCCCATCTACATGGTAGAAATTTAGAAATAGACCACTCTAGTCTGCAAATTCACAGGAGATAGTGAATGCTGAAGACTGAGACTTATTTCACATGGGTGATGTTGTAGACCAACAGAACATTGCTTGGTATGCAGAGATCATGGTGATTGGCAGGAAATTAGTTTTAAATTAAATGTAGCAGCTGGTGTATGCATCTTAATTCTACTGTGCATTTGAAGACTGGATTTCTTTGAATGTCTTCTATTCCATAGCTTGCCAATAATATGGGAAATCATCCAGGTAAGTTCTGTTTACAAACAGCATGAAATATCCAAACTGACCAATTATAACCCCATTAGTCTATTATCAACCATCAGTAAAGTGATGAAATGGGTCATCGACAGCACTATCAAGCAGCAATTACTCAGTGATAACCTGCTCACTGATGCTCAGTTTGGGTTCCACCAAGCCCACCTTAATCATTACAGATTTGGTCTAAAATGGACAAATGAGCTGAACTCCAAGGGTGAGATGCAAGTGACTGCCCTTGATATCAAGGCAACATTTGGTCAAGTATGGCTTAGAATCTCATGCTTTTTTTCACATAAATGGCAGCAACATCTTAATTTAGAAATTGCTTGTTGGATGTGCTCAACACCAACATGGATTGAAAGGTCAACTGCAAAAGGTACAGAAGGGTTAAATACACTCTAGATTTCTGCAAAAAGTAAAGAAACATGCTTCTGAAAGGTGTGGGACTGTCTGATTTTCTATTTGGAATAAACTGTGGTATTTTCTGGGATGAGGAGTGTTGAGTCACATTATAAGTTCCACATGCTTTTAACTAAGCAGGAAATTAATGGATTCATAACAAAGAAACTGGAGTATACATCAGGTTCGTTACACATAAGAACATATGAGCAGGAATAGAACATAAGGACCTTTGAGACCACCCTGCATTCAATATGATCTTATGACTCAGTTCACTTTACCGCCCAATCCCATGTTGCTTAACTTTGTGAGACATCCAAATTTGTCTATATCAGTTTTGAATAATTAGTCTTGAAAAATGCAATGATAGGTTTTCCACATCCCCCTTGGGTATGACATTCCAAATATTCACAGCTCTCAGAGTATTAATTTGGCTGGTTCAGTTCAATTTCTGGTCAGCAGCGGCCCCAGATAATAATAATGGATGATTGGATGATGGCAATTCAGTTGACTGTCAAGTGGAGATGTTTAGACTCTTTTGGTGAAGGTGGTCATTGCCTGGCACTTGTGTGGTTCAGCTGTCACTATCACTTATTAGGCCAGGCCTGAATGATGTCCAGGCCTGATTGCAGTTGGAACTGAGCATTGTGCAAACATCAGTGAACAACCCATCTTTGAACCTTTAATGGAGGCAAAGTTATTCATGGAATTGTTGAAGATCAGAGAAACAGGGATTGCTGTAAAGTCCAAATTTAAGTTACCAATACCATTCAACCATCAAAGGAATGCATTAATATTTGTGTCATCCATAGTTTCTTCCCATCTTTGCCATGCCTTTATGACCTCTGTTAATTGTTTATTCTCTTTAAGGAACTTTTTGCCCGTGATTGACCATTGTTATATCCATAGTTTGTGAAAGCTTTGTAATGCTAGATTATTTAAAATTAATATGTTAGTTGTTCAAACCGACACATGCCAATTTAACATACATGAATTGTTCTGATCTACATTCTACAGAACTGTGCAGAATATTGGTAAGACCATTGATAGAAAGTGGCAGAGAAGCATTTTTTGTGACACCTGACTTCTGCAATGTCTCAGTGAATCATAGAATCCCTGCAGTGTGGAAGCAGGCCATTCAGTCCATCAAATCCACATCTTCTGAAGAGCATCCCATTCAGACTCACCCTTCTACGCTATCCCTGCATTTTACATCCCTGGGCTCTATGGGCAATTTAGCCCAGCCAATCCACCTAACCTGCACATCTTTGGACTGTGGGAGGAAACCAGAGCACCCAGAGGAAACCCACTCAGACACAGGGTGAATGTGGAAACTCCACACAGCCACCTGAAGCTGGGATCACACTCAGGTCCCTGGTGCTGTGAGACAGCATTGCTAGCCACTGTGCCACCCCAGCGTCTTCCATTGCAGTAAATGGAGCTCTTAGAACTATAGAAAGACCCTGAGGAAACAGTAACTATCAATCTCAATGATAGCACATCCAAATCCAAACCAGCAGTGATGAGTGACATTATGGTGCGCTCACCACTTTATTTACATTGGATAACCGTGAACAAGGTCTATACCTTTTTTTAAACAATGATTTGTTCAACTAGTAGCTGAACTTGCATAAACAAATCATATCTAATCATTGTGCCAACATTTCCCAAAGTTTCCTTTCAAGTACTGCAGCTTTAATTCCATAGGATTAGGAAATTGACCAGTGAAATTCACACTTCTAAACTAAACAGTGCTGACAATGGACCTATCATATATTGTTATATCTCACATTATCTGACAGAAATTCGGTTAGAGACAAAAGAACTGTAGATGCCGGAATCCAAGGTAGACAAACAGGAGGCTGGAAGAACACAGCAGGCCAGGCAGCATCTGGAGGAAAGGAGCAGTCAACGTTTCAGGTATTACTCTTCATCAGAAATTGTCTGATAAATAAGAAAGAGATAGACTAAGGTAACGTGTGAACTGTATGCAATCCTTTCCTCCAAATCACCTAACCTCACTCATAGCTGCATATTTAACTTTAGGAGACTGAAGTCATGTTATTTGGCAGCTATATTTCATAAGCACTCTATAAATAAGGGGTCTAGACCCGAAACGTCAGCTTTCCTGCTCCTCTGATGCTGCTTGGCCTGCTGTGTTCATCCAGCTCTACACCGTGTTATCTCAGATTCTCCAGCATCTGCAGTTCCTACAATCTCTCTACAAATAAGAATCTCTCATTTACAGATTCCACAGGCCTTTGTATTTATATCTATAAGGAACAAATGAAGATTTCAAAAGAGACAGAAATAAGCCTGCAAGGGTGACAAACATGAAGAAGGAGCCTTTTTTTTATCCTTCTTAACTCTTCAGTTTGGAAAATGCCACCAGTTTTTTCCATGCAGTAGAGTAAGGGAAGAGAAGAGTATATTCAGAAAACTGCAAACGGCAATTAAATGTCATGAATAAAGGATTCTTGAAGGTTCATAAATCTTCAAGCCCTGGTGGGTTACAAGTGAAAATACTGATGAAAATAAGAACAGTGAAAGTATTACCTTTAAAACGGGCAGGTGTCACACTGCTGAAAGTCAGGACTGTTCTCGTGGAGCTGAAGTTGAAGATTTACTTTGCAGTTCCGAGCAATATTTAGGAACTGAGGACGTTCACATTGTGGCCTCAAAAGACTTGACAGGCAGGCTGTGTATTCTGCTGCACACTGAGCTGGAAATGTAATGCCCGCCCTATTAGTATTGACATCAAAAGATTTATCCAGCCTTTCATAGCCAAATGGAGACAGAAAGGTCTGTTATTTTATACCATTTTGTAAAATCAGTAATAATCACCAAAAAGGTAATATTTGTGAAACAAAAGTACTTATCTGAATGTAGAGCCATGAGGAGTTATCTACATTCAAATCTGGCCCCAGTTCACTTGACCTTTATCTGATGGCCTCTGTTATTCCCTCTCCTGATTGCTGAATGTACTTATGAGAAGTTATCAACCTGAAAGATTGACTCTGTTTCTCCTCATAGATGCTGCTTGACCTATAGTGTACAAGGCTGCATACATGAAGCCTGAGGCCCAATATTAGGTGGGTTCATGTCAATTGATGCCCAGTTTGAGTTCTGCCAGAGCCACTCAGCTCTTAACTCATGAGAACCTTGGTTCAAACGTGGACATAAAAGTTGAATTCCAGTGGTGAGGTGAGATGAGAGTGACTGTCATTGACATGAAGACTGCATTCGACAAATTGTGGCATCAAGGAGTCCTGGAAAAACTGGAATCAATGGGCATCAGGAGAACACTCTCAGGTGGTTGAAATTGTACCTAACACATAGGAACATGGTCATGGTTGTTGGACGTCACACAGCTCCTCTCCAGGGCACCTCTGCAGGAGTTCCTCAGGGTAGTGTCTAAGACCCAACCATCTTCATCAATGACCTTCCCTCCATCATAAGATCAGAAGTGAGAATGTTCGCTGATGATTGAACGATGTTCAGCACCATCCATGATTCCTCAAATACTGAAGCCGTCCATGTCCAAATGATCAAGATCTGGGCAATACCCAGGCTTGGGCTGACAAGTGGCAAGTAACATTTGCGCCATACAATTACCAGGCAATTACCATCTCCAGTAAGAGACAATCTAACCACCATCCCTTGACATTCAATATCATCACTGAGTCCCCCATTATCAACACCTGGGGGTTACCATTGGCCAGAAACTCAACTCAACTCACCATATACAAAAACAGTGGGAACAAGAACAGGTCACAGGTTTGGAATACTACAGCGAGTAACTCATCTCCTGACTCCCCGAAGCCTGTCTGCGATCTACAAGGCACAAGTCAGAGTGTGATAGAATACTCCCCTCTTGCCTAGATGGATCCAGCTCCAGAAAACAGTCAAGAAGTTTGACATCATCCAGGACAAAGCAGCCCACTTGATTGGTAGCACATCCATAAGCATCCACTCCATCCACCACCGACGTTCAGTAGCAGCGGTGTGTGCTATCTACAAGACACACTACAGAAATTCAACAAGGCTCCTTATGCACCTTCTAAACCCACACCCATTTCCATCTAGAAGGACAAGGGCAGCACTTACATGGGAAAACCACCCCTCCAAGATCCCCGCCAAGTAACTCATCCTGCTCACATATTGTTGTTCCTTCACTGTCACTGGGTCAAAATCCTGGAATTCCCTTTCTAAGGGCATTGTGGGTCTACCTACAGCATATGGACTGCTGCAGTTCAATACCTTAGCTCACTGCCATATTGTCAAGGGCAACTAGGGATGTACAATAGATAATGGCTCGGCTAGCAATGCCCACATCCCACAATTGAATTAAAGCAAACACCTATACCAGATCAAGTCATGTTCCTTATTCCCACTCCAAGCTGCCAACTTCTAAGCCTAGTGGTCTAATATTTGAATTTTTGAAAACTTTTTTACTTGCCCTGTTAGTCACAGAAACATTGCTTCCTAGTTTGGAAGATAAAAGTATTACAAGAAATGCAATTGTTTGATGATGCAAAAGACAGGGTAAATGGATGCAAAACAGTTAATGTTGTCGACTTCCAAATGATGTTAGACAAAAGTGCCACATTTAACTTGCGAGAGAAGTTAAAAGTTGTGGAATAAAAAGAACAGCGGCAACGATATGAATTTAGCTTAGTGACAGAAAACACAGTCATGGTGTGCATTTGTTTGCAGATAGAAAAAGGTATACAGAGGGGATCCCTGAGAGTCGGTATGACTGTTTTTCTTGATGTAGATTAACTACCTAAACTTCAGTATAAAGGACACAATTCCAAAGTTTGCCAAAAACAAAACCTGGAAATTTTGTTAACTGTGAGAAGTCATAGAACCGTACAGTCACAAGCACAGACATAGATCCTTCAGTCCAGCCAGTACATATCACCTATAATCTCAAATTAAACTAGTCCCACCTGTCTGTGCTTGGCCCATATCCCTCCAAACATTTCTTATTCATGTACGTATCCAAATATCTTTTAAACATCGTTAACTCTACCCACATCTACCATTTCTTCTGAAAGTGCATGCCACACATGAACAACTCTCTGTGTAAAAGGTTGCTCCTCACGTTGTTTATAAATTTTTCTCTTACCTTAAAAGTATGCCACCTAATCTTGAAATCCCCTACCCTATGAGGATAGTGATTGTCTATGTCCTCTTGAAGTCAATGTGGCAGAATAGGCAGAACAGTGACAGATGAAACTTACACAGAGAAGAGTTAAGTGATACATTTAAGTAGGAGGAACAAGGCAGTAGGAAAAAACTGGGGAGAGACACTAAGTGAACTGCTCTTGCAGAGAGCCAGCACAGACATGATGGGCTGAATGGCCCCCTTCTGAAACTGTTGCCATTCTATGATTCCATAGAGAAAATAAGGTGCATCTTTCATCCAATCTGGGTTGCATTTAATGTAGGTGTTAGGCTCAAAGATGGAAAAGCATTCTCAGCACTGACATGCATCACCTTAATGAGCAAACATTTTAGTTTTAAATTACCAACTCGCACTTTTAATCCAATTAAAATCCAGCAAAATGGTTCTGAATAGCAGCAACTGAGTAATTTGCATGTCATTAAAAACACTGCACCTGATGGCAAATTATATTGAATTCCTGAACATAAATGTTTGGAAAAGATGCATCTATTTTTAATTTCTTCACATTTTGCTGTGATGTGAAGCAAGAAAACTCTCTATTGTTTTATTTCAGGCTACATTAACTAAACACTTTCAAATGTAGAAAATTATTGATAAAAATAAAACACACCAGGACAAACAGATGTCAGCTGATAGTTTGCTTTGACTTTCTATAGGCAATGACTGATTGTCCTGATCTCTTCATGTTTTGAAAGGCTTACAACTCGGCTTTACAGGGAAGTTAAGGGAATCAGCAGAATTTGTTTTGTAGTGGAGGTTGGGACTGGAATTGGGGTTAGAAGGACATAACTACTGTTCCCATGAATGTTATGTAAAGTATTTGATCAGACTTCAATCGTAACTCAACCCTAGCTCTCGATTGGATTGTGCAAGGACAGAACTCATTCTATACTCTCGCTGTGCAATAAGACATCAGATATTTTATTAGTGCAACTCACTGGGGCCCAGCTATTATTAAAATAGAACAGGATCAGCTGTTTTAACTTATTTTGAGATATGATTAAATAAAAAATGGTCTTTGTGATGATTCTTTGTTTCATTCCTGAGGAATACTGTAAACAATAAAATTTGCACATAATGTAAAACATCTTCCTCTGTGGTGAACTAAAATTAAGAATCAGCACAGAACATTTTCCCCCTCTTGGACTTGAACCATGCCTCATAGCACAACGTAGCAGACATTTGGTTTTGATTATCCAGGATAGAAATGGTCATCTTATATATTTTGAGGTATGTGTCTTTTGCTTCATTTTGGCTCAAAACGCTAAGTCTGCCCAAGTGATGACTTGTTCTCAGGTCTCAGTCACACACATTATGGAGGCCTACAAGGATCTGGAGCAAGTGTCTGAACTCAGTCGCTGGCACTTTGTTAAAATGTTGCATGTGGGGCTAAGGTTGCAAGGGTGGAGAGTGAAGCTTGAGGCAGGAGAGGCCCCAAATTATCTACAGGGACAGAAGGTGCATTCTTGCTCCGCTTAGCACACGAGATGAATTAAAAATTCGCTCACTTTGCAAGGCCTTTATGTGCCCCACTCCCCCTTGTTATGGGTTGGCCCAGCAGCCAAGTCACCTTAATTCTTGGCCACGTAGGGGATATGTTAAAATTACAAGAAAGCCTCAATGAGGTAACTGAACAGCAATGCACATTTTTAAATTCATTCACGGGATGTGGGTGCCACATATGAGGCTAGCATTTATTGTACATCCTTAATTTCCATTGAAGGTGGTGGTGGTGAGCTTCCTTCTTGAACTGTTGCAGTCTATTTGGTGCAAATACACTCACAATGCTGTTAGTAGGGGGAGTTCCGGGATTTCAATCCAGTGACAATGAAGGAACAGCGATAAATTTCCAAGCCAGCATGGTTAATGGCTTAGAGGGTGGTGATGTTCCCATGTATCTGCTGCCCTTGGTCTTTTAGATGGAAGTGATTGTGAATTTAGAAGGTGCTGATTTACATTTTTAAAAAACTCCACTACCAAACAGTTATGTATCTCACCTGCTCAAAAGAACAAGTTAAAAGGCAATCATTTGGAAAGCAACAGGAACTGTATAACTGCATGCATTTTAATTCCCTGCCCCATTTCTTCCAGACTTAGAAATTGTATCTTCAGTCTGTGGGCAATCGCTCTGTTTTTCCTAAAATTATTTCCTTTGCATTTGACTTTCTTTTTTACAGAGCTTCAAATAATGCACAAGTGTTAACACTCAACAAAAGGAAAACTGGCCATTTTCCCATGGAAAGTGAACTAGTTTACAAGTGATGTAGAGGCGCTGGTGTTGGTCTGGGGTGGACAAAGACATCAGGTTATAGTCCAACAGGTTTATTTGAAATCACACAAGCTTTTGGAGCACAGCTGCTTTCGTCACGCACAGTGAGAGAGCAGGGCACACAGACACAGAGTTTATAGGCAGAGAGATCAAGGGCAGAGAAATCAAAAAATCATACAACTGGCGTGAGTAGAGTGTCAGATGATAAGTGTCTGCAGGTGTTATGTTATGAACTCTCTACCTTAAGTAGTTTGTACAAGTGTTGAATTTGGCATGCAATTCCAGTCATTTAGTTTGTCTCCAGGACTACCTGATTTTTAATTTTTTTGTAATTATCTCTCTGCCTCACTTAATCGGATTACAGGTCATCCCTTCACTTGTTATTCAGTTGTTGACACTTGAATCACCATCTAAAACTCTAGGTCACTTGCAGAGACTTATCATCTGACACTCCACTCAAGTTGTATGATCTTTTGATCTCTCTGACTATAAATTCTGGGTCTGTGTGATCTGCTCTCTCACTGCACCTGACGAAAGGGGCTGCACTCCAAAAGCTTGTGTGATTTCAAATAAACCTGTTGGACTATAACCTGGTGTCGTGTGACTTCTGACTTAGTTTACAAGTGACAAAGAGTTCTGCACCTAACACTAAATTGCCAGTCACCTGTGGTTCAGTCATGAGTTGCCATCAACTTAGTTCACTTTGATCTGGGCTTATTAGGATAATCAACACTATGTTTACATCAGAGAAATAACTATATACAATTTTATGCCATGCTTCTTGTTCTCATTAAAATGTTAGCACTATAAGAAATAACAACCTCTTGGTTTGGAGTTTCATACTACAAGAAAGCACACTTAGAAAGTGTGATATGCTCCCTACTATTTCTTCCTTTTCATTTTAGTGGAATGAAAATCTTGGGGTGGGTCTACCTGATTTCTGCCTGTGCACCCATTTTTAAGGAGGCTCTCCCTTGGAGCACACAGTTGTAGCATTTTACTTTTCTGTTTCCTGGAGTGATTTGGTTCCAATGCCTTGTAATTTAGGAACGGACTGAATTCATTATAATGATTACACAAGAACACAAGAACACAAGAACTAGGAGCAGGAGTAGGCCGTCTGGCCCTTCGAGCCTGCTCCGCCATTCAATAAGATCATGGCTGATCCTTTCGTGGACTCAGATCCACTTACCCGCGTTCTCACCGTATCCCTTAATTCCTTTATTGTTCAAAAAAAATCTACTTCTTTTTAAAAGCGTTTACTGAAGTAGCTTCAACTACTTCACTGGGCAAGGAATTCCACAGATTAACAAATCTCTGGGTGAAGAAATTCCTTCTCAGTTCAGTCCTAAATCTGCTCCCTCTAATCTTGAGGCTATGCCCTCTTGTCCTAGCTTCACCTGCTAGTGGAAACATCCTCTCTACTTCTATCCTATCTATTCCCTTCATAATTTTATATGTTTCTATAAAATCCCCCCTCAATCTTCTGAATTCCAATGAATATAATCCCAATCTACTCAGTCTCTAAATTGAGTACAGCATCCTGATAAATTGAGACAACTTCATATCCACAATGCTTTGAAATAGACAAAATATAATTCATCATATTGCTGAAACCTTTCCCTGGCATCATGAAACTGAACATTAAAGTTCAACTTCAGTGGATCCCTGGAACTAATCTGAAGATTCTTCTGTTGGTGGTGAGATATTTTAAGTTTTGGTTCCTCCCTGTCCTGGTCAAATGGGGGTCAGAAATCCCACTGCTCAGTCACACAGCTGTGATTTTCCTTCAGTTGGCCAATTCCAAAGGGTAGGGTTGCCCTCCAGGTTTTGTGCAGAAGGTGGACTCTTGAAGCACCAAGAGAAGGATGTAGAGCACTGAACAAGTGACAGCTTTGTTTCTCAGGTCTCCTTGGAGATATCCACTCTCCAGGTTTATTATTATTTGAACTTAAAACAAAATGGCCTCAGTAACTGGGTCATCACATGCTAACTTTGGACTGCTGTGAAACCAGGCAGTTGGCGCCTGGAGCACCTGGTCTGCTGCCAGGAGACTATCTCCAGGTAGCTACACTATTCCCCAATGTCTCATGGGGCCTACACTGGGGCAAATTAGACAATTCTAATCAGCCTCGACAATAAGTCATAAAGGCCCTTAAGAAGCTGCTTGCATGTGAGTAGCCCTACCACACCTCACCATCCCACCCCTCCACATCTCATTTCCAGGAAAATGGCCTGGGAACAGGATATGTGGTAGTTGCCCAGGTGACTACTCCTGGTACATTGTCATATCTACTATCTCTACTAGTGTGTGGTGCAGAGTAAGTGTTGTTTGAGGTAGTACATTGCCACCAAACCCCCTTTTTTCTTGGTCTGGCTTTGAGCCTAAATTGATAGCAGTAGAGAATACACCACGGCATAGCATCTAAAGAACAGGCAAGACAACAAGAAGTCTAATTGCACAACAGCAAAATGTAATCTACTTTGTAGTCAGGCATAATTACCAGGACCTGAGACCACTGGTACAGATCCCTCCAAAAGCTAGAGTTGAACTCTTTCTCTCCACCAAAAACTGTGCGTGACAACAGTATAATGGGTGGAGTCAATGTAACATGAATATTAACCCCTTCAGAAGCATCACCTTTTACAACAGGATGAACAAGAAAATTCAACAACCTCAGGGGGCCTACAAATGCAAACCCCTCACGTATTCCAATTCATACATTGGCATTTTAAAAATGCTTCTGAGGCATAATTTCACACAATGGGTAAAGAGTAGAGATGACTATCTGGATGGCTCATGATCTTACTTTAACAAGCCATAGGGTAAGCAGAATCGTCAGAGGTGTCACTAAATTAATGCAGTGTATGTGTGGTTAATTAGTTCAACATTTTCTAATTCACAATACAAAGTACTTAAAAGCTTGTGTTCAGATAAATCTTCTTCATAATCCCTGCTAAGCAAGAACTCTGTACGTCTGCTCAGTAAGAGACCTTTTCAATGCTGAATAATATGATTCCCATAACCTTATTTTCCTGAATTAAAATAAACTCTACTTAATTACACACTGAATAACTAATCTTAAAATGTGGCAGGGTGGCACTACTTTTCAACCCATGAAAATAGTAAAGGTGCATATTATTTACAGCATAGCAATGGGTCATTCAGTCCAACAGGTTCAATCTAAATCCATAATCTGTTGAATTGTAATGCATAAGAGCACCAGCAATATTATCATAATGTGCTATCGGTCCACTTCTAAATAAAAACATATGTGGTCAAAGAATGGAAATTGCCGTAGAAACTCAGCGTCTACAGAGAGAAAGCTAAGTTAACGTTTCGGGTCCAGTGACTCTTCATCAGCATTTTGGCTCCATGTTGTATTTTTCACAAATTTACAGAAAAACATCGAAGTAGTTAATTGGATGTCCAAACGCCTCACTGTGATCATTAAATAAATGCTATGAACTTCCATTTGGGCAAACTGATTACAAGAAAAAATGCAGCTCAATTTATATTCAAAGCCGAATTACTCTTACTCGTCCTGTGAGAAGCGGAGACATCATTATTTGACTGTGTTTGTGAAAACATTTACCTCCTGCTGGAGAGCATTAGATAATAATCAGCTTAAAGCGAGCACCGAGCGGCAGGAAGCCCATTTGGCCCCTGACAGATTTTCTGTCATTTCTAAAGAGTCTGCAGAGTCACTTGCTCCATTTACAACAGCAGCAACATGTTGATTTAACTCCAAAGGCAATGCATCATTACTGTACACTGAAATGGTGTGGAATATCCCAACTCCAGGGATACTATTGGTATTGCTTGACAACACACAGCACAGAATGTGGAAGTTAGAAACAGGCCATTCAGTCCATTCAGATTCAGAAGAAGAGTCATACACACTGTGTTATCTCTGACTCCAGCATCAGCAGTTCTTACTATCTCATACAAGACTCAAAATTGTAGTGATTGGGACCAGGTGGATACCATTCACTATGAGATCATTGATTGGGGTTGTTAATCTGGGCCAATCAGGGAGCCCTGGCTGACAGAAATAAACAGGGGATTGAAAGAGTCTCCCCACTTCAGGGACTGACTCCGAGCTGGCTGGTCACAGCCAGTGTACTGGGCACATGTAAGTAAAGGGTGACTTGGTGACAGGATACTGACATCTGTGTGGTTATTTCAAAATGTTAACTCTGTTTCTTCCTCCACAGATGCTGCTAGACCTTCTGAATTTCTTGAGCACTTTCTGTTTTCAGTCAGTCCAACTGGTCTATGCTGATATCAAGACCTCTTTCCCATACTGTTTCATTTAACTCTTATCTATTCTTCTGAACTCAACTACTTCATGTGGTAACAAGTTCCATATTCTAACCACTCTCTGGGGAAAGGTGTTTTTCCTAATTTCCCCCACTGGATTTATTAATGACTGTCTTGTGTTGATGGTCTGGAAAAGTGAAATGGTGTAGATGTTGGCAACATCAAACAAAATACAGAACATTCTGGAAATACTCAGCTGGTCAGGCAGCATCTGTGAAGGGAAAGAGTTAACATTTCAGCTTGATGACCCTACATCAGATCCTTCACTAATATCTGTGAACCCCCGAATTTAGTCTCCTTACAAATGGAAATTCTCACTTGTATTTTACCACACACATATATAAATGTAATGTATTGTTGCTGCCCACCATATCAAACCCTTCCATAATCTTAAAATGCTCGGTTTAAGCTCTCAGCTTCTCTTCTCTAAATAATCATTATATGCACATACTCAGACCATATACTTACAATTAAGGCAACGTTTTTTTTAGGTTAAGCTAGCTTCTCAACCGTAAGTGATAGCTTTACTTGACGTTTGATCAATTGAAAGTAGATAGTTAAAAACTTGCAACTACACCAACCCTACAACTTAATTTTCTTTTTTCAGGGTATGTGGGTATTGATTCACTTTAAACAGTGTCATTGCACTCTAATTAATTAAGCTCATCAGATTGGTGGCACTGCACAGTATCCTGAATGCCATTAGCACGTATTGTGAACTTTTTTAGAGGTAACTTTCTCTGCTTCTGTTTCCTGTGTCAGTTCTGCCAACATTTATATAGGTAACACTATCTAATCCAGAAGTGGACTTCACATGACAAACAAGAAGCGTGCTGAAAACTTATGATTCCAAATAAACCTGTTGGACTATACCCTGGTGTCGTGTGACTTTTGACTTTGTCCACCCCAGTCCAACACCGGCACCTCCACATGATGGCTACTCAGAACTTTGACCTTGGGTCTGGATTACTACTCCATGACATTACCAATACATCACCTTATTGTGCTAACTGTGTATCAAGTCAATCTAGGGGCTAGTTAGCTCAGTTGGCTGGATAGCTAGTTTGCAATGCAGCGTGACAACAATAGTGTGGGATTAACTCCTGACCAGTTGAATTTACCGTGAAGACCCCTTCTTTTCAACCCCACCTCTCACCTGAAAGATGGTGACCCTCAAGTTAAACTTACCACTAGTTATCTCTATCTGATGAGGGAGTGCGGCTATGGTGACTTTACCTTCATACAATTCATTCTATGTCAAATAACTCAAATAAGTATTATCAAACAGTTTATTTGTAATATCTCTCAGCAAGCTGCAACATGTCATCCACTATCAACAGACAGACAACTATCCATAGTGAGTTGAACAGGACTTAATAGTAATCTTTGAGGTGAATAGACTCTGAGCAAGCCACATTCACAACACAGCGATAGTACACTTCATAAAAAAGATTCTTGAATATCTGTAAAGCACTTTGGGAAGTATTAAGCCTTTCTTTTATTCCTACCTGCCCTCTTGCTGCTTATATCTAAGTATAGTCAAATTGTAAAAGATCTGAAATTGCTACTCACATTCCCACCAACACGCATGGGAGCCCTTGAGCTTTCAGTGGTAAAATCAGAGGAGGCGTACAGAAATCACAGCACACAAATTGATTCTCAGCTCCTGAGATCACTTGCTGAATGGTGTTGCAGATAAACCAGACTGAGATATACAGCACAGAAAGGTGTCATATTCATTTTTTTTCTCTCTCTGTGCTCATTCACAATACTTGCTGTTAGGTAATACAACTGCGATAGCAGAGCGTTTGGCTGAGGTTAAGTGCTGAAAAATCAGCTCAGGTTGATCATTTTATTCTCAATGAGTGAACATTGCTGCAAAACACGTGCGCACATATCAAATAATATAGATTGGGCTAAACTAATGTGATACCTCTTCAGGTGAACAGCTTGCTGGCACTGATTACCAAGCTCTAACATTGAAACTTGACTGAAGTATCAGAGGGTTACTTATGCCTCGGAATAATAAACATTGTAAATCAATATCTATGAGAGAATGGAAACATCTTACATACAAAAATCATTCTTAATTTCCAGCTTTTCAATGGCAAAAATGAGTACTGTTAACTAATGTCACTTTTTACTTCTTAGCGCAACTGGCTTATTACTCAGATTCCCATTCGTTCATTACACCTACGAGATTACCACTACTTAAACATTTACTCACTGATTAATACCGACTTTTTCTTTAATAGCCATTCATTTAAACCATCCATTATCTTCTGCAAATGGTGTGGGTTCTACCAGTCATGATAAGCCATTCTGTGCCTAGGCTGATGCTAACTCATAGGCTGCTGTGTGTGTTTTCAAAGGCCTTATCTCACCCTATTCTTTCATCAAGCAATATACTGAAAGGAAGCCAATGACCTTACGACTGGTTATTGCTTATTTAAGGGATCTTCACTACAGACTGTCATTCTTCCATTGATCCATATAAGGATGAAATCAGGTCCTCAATAAGTAAGGGGCAGGGTTGGTTGACTGGGGCTAGTTCCCTCCTGAAACTATAATGCCACTGCGTTTTTATTTAGGATACCAAATCCACTCAGCAAAATTCAAATAGGTGAAAATTTCTGATCAGTCATCAATTCCTACATAATCTAAGATACTGCTTGTAGTATCTGATTGTAGAATTCCGATACAAACCTCAGAGAACCCAGGTCACCTCATGTAAGAAGCAGTTCAAGAAGGAAGGAGGTATACCAGAAAACCACTTTCCCAAGCTGGATTGTTGGGCTTGGAATGTTTCGCAGTTATAGGATCCCATCTCTCTCTCAGAACATTGCACAGAAATAGACTAACATCTCTGAAACTTAGTGTCAAATTGTTCATGAGAATTTCATTGTTGAAGTGTCATATGACACAATTAAATTCAATGTTATCATGTGAGATACAAACTCATGATCATTAATGCTGCCCACCTGCCTGGTTGAGTACAGCTCCGATAACACTCAAGAAGCTTGACACCATCCAGGACAAAGCAGCCCACTTGATTGGCACTACATCCACAAATATCCACTCCCTCCACCACTGACACTCAGCAATGTGTAACACCTACAGGATGCACTGCAAAAATTCATCAAAGATCTTTATACAACACCTTTCAAACCCACAACTACTTCCATCTAGAAGGACAAGGGCTGCAGATACATGGAAACATCACCAGCTGCAAGATCCCCTCCAAGCCATTCACCATCCTGACTCAGAAATATATCACCATTCCTTCAGTGTCGCTGGGTCAAAATACTGGAATTCCCTCCCTAAGGGCATTGTGAGTCTACGTATAGCACATGGACTACAGCAGTTCAAGAAGGCAGGTCACCACCACCTTCTCAAGGACAACAAGGGACGTGCAATAGATGCTGGTCAGCCAGCAATGCTCACACCCTATAAGTGAATAAAAATCTGTGGTATCCCTTAATCAGTCTCTGGTTAGGGACCAGCTGAAATATTGGGCTGAATCTTTTGTTTTCTTTTAGCTAAGTGTCAGTCTCATTGAGTTTCACACAGGGTTTCTCTCCGCGAGACCTAGTGAGATCTCTCGCTGAATCTCACCAAATTTAGTTCATTAAAGTTCTACCCCTCCCAAAGTTGCACCTCTCACCCAATTCTAATCACATTCTATCACTCGCCAGTCCCACAACAACTCAACACTCTCCAGCTATCACAGAAAGAACAGCATCTTTTGCGTCCAGGCTGTCTTTAAAAGGCCACAGCACATCCAAACAAATGTTGTCAATGCGTGTTGCCCTTCAGCAGCAACATAATGTCATTGCAGCTACAAAGCCACACAGCCAATGTGCCTGACACTCCTTCGCACATACAACCCCATTCTCTCCCCCTAGTTGCTGTTTAACCACCAGGCCACACAGTTTACCTGCTCATAGGTACATCCCATCCAACCACCCTCTTTAAATCACCTGTACTCTGTGCACAATGCTCACTGGAGATCTGCATACTGTCATTGTGCAATAGGGGAACATCACAGACAGGCAAACAGTCAGACAATTCCAAACATGAGGTTTTATTTACAGCCAGCAAAAGTGAACATAAATAAAACAAATAGAGGCTGCAAGCCAAATGCTGGCACCATGACTAGTGACTATTTTACATTCCATGACAGCCTGTTGCACCCAGCTCTCATCGACTGGTCAATCAGGTCTGTCTGGGTTGTTGTGCCCAACGTAGCTGAGCTTTGTCATGAGTGAAGAGAGCTTCCTCCTCCCCATTGTCCTCACCTTCATTCTCAGAAGATTACTTGTGCTCTCCCAGTCCCTCAGCATCCAGCCTCTTTACCTACACAAATTGCATAGAGCACAGCACACCAAGCTGATGCAATAGACATCACCCGAACAATGAAGAGTGACCCCAACACCAGTCGCAGCAGTGGAACTGCCCCATCGTCTGATTCAGTCCCGCCCTGGTCACAGCATATGCAGCTCCGATCTGTCAGGGGGTGTACTGCGGTGTCATCAACCATGTTCACAGTGGGTACACCTTGTTCCCCAGCAACCACATTGTAAAGCATCTGGATCCTCAAACCAACCAGGTATGTGAGAGTGCTGCAGGATGTAGGAGTGGTGGCAGCTGCCAGAGTTGTGGGCACACACCTCCAGGAAGTGGTAACAATGTTCACAGATGCTGAACATTCATCGAACGGTACTCCACCCTGTTGATGAATTCTGCGGCGTTGTGACATGGCCCTCTCAGTACCATGTGGATACAGTCGATGCACCTGGGAGATGCTAGCTATCTTTCCGAATCCTACTGCCCAAGCTATAGCACTGGCCTCATCGTAAGAAAATGAAACAAACTGGTGCAACCTCACATGGATGGCATTGTGTCTGATGCATCTGTGGGTCCATGACTGAGAGATCCCACACAGGTCATCCATCACTCTCTGGAAGGAGTCAGTTACATGGGCATTCAACATAGCTGTCACCATCACAGCCGACGGGAAAGGATGGCTTCCCACTCCTGCAGGTCTCTGCTACTGCTCTAGTGCCCAGCACAGTCTGTAACAGTGCCATGAAACTTAGGAAGCCTGCGTCAGCATTTCGCCTCGTTCATCCCCAAGAGTGGAGTTAGGGCCAAACAAACTTTTGGATCTCCTACATTCTGAAGGGCCCTGTGGTAAATGAGGGCTGCACATACTCCTCCAGACAGCAAGACATGCAGTGCCCTGATAATAAAGGCCATGTCTCCATCATTCATCCAGCTTCAGCATGTGGTAAAGGTGCCGTGCCAACTGAGTGAGCAGCATATTACAGTTTTCACCTGACTCCAACTGACAAAGGAGCAGCGCTCCGAAAGCTTGTGACTTCAAATAAACCTGTTGGACTATAACCTGGTGTCATGTGAATTCTGAGCATATTACAGAATAAAGGGATGTGACCCCTATTCATTTCAGACCCACATCAACCATGAAACTTGCCCTTACATTCAGTACAGTCCATTGCCATACTCACATATCGGATGATGGAGCGATCAGCTCTGCCTTCTCCAGCACATTTCACATGTTATGGGTTGCTAATGGCCAACCTTGGCCTCTGATTAACTCATTGCTGCTACTTCTGCATCACTGAAATGCTAAGGTTCAATTTGTAAGGGCCAATTTCATGGTGTAAGTCACCATTGAACAGCATTTAAACCTGAGATAACAAGGTGTAGAGCTGGATGAACACAGCAGGCCAAGCAGCATCAGAGGAGCAGGAAGGCTGACGTTTCGGGCCTAGACCCTTCTTCAGAAAAAACCTGAACTTGTTCACTCTGTATGCATTGCAAATCAATGATAAAATGATTGCGACTTAAGCATACTTAGAATTAGCAAATACACTCTTCATGTATTTGCCCTTCAGTATCCTGGTATCCAACTAACATGGATCCTGCACTTTTTCCTATCAAACTGACATTGAGTCCACCCACCCTGGGTGTTGTCCCAGCCATTTTCCAATGGCAGTGAGTGTCTAGTAATGCAGTTCATTATGGAGTCCATCTGCACCAGCTCCAGCCGCTCACCATGTACCTCCACAAAGTCCCCAATTCCCATTTTACTGACAGCCCATTTCTACCCATGCCCCCTCACGTGGAGATCCACCATACTGAACATTGCCTCTAGCTTTCTTCCTTGCCCTCTCAGCTCCAAAATTACCATAGAACCATAGAACCCCAACAGCATAGAAAGAGACCATTGAGACCATCAAATCTGCACCCATCCTCTGCAATGCATCATCCCCCACCCCAATCCCATAGCCCCGTGTGGGTCTTTTTTACCATGGCTAACCCACCTAACCTGTACATCCCTGGACACTATGGGGCAATTTTTTTTTAGCTTAGCCAATCCACCTAACCTGCACACCTTTGGACTATGGGAGGAAACTGGAGCACCCGAAGGAAATCCATGCAGATGCAGGGAAAGTGTGCAAACTCTACATAGACAGTCACACGAGGCTATAATCAAAGCCGGATCCCTGGCTCTGTGAAGCAGCAGTGGTAGCCACTGCCTGGGTGTTAACCGTTAATGATGTACACCCTGTCCTCTATGCTCCTCCTGTGGAGTCCATGGTGGTTGTCACTGCCAACCCCTCCTGTAGCGTACCACGCCCTCCAATACTGTTCTGCATGCCCCACACCCCCGTTATACATTGACCTCCCCACCCCCACAAGTCACCATTCTTGTCCCTAACCTCAGCGCATGCTTCAGGTATTCCCCCACAACCCCTCCTCAGCTTGCACTGCCCTAGTCCCTTTTGGCAAAGAGAAATCAACCCCCCAACACCCACCCCACGACAAAAGCCTTGCAGCCTCGCCACTGATTAACTGTACTCAGCCCATACTCCTGATGGCTGGGTTGCAGCTCCACAACTGATGATACACTATTTCCCTGACTGCTTGAGATAGCCCTACAGAACTGAGTGGCTCCCACTCCCCGGACTGCACTGAGACAGGTCCCTTGACCATGTGCAGAGACTGAGTAGGCAGCTGACCATAATGAAACCCCAGGACAATATGCAGACTGTGCCTGTGACTGGCAATACCAAGAGCCCCTGACTGAGAGCAGCCTCCTGCTGAACTGGACTGAGGATTACAACAAAAACTGAAAGAACTGCGGGTGCTGTAAATCAGGAACAAAAACAGAAGTTGTTGGAAAAGCTCAGCAGGTCTGGCAGCATCTGTGAAGAAAAAACAGAGTTAACGTTTCGGGTCTGGTGACTCTTCCTCAGAACACTTTGTTGTGTGAGGACTACAACACATTACTTTTAGTACGGTCATTTAGTTTAATCAATTTGCAGTGTGTTTGCCACTGGCACATGGTGCTAAGGGAGCAAGAGAGCAGCCCTGGGACATAGCCTGGTCCATTGTGTGAGCTGTGTACTTGTCCCTATGTGGAAAGTATCCCTGCTGCAGTTTTTCACTGCTAGTTGCTGGTGTGCCTTTGTAATACTGGTCTGTATTTCCTAAGCATCCTGCAAGGAGAGGTGCCATGGAGATTCTGAGGGGGCTGGCATCCATGGGTGAGGGTTGCATGCAGCTGATGCCCATGGGTTGTGCCAGGACGCTTGGTGTGATGAGGAACATGGAGGCTCTTCACAGCCTCTGGTGAGCTGAAGATACATGGCCTAACATCCATGCTGAGAATTCTTGACATGTAGTTTGCTCACAGCATGTGGTAGGATAGTAAGCTGCAAATTAATGAGATGAAATGTGGAGTTAATAAGGTTGTCAACAAACATAATCTCCCTTAACGGGCACCTCACTGCTGCCTGGCGAGAATCTTGCCTTAGTGCCCACAACTTAATTAAAAGATGCAGCAAGTTACTCCCAACTTTGAGAACAGCCTCGTTGGAGCTCTCATGCAATTCTGCAATATTTCCCATATTGTTCAGGCCCCTATATAAGTCTACCCATCATGTCCAATCCCAGGCCTGGATGTCAAAGTTTGAAGATAATGCAAGGGAGATTTACTCAAATGTTAAGGACTTCAATTCTGTGGAAATACTAGGGAAACTGGGATCTATCTCCTTACAACAGATAAGTTAGAGTAGTAAGAGGAGATATGCATTCTTGTCTCTGACCTCAATTTATGTGTGCACAGCAACAGCCTTTATTGGAAAAATACATGTACAGACAATGGTAATTTGATTTAGAGCCACACAGACCCAGACTCTAGTTCCATGTGTTGCAACATCTCCACGACAAAGCTTCTTTTAAACACTTCCAATACTATATCCAGAGAATTCTCTTTATCTCCCCAAGTTCTTTTATAATACCTTTTGTATTTTTAATATTTCACCTTGAACATTTGACATTTTTATTTCATGTTCACTCCCTCCCTGAGTCATTCCCACCAATAAGTCTCTTGTGCGTGAGAGACTAATGTCCAGCAGTTTTCTTATTTCTCTGAGAGAAAATGTTGAGGTGTGGACAAGAATCAGACCAAATTGTAGTGCATCTTCTTGGGGAGTCTTTTCAGAGGATTGACATTTTTCTCTAAACATTTCGGGTTAATGTTGGTGTACCTTACTCCTGATTGGAAAGAATGCTTGCATAGAATTGTCTTCTGCCTGGGCAGATGTGGCCCCATTCAGCATGACTGAGGCTTCAAGAGTATAATTTTATTTTGAAGCTCTGAGACCTCTTTAAATCAATTTAAAACATCTAGCTTAATCTCAGCAAAATTCATCCTGCAGACCTGTATTATCAAGGAAATTCAGGTCTATCTGTGGACCTACCATTGCCCCCAGGAAGCATTCATCCTACCACTCTATGTCCCCTCCTGCTGGGATTCATGCAGATTGCTGTAGCCTGTGATTAACTTTTGTGTTGTTGCTGCAACTTTACCTCAGTCTCTCTCTTTGCACTTCAGATACTTTATAAAACTGATCAGGTTGGTTCCCTGTTATTTCTTCTTTGTGTGGACTGTGTCGTGTTTCTTTGCGCACCTTCTGGTGTACTTTTGAGTGTTTGTTTCTTCCTCAGGAATTCTTCATTTCAGGAACTTTCCCCACTCCTTAGCATGAATCATCAGGCTGTCCTCATTGTTTACCATCATTGTCTTCACATCAGGCTTTGTCAGTGCTCCTCTCTTTCCGTGGGACCAGTCACTCTTGCCATGTAACCAAGACACAAAATTATTCACTTGACACACACAGTGAACTGCATACTGTGGGTGAGCTGTGACTCAGTTGACAGCACGCTTGTCTCTGAGTCACAATGTTGTAGGTCGAAGTCTCTATCCAGACACTTAAGTACAAAATCTAGGCTGACACTCCAATGTGGTTTTGAGGAAGTGCTGCACAGTCAGAGATGCTTTCCTTCAGATGAGTAATTAAGTCAGGGCTCCATCTGCTCTCTCATGCGGACGTGAAAAATCCAAGTGCACCATTTTGAAGAAAAGGAAGGGAGTTATTTCTGGCAAGTATTCATCCCCAACTAACATCACTAAAAAACAGATAATGTGATTATTATCACATTGCTGTACTTCCGAGCTGCTGTGCACAAATGGTTACCCATTTTCTACACTGGAAAAACAACTATACTTTGGAGGTATTTTACTGGCTGTAAAGTGCTTTGGGATGTCTTGAAGTCGAGAAAGACCCTCTAGAAATATAAATATTTCTTTCTTTTCTAAATTTGTTGTAAATCTGTTTCACAAATCTAGGAGGAAAAAACAAGTCTCTCTTTCAACTCACCTGATGCTTGTTCATTTTGAGCCTCCATTCTTGACAGTAATGCTTTCAGTTAAAGCTCAAAAATAGGGTAGAAATGGATGCAATCAACAGAATATAAAATGATACATGAAACAGTGAACACCTACTTCAGCAACTAAAAGAAGCTTTGACAAGGAATGAACTATTTTATCTTTTAATTTCTCTTTCCGTCTCTCGTTATCCATCTAAAACACGTTCACATTGAGACCTGTTTTTTACCCAACTGATTCAGATCCAGGTATTTCCAGATTCAACAAACAGGATACTTCCTGATGCAGTTCTCAGAGTATAATTTACATTCTAATATGGAACAAGGGTACATTGTGTTATACTGAACCTGAGTACTGATTTAGAAGTTACAGTGCAAACTGATAAAGTAAATTGGTGCAGGCTGACACAACCAATATGTCATAAAAATAAAATGAAATCAGATGAAAAAAAAAACAGAATGCAACCTGATGGTTTTGGCTTGATCATTGAACGAAGATATTTTGATACTGTAATAAGGTGGATTGAAAGGAGAAGGACTGATCTAGCGTACGTAATAATATTAATCGGCAAAATGGGATATGGCTACTAGTTGATATAGGAAAAGATACAAAATTAGACAGTTGACAGGCAATGAACTGCTGGACTGGTTATAATTTAGTAATGTCTTCTTATATGAGCTGTCTTACACCTGTGAATCCTATCGGGATGTTCTACAGTATCAGAGGTGGTGTAGAAATGCAAGTTGTTACTGTAATCAAGCTGTGAATTGAATAAAGGGGTTATTCACGAATACAATAAACAGCACGTAGATGGACAGAAGCAATCTTGCCAACTACCTGATTTACCATTTGTGAATAGTAAATCTTTTAGGTACACAGCAAACTGAATCTTAATAAAGTCTGTTTAAGAACTCTGATACAGTAAAAATAACAGTGGTTTACTAGCAAACAATAAGCAGACTGCACACTTAAATAGGATCTGAGGTGCACCTTGACATTAGTGGTGGACTGGCAGCCTTGGTCACAGTGCATTTATTGTAAAAAAGTCTTCTGAGAACACTGCAATCCACCTCCAACCAGAATAGCGCCAAGCTCTGCTGACATGGTTTATTAAAGTTTCAAGTGTATAACGTTTCCATTCCACCTTTTATTGATAACTATACATGGCATCTAATATAATACATGTTTTTAATCAATTAAAAAAAAGGCTTACACAAAAGATTTCTGAATCTCGTTTTAAGAGGTGATCCATTGCTGCACAGAGGCTCAATGTATCTTTACATTGCAGCTTTCAGAATGCCTTACACAGCCTCCCTCTCGTCCAAGGCCTTTTCATTGCATTTCCTGAGCTCATTTCTGTGAGCAAGCAGACGCTGTTTGAACAAGTTGAAACAAGAAATGAACAAAATGCTCTCACCCACACCTCTTTGCACGAATGAAAGAACTCACTGTCCATGGACTCTCGCAGTGAGGTTTATTACAAAACTAATCCATGAGATTTTCTCTGCACTCGTACACTGGCTGATTTAATCACATAATTGGAGGCTTGGGATCAAGAATTGCCTTTTATTAATGGACCTCAGTTACAGTTGCAGAATGCTGTAACTTTAATTTCTATAACATGCTCATCTGAAATGTACTCACTGTCTTTCAAAGGCTTTTTCCTTTTTGAGCTTTCCCTGAAATCTCAAATGACTCAAAGGGAAATTGAATGAAAATAAATCTGATAGTCATTAAAAAAAAACTGATAAATGTCAATAAAAGATACAGTATCTTGTAACAATGCAAGCTTAGTGTTAACCGATATATCATGGCAACAGCTCTGACAATAATAGAAATGCAAGTAATATTTCATTTAATCTTCTAGATCCTTTAACTATAGGACTCACAGATAACCAACTTACTCGGCACTCATGAGTCTGTTTAAAATTGGTAACTAACCAAGTGGAAATTGTAGACGCTTAAAATGCATGTAAACAATTTTGGAACTGAATATGTGTAAATCAGCAATTAAAGCAAAATAATGTGTCATCTGAAGTGAACAATGCCAGCAAGCTATGCACCAGAACTCCTTGGTGCTTATCTGTTTACCAACAACATCCACTCATGCTGTCTTTATAGTGGACTCAAGAGAGGTTTTCTCAATTCTTCTTTCCTCATATTAATTGCCATGTCACAAGATTGCAAGTAATATCAGTTTAAGTTTGCCTTCCCGGACTTTCAAAGAAGTCAAGTTTAAACTAAGAAATCAAGATGATTTTCCAATTAAAAAGTCAGACTGTGTTTCTGTCTCCACAGAAGTTGTCTGACCTGCTGAGTATTTTCAATATTTTCTGTTTGCCTATCAGTTTTCCTTTCCATGAGTCCAGGAAAAGGCTTGCCTTTATTTTGTTGCATTGCTTTTATAACTCATTCCATAATTTTTATAATGTCTCTTGGCATATTATCTACATACAATGAAATGTATCTGCAAGTTTTCACAAACAACATGGGATAATATACTGAGATAACAAAGTGTAGAGCTGGATGAACACAGCAGGCCAAGCAGCATCAGAGGGGCAGGAAAGCTGATGTTTCGGGTCGAGACCCTTCTTCAGAAATGGGGGAGGGGAAAGGGATTCTGAAATAAATAGGAAGCGAGGGTGAGGCGGATAGAAGATGGATAAAGGAGAAGATAGGTGGAGAGGAGACAGACAGGTCAAAGAGGCGGGGTTGGAGCCAGTAAAGGTGAATGTAGGTGGGGAGCTAAGGAGGGGATAAGTCGGTCCAGGGAGGACGGACAGGTCAAGGAGGCGGGATGAGGTTAGTGGGTAGGAGATGGGGGTGGGGCTTGAGGTGGGAGGAATGGTTAAGGAGGCGGGGACGAGCTGGGCTGGTTTTGGGATGCGGTTGTGGGAGGGGAGATTTTGAAGCTTGTGAGGTCCACATTGATACCCTTGGGCTGCAGGGTTCCCAAGCGAAACATGAGATGCTGTTCCTGCAGCTTTCGGGTGGCATCATTGTGGCAATGCAGGATGCCCAGGATGGACATGTCGTCCAAGGAGTGGGAGGGGGAGTTGAAATGATTTGCGACTGGGAGGTGTTGTTTGTTGCGAACTGAGCGTAGGTGTTCCGCAAAGTGGTCCCCAAGCAACCAAGTGGAGGCTTGACCTGTCCGTCCTCCCTGGACCGACTTATCCCCTCCTTAGCTCCCCACCTACATTCACCTTTACTGGTTCCAACCCCACCTCTTTGACCTGTCTGTCTCCTCTCCACCTATCTTTTCCTTTATCCATCTTCTATCCGCCTCCCCCTCGCTTCCTATTTATTTCAGAATCCCTTCCCCTCCCCCATTTCTGAAGAAGGGTCTTGACCCGAAACGTCAGCTTTCCTGCTCCTATGATGCTGCTTTGCCTGCTGTGTTCATCCAGCGCTACACCTTGTTATCTCAGATTCTCCAGCATCGGCAGTTCCTACTATCTCTGGGATAATATACTGCTTCTTTTAGTGGTTGCATTCATTAGGAAAATCACATTGAACAGGACACAGAATAAAAACTCTGTCTTCCTTTTTTTTCATTCATTCACAGATGTGAGCATAACAGGCTAGGCTGGCATTTATTGTCCATCCCTAATTGCCCAGAGGGCAATTTTAAGTCAACCACATTATTGTGGCCCTGAAGGCACATGGAGGCCAGACCAGGTAAGAGTGACAGCTTTCCTTCCCTACAGGACATTCGTAGACAGATGGGTTTTCAAAACAGTCAACAGTAGTTACATGATTTCTATTAGGTCAGCTTTTTAATTCCCAATTTTATTCAATTCAATCACACCAACTGCCACGGTGGGATTTTGATTCCATGCCCGCAGATTTACCACACCACAACCCTGGGGTCTTTAATTATTATCTTAACTACCGGACAGGATTTTATTTTAATATCTCATCCAAAGGAGAGTGTTTCTGTCAAGATGCACTCTATCAGTGTAACAATGGAATACTGGTTTAAACATAGTGAGAGTGTCATAAAGTCAGCAGATTACCGCAACTGGTACTGCTGCTGACAACCGGTTAAATTGCCAATAGAATGCAGTTTTTGCTTTTATTTCTGTCTATCTCCAAATGGATTAGTATTTCTGCAAAAATGTTAATTTTTATCGGAGGAGTGACTTTTAAGCCAAGAGCTGCTCTGCTCAGCTATGACTAGGAGGGACTCCAGCTTACCAATACCACTCAGGATTCTTTTTAGAAGGGGGCATTAAAAAGAAATCAATTTGCTTACATTTTTTGTTTAATAAAATTTGAAGAAGATCGTTAGCTCTGCCCATAAGAAAGGCACAGGTTCATTCAGACTCCATCTGCCTGTGTCACTAGAGTGTAACGGTTGTATAGTATTATTGAACATTACTGTGAGTTAGTTTCGCAGCAGCGTGTTGAATATGCTTCAGTCGCCATCATTTCAGACACTGTCACTAGGAGCAGTCAATACTGCATCTATCACATTAAGTAATGGCAAGGCAAAGAAACCCTCAGTGCGTGGTATGACCTTGAATCACTGACTGCTCAGGAAAACCGGTTCTGACAAAAAACTGTTTGGCAGCTCAAGATAGCATTTAGCTACAATTGCTTTCTCTGAACATTTTGCTCCTCAAGTTTTTTTTTGTTTTGAATTCTGCAGCTCTGCTTTTTACTGATCTATGTGGCACAAATTTCCATAAATGTTACAGACTATAGCCAGAGAATATGAATAGGGCTTTAAATACATACCAGGGAGCTACATTCATGGCATATACAGTACATAAGAATCTGCTGTACAGCTTTTCTAATGTCAGAAAGTGTTATAGCAAAGTGGATGAGCTATATCAGAAATTATGGGCAGTAGTTCTTTGAGTTATATCTTAAAGTATGAGATTGAAAGGTAAGCAGTATAATGGAACACTATTGAGAGGAACATGCATATATCAGAGAGTTTTATAGTTAGGAATGTGAGGTACATCAGAATTTATTGTTTTTTTTATTATTTGTTCTCAGTCTGTAGTGCATAAGCAAGGTTACATTTATTGTCCATGTCTAAATGCCCTGTCAAGGTAGTGGTGAGCCTTCTCCAAATCTCAGCAGGGTTTCTGACACTATTATTCCCACAGCGATATTCGAAAGGAAATTCCAGAATACTGACCCAGTGATGATGAGATCATGGTGACAAATCTCCAAATCAAGTTGGGATGTGTCTCGGAAGGAAACTTACATTTGAAGTTGGCATTCCCAAGTGCTTCTTCGTCATAGATATTATAAAGGAGGGAGATACAGTCCATATAATCTTAATGAGCTGCTGCAGTGCACCCTGCAACCATCAGTGCATCATGAGGGGAGCAAGTCCACACAGTTGCACCAATCATGCACAATGCCGTACCCTAGAGGACATTGAGCTTTTTAAGGATCAATATAAATACATCCATTTAGACAAGTGTCCATCCACCACATGCCTGAATTGATACAAAAACAGAAATTTCTGGAGAAACACAGCAGGTCTGGCAGCATCTACTGAGAGAAATCAGAGTTAACCTTTCAAGTCCACCTGGATGCCTGAGTCGAGACTTGCAAAAGGATTGTCAAGATTTGTGTGATCAGGAGGTGAGCTAACTCTTGCAGAATGTCCAGCCTCCATTCTGCTATTGTAAGTGTGGCATTAACATGATTGGCCCAGTTAAGCTACTGATTAATGATGACTCCAAAGATGTGAATGGTTAGGATCAACAACAGCAGTACTGTTGAATGTCAGAGTGAGGGTGTTGTGAGCTCGTTGGATATAGCCATTGCCTGACATTTACACAGTGTTAATGTTATTTGTCAGCCCAAACTTGGATATTGTTCCATTTCTCTAGCCACTGACTCCAGCCCTCCAGCTGACTACTGTCTGATTTTAAACTGCAATGTTTGGAACGTTGGTGTAGAGTTCCACCCACATATCAACAGGGTCAGTTAGACTGCCGACTTCTACCCTTTGATAACATGGGCCTTGGCCCCTGCCTTAGTGTAAGATCAAGGCAGAGAATTAAAATGACAGGGCATTGGAAGCTCAGCCAACTGAAAGAATGTATTCCACTAAGCAGTCACCCAGTGCAAATGGGTCTATTCTGGTAAAGGTTCTTATGTTAAAAGTGGTGAGTCTATCAAAGGATTAATGGCCATGGGTATATCTAAGTGTTTTGGCAGTGGAGTACATCAGAGTGCACATACCAGTGGTGATATACATTAAAATTATACAGGTAAGGAATATGTTAGATAATGTATCATTATAATATCTGCACTTTCCAAGGAGCCATTGCATTATACTCTATTTGAAAGTCATATTACATTCCAACCCAAATTACAATAATGTGAAAATCTAGTTTAGACTGTGTGTAATAGTTGAATGAAGGAGTGGCTTGATGTCAAATCAAGGGCATAAAAGACAATGTACCAGCAGAACAACAACAATTAACAGTCCTTTGATTAACTGAAGCAACACACAATGAAGTAGCTTTGATTAGCTGGCTACATATCGACTCTGTTCATTCGAAAGCCATTTACTGCATTGAAATGCCCATGATTACAATGCATCAGAATAGTGCATCCTCATTGGCTGCAAATTAATTTAAAAGCTCCCTTTACTTTTTGTAGAATGAATCATAGAGCAGTTGCAAAACTCAGAAGGAGGCCATTTGACATATTGTGTCTGTAATGATTCTCTACAAGGCCATTTCACCTAATGCCACACCCTGTCTTTTCCTCATCAACCTGCATTTTTTTTCCTTTTAAAGTAATAATCTAATTCCCTTTTGAAACCTCAATTCAATCTGCCTCCATCATGCTGTCAAGCAGTAAATTCTGGATCCTGTCACCAAGTCACCCTTTATTTACTTGTAAACAGTGGCCAGCCAGCTCAGAGTCAGTCCCTGAACTGAGGAGATTCTAATCTCCTCGTTATATTGGTCAGCCAGGGCATTCCTGATTGGCCCAGGTTAACAAACCCAATCAAGGATCTTGTAGTTAGTGGGGTCAAACTGGTTCCAATCACTACAACCCATATTGATAAAGTCCAGAATACCATAAACTTTATTAACCAATTTCTCAACCTATCCTGTCCCCATCAATGATTTATGCACATGTATACACTGCACGCCCTTCAGAATTGTACCCTTTTATTTTATATTGCCACTCAAGTTCTACTCACATTCTTGCCATTGTTCAGGAAGGTTTTAGACTCTGATACTTCAGTTGATTTCGAGATGGCATCAGTGAGGTGGGCCCAATGGTAAGTGATGGTGCCAGAGCATGGCAACTTCAACGTCGGTGGAGGTAGTAGCAAGGCACAGGACTCAAGGCGGTTACATCGGTGGTGGTGATGGTGATCTGGGCATTTTCTTTTCCTTTTGTTGTTTTTTTAAAAAATTTCTGCTCTTGTTCTTAATTCTATCTTTTGTATTCTAAGATGATGCAGGAGAGTGTCGACTCTGTGCAGCTTTCACTGTATTCCCATACTTTTGTACTTGAGTACATGTGACAATAAAATCTAATCTAATCTACTCATAATTCACATTATTTTTATGTTTCATATCATTCACAAATTTTGAAATAATGCCTTCTACATCAAGGTTTAAGTCATTAATAAAGGTCAGATTCACAGGGACCCTAACACTGATTCCTGGCAAACTCCTTGATAAACTTTCCTTCAGTCCACAAAACGACTGTTCACCACGACTCTTTGCTCCTGTCATTGGGCCTACCTCATATCAGTGTTGCTAATGTCCCTTTTATTCCATGAGTTCTGGTTTTGGTTACATGTCTGTTATGCTTCACTTAATCCAATGCCTTTTGGAAGTCCATGGATATCACATTATCATTGTCCTTATCACCAAGGCACAGAATTATTAGAGTGCAAAAAAAGGTAACTCAGCCCATCATGTCTGTGCCAGCCCACTGGATGAATATCATGACTTAGTGCCATTGTCCCACCCTTTCCTGTAACCCTGCAGATGTTTCTGTTTCAATAATCATTTCATGCACGCTTGAATGTCTCAATCACCCTTTCTGTTACTTCATCAAATATCTCCAGCAACTTAATCCAACATGATGTGTGTTCAACAAACCCATGCTGGTTTTCCTCAACTAACCTGCATTTACCCAAGTTGCGACTAATTTTGTCCCGAATTATTGTTTCTAAAAGTCACCCCACCACTGAGTTTAAAATGATTGATATTGTTCAGACTATCATTCCATCCTTTATGACATGAGAATGTGACAATTGAAATTCTCCAGTCTTCTGAAGCCTGAAAAATTATTGTCAGTGCATCCACAATTCCCACTCTCACTTCCTTCAGTATCCTTGAATGTATCTCATTCAATCCTGCTGCCTTAACAACTTTAAAGACATACAGTTTATCGAATTCTTTCTCATTAACAACTTTAATCCCTTTGACTTTCTGAACTACCTCCTCTTTCACCATATCCTGGACAGTATCCTTTTCCTTGGTGAATACATATCCAAAATATTCATTTTATTCCTCAGCCATGCCTTGCTTCCAAGTATAAATGCGCTTTTTGGATTTGAATTGGGCCCACTCTTCTTCTTCCTACCCATTTACAATTGCGTGCATATAAAAGTCCTTTGAATTCCTTTTCATGTTAACTGTCAATCTCCTCATCTGCTCTTTCTGCCTCACTTGCTTTTTTCAATGTCTCTCTTAATGCTCTACATTTAGCCTGATTCCCTATTGTATTACCCAACAGACATCTATCAAAAGCACATATTTTCTGCTTCACATTAATCTCTATCTCTTTCTTCATCCAGGAAACTCTGTATTTATTTCTTAATCTTGGCTAGAATATACCTTAACCACATGAAAATTATTTCTTCTTAAAGGCAACACAAAGTTCAGTTACGATTCTGTTTACTCGTCTTTGATGCCAATTGATCTGGGCCAGATCCATTCCTACCCAAACGAAATTGTCTTTTTTAATTTTTGCCTGTTCCTTTTTCTGAAAAAGACACTGACTAATGCTTCCAGCCATCTGGACTTTTAACCAAGTGATGATTTCTCTTTGTAAATCTAGACTGTGCATGTCAGTAGGCAATTCCTTCATGGTGAGTATCACAATAAACCTCATCCTGTGCTTTCCAGGCATCCATGCATTCTGAGATAGTCACACTAAGACAAGATCTGTAACTCATTTTCCCCATCCTTAAGGCAAGTCTATCAGGCTAACCACAGGACCCAAATATTAATTCTTTACAAAGAGTTTCAGGAGCATGATGATACATTTAAGTTGCACATAGACAGCGTTAAGAAAAGGGAAACATCATAAATGATACTGAAAGAATGCTTTCGTCCATTGGTGGCTGTTGTGTAGGGGTTTCAGGACCCCGGAGAAAGCTTATCATGATCTCAAGGTACTGCATATCTCTAAATAAAAATAGTACAGTGTGAGTGGAGTTAGATCACTCGACACCAGACACAAGAGTCTTGACCGCACATGGAAAAAAACACAGAAAGAAGATGGGTTAGTCCTGCTTCATGTAACTATAAGACTAGATTCTGGTATACCTATGATTACCACATATAATAGTGTTTATTATTAAAGTATAGTGTTGCTATAAAGTCTAAGCCCGAGGAAGGTTCTTGACTTTGCCTTCTCCTTGACCAGTCTGTCTTGAAACTAACAAATTGTATGACATCAAACCATGGAATAAAACAGTCATCACCACTTGAGTTCCTGAAAAACAATGGTTTGTAAATCCCCTGAACATATCCTTATCTCATTAAAGTTGCAAGGCTATCTGGTACAGTGCATCCTTTATTGCCACATTGTTAATAAAATCAAGATGGGTTGAAAATTAGAGCATGCAATCTACTTATTTGTCAAACAGTAAAACAGAGTCCATTTAAACAGTGCACAACAGTAGTCCAGAGATCATATTTTTAAAAAATTTCCAAACTAGAGGGAACAGAATTCATCCATTTTGTTATTGCTGGAGGTGACAAGAAGGGGAATTAATTGAGTGAGTTTGACCTGGAAAGCAGTACTTGTGGGTGGATGATTGGATGAGTTTTCTTCATGGTGGGAGTAATTTGTTAGCCAGCAACTAACACACTGACTCCCAAGCATTTTTTCATGGGAAAATTCTACTCATAATATTTTCTCCTGAGTATTAGCAAAATGAAGTGAGTGGAAGCTGGTTACATCTAATTTAGATTCATTATATCAATCCTAGTCACTTACAACATTAGTCTCTAGGAATTTTCCAATTATCTCCATTGTGATTGTACCACTATATTGAACTGATTGAGATCAATTTGTTCTTTAAAATGTTACACCCAGCCCAAAGATTAAGAAAGCTTAAGACTATATTGGAAGAAGATTTCCTCTTGGACAGTTATAGATTAGCATGATCGCAAGTATAAAACAATAAGGGCAATCGAAAGAAACTCATGGTTTCAGAGGTGATGTATTGACATGGGTAGAGAACTGGTTTGCAGATAGGAAGCAGAGAGTTAGAATAAATGAGTCCTTTTCAGAGTGGTAGGCAGTGACAAGTGAGGTACTGCAGGGTTCAGTGCTGGAATCCCAGCTGTTCACAATATAATGATTTGGACGAAGGAATTAAACGCAATATCTCCAAATTTGAAGATGACACTAAGCTGGGTGGCAGTGTGTGCTGTTGGGGGGATGCTAAGAGGTTGCATGTTGATTTGGACAGACTGGTGGAATAGACAAAGGCTTGGCAAGCGCAATATAATGTGGATAAATGTGAGGTTATCTAGTTTGGTGGCAAAAATAGGAAGGCAGACTATTATCTGAATGGTGGCATTTCAGGAAAAGTTGAGGTGCAACGAGGCCTGGGTGTCATAGTGGAACAGTCGCTGAAGGTTGGCATCCAGGTGCAGCGAGTGGTGAGGAAAGCTAATGGCATGCTCTCCTTCATATCGAGAGCATTTAAGTATAGGAATAGGGATGGCTTGCAGTAATTATACAGGGCCTTGGTGAGGCCACACCTTGACTATTTTGTGCAGTTTTGGTCTCCTAATGTGAGGAAGGATATTCTTGCTATTAAGAGAGTCCAGCAAAGGTTCACCAGTCTGATTCCCAGGATGGCAGGGCTGACATGTGAAGAAAGACTGGATCAACTGGGCTTGTACTCACTGGAATTTCGAAGAATGAGGTGGGGGGAGCGGAATCTCATAGAAACATATAAAATCCTAATGGGACTGGCCAGGCCAGATGCAGGAGCAATGTTCCCAATGTTGGGGAAGTCCAGAACTAGGAGTCACAGTCTAATAATAAGGGGTAAGCCATTCAGCACTGAGATGGGGAAGAATTCCTTCACTCTGAGAGTTGTGTACCTGTGGAATTCTCTCCCACGGAAAGCTGTGATTTATTCAAGAGGGAGCTGGATGTGGGCGTTGCAGCTAAAGGGACTGAAAGGTAAAGAGAGAAAGTGGGATTGGGATACTGAAATTGCATGATCAGCCATGATCATATTAAATGGTGGTGCAGGCTCAAAAGGCCAAATGGTCTACTCCTGCTCCTATCTTCTAGGTTTGTATGTTTCTATGAAATGGCCCTCATATGTTTGTAACTTCATTGACATCTGATGAGCAGAAATCACCCCGCCTTGGTAACTGCATTCGTGTTGTCAACATCATCTTTTACTTGAGAGAAATAAAAATAATGCAGAATTCTAACTCAATTTTGTTACTCACAACAAAACAATGAAATTTTGAAAAAAAATACAACTAACATTCTGCTGTCTAAGACATAAATGTCAGATCACAGCATTACTACAGTATTCAGACACACTGTAACTTGCTACAATTAAGCTTCATTAAATTTTAACATCAAAGGTAAATAAAGCAATTGCTTAGTGCAAATATTCGTGGATCGAAGTAAGGCCATGACTAACAGCAGAATGAACACTAGGGAGTTAATCACTCTGGGTCTCTGAAATGTATATTATAGATTTCTCACTTCTGTCTCTGAATGTTAAAGGAAGAGAGTGCTAGATGAGGTCACTACTCCAACAATGGTACAAAAGAGTGAATTTTTTTTTAAAAGGTCGTAACCAGGTTATTTCTGCAGCCTTTTCCACATTCAGACCAGCAAACAAAGATATATCAATTTCCAACATCAAATCTCTGCACTACTCATATCTGATTGCACCAGACCTGCAATCCCATGCTGTACAAATATGTCAATGTCACATAGTCTGAATAATGTGAACCATTTAACAATGTAAAATGAAGGCTGATACAAATACTATTGTACAAATGTGCATGTTTGGAATAGAGTCATCTGAAAAGAAAGACAGACTTTCATTCATATAACACCTTTCACAATCTTAGGTCAGGCAGTTAAGAACTTGGAAATGTAATCACTGTCATAATGTAAGAAACTTGGCAAAATTGTACATTGCCAGCCCCACAAAGAACTGCCAATTTGCTTCAGAGGTGACTGAGAGATAAATATTAGCCAGTGCACATAGAAACCTCTTGCTTTTATGCTTCGAAATAGAGCCATAAAATCTTTTATTTCCACATGAAAGGACAGACAAGAGCATAGTTTAATGTCTCCTTTGAAAGACTGCCCCTCTAACAGTACTGATCTCCCTTAACGTGTCAGCCTAGTCTTAGTGCTCCAATCTCTGGAGGTTCTTCAACCATCTGACTCAGAGGCAAAGGAGCTACCAATTGAGCCAAGGCTGACACTACGGTGGAAGAATGTTTCAAAATTATCTGCGAGAAAAGCCAAATGGTAATTGAGAAGATAGTTTGAGAACATTCCAGTACATTGATTTTGAAGACAATAATCCCACTGCTGTTTCACAGCTAGCACACAGCAGAATCAACTGTAGACAGTTTAATTAGCTGTAGGTTTAATTACCATGACTGTAGCAGTGAGTTTTAATGCCCATAGTTAGGGAATAAACACTATCCCCAGGACAACAACCAACCACTGTTGACACAATACAGGAAATTACACAAAAGTTCATGAACTGTATCACGCACAGTTTCTATCTGTTACTTCACTGGCAATTGCATAGAAGAGAAGGACCTCTAATTACATCTTTCATTGGAAGATATATTAGAACTTGTATTCATATAATGCTTTTCATAGGTTCAGACCATCCCAAACTACTTTACAGTCACTTAATATTTTTGATGTGCAATCACTATTATAACGTAGCTATAATGTAGGAAATGCAACAGCTTAACAAGATCAAAATTAAATGATATTCTTTTAATATTCTGCAAATATCACAAGCCTAAGACGAACATTTGTTTCTCACTGCTACTTTTTCTTGGGAGATGATGGGGAGCTATCTTTTTGAACTGCTGCAATGCATCTGGTGCAGGTACATCGCAGTGCTATTGAGAAGGGAGTTCCAGTATTTTGATATAGAGACAGTGGTGGAACGGTGATATAGTTTTGAGTCAGAATGTGAGGAAACCATTTAGAGGGGAACCTGCAGGTGATGGTGATCCCCTACTGAGTGATAGATGCTGTCAAAAGAGGCTTGCCTAGTTGCTACAGTGCATCGTGTACATGATACACATTGCTGTTACTGTGTATCAGTGGTACAGGGAGTCAATTCTTAAGGTCAATTCTTCATGGGATGCTAATCAAGTGGGATATTTTGTCCTGGATGACGTTGAACATTGTGAGTATATTGCTGACACTGCACTCGTTCATTGGAGAAAATCTGTCACATTCCTGACTTTTGTCTTGTAGATGATAAATTGATTTTGGGGATTCAGGAGATAAGTTACTCAATGCAGAATTTCTAGCCCTGCTGTTGTAACCACTAAATATTTATAGCCATCCCAGTTAAGTTTTTAATCAACGCTAATCCACAGAGAATCAGCTACCTACTCGGCACACACAGTTCCATTAAGCAAAGGGAATGGATGCAGAGATCCAGCTTGCAGGAGGCAAGATCCCCAGCATAAAGTCTAGAGGCTGAGGATCACTTCTCTCTGCATGTTTATGTAGTGATGGGTCAGGAGGCTCAAGTTTTCATGGTAAGTGTTTGCTGACAAGTGCAGCTTCCTAGAATTGCTTCCTTCCCAGTGGAAAAGTTGGGCAGGTCATCAAGGTGGCTTTCACTGATGGCCACTGCTCTAGCCCTAGCTGACTGGTATGGAGGGCATTAGCTATGAGGAGAGGTTGGAGAAACTTGGGTTGTTCTCACTGGAACAATGGAGGTTAAGGGGTGACCTGAAGAGGTCTATAAGATTATGAAGGGCATGGACAGAGTGGACAGTCAGAAGCTTTTTCCCAGGGTGGAAGAGTCAGTTACTAGGGGGCATAGTTTTAAGGTGTGAGGGGCAAGGTTTAAAGGTGATGTATGAGGCAGGTTTTTTACACAGAGGGTGATGGGTGCCTGGAATTCGCTGCCGGAGGTAGAGGTGGAAGCAGATACGATAGTGACGTTTAAAAGGCGTCTTGATAAATACATGAATAGGATGGGAATAGAGGGATAAAGTCCCCAGAAGGGCAGGGGGTTTTAGTTGTGACGGGCAGCATGTCGGTGCAGGTTTGGAGGGCCGAAGGGCCTGTTCCTGTGCTGTAATTTTCTTTGTTCTTTGACTGTCTATTGCTAAAGTGTTTCACTTCTTCCTCTTCAAAGGAGAGAAGGCAGAGAGTTGAGAGTGTGGGAAATTGTTTGTGTGGAAATGACAAAAGGAAAATCATTACAGAGGGTGGATTTGACATTTCACTAAGGTTATGGTGAATGCGGTTGTGTACTGCTCAGATAGGATGTGCTGGATAGAGAGAGAATCTGCAAGACATTGAACTGAAGAGTGTTGTGCAGGAGAATGCTAAGAAAGCCAGAGTATGGGACTTGGCATAAGATTTGGCATTTGAGACCATTATGCCACTCACCTTTCTTGCCATCATGAGGTCCTTGAACATCTTGAGACATTGTCTCCATGTTCAAGGGACAATACACTTGCTGCTCACTCCCAGGCCCCTTCCACCTACAGGCCTGAGAGGTTCGGACAATATCGCCTCACTTAACTCACTTGGGTCCTATAGCTGGATCTCCAGTTAAGAGACCCAGGGGCTAGCTTTCCTTTCCATTCCTACAAATGTTGGAGCTACAGGATTAATGTACAGCTTATCCACTCGAACTACTTTAGCGATCTCTTTAACTAAAGATCCTTTCACAATATCTCAGGGCACGATCCATGAGCACAAGCCTCATGCAGCCTTTATCCATGGACCGGAAGGCTAGAGCAAGGTAAAACGGGTCACAATGGCTCAGGGGTGCATATCTGTTGAGCAGGTAGAGCCGGTGCTAACTGTATCCACTGTGAGCTGCATTCTCTACCATCATGAGCTGTTCTCTAAAACTAATTGCAACTGGAAACGGCCAAGACAATGTTCAGGGTGGATAGAGTCAGTCTTAGTTTGTTCAGTGAACATGCAAGATCCATGGCTGCTGCATCACTAGGACATTGAAGGGGCAAATTCATGGATTTGCATACTCCAGTTACATTTCATTTGAAATCATTTCTTTGCACATTTGCAATGCACACAGAATATACATGCTTAGGGTTCAAATGTTGGTCAAAGGTGAATTGCACAATGCCCTTGGTGCTTGCAAATCTAATATTGTCATTTCATTGATGCAGAAGTTAGCAAAAATGACTTAAAAGGAGGCAAATACTGGCCAAAAGCAGCCTATTACTTATTGAACCACCAAAGGTGCAGTGAAACAAGGGGAACATTATTTCATCATCTGTCATTGAAGTATGACGATGGATTCTACTGAATGTAATAAAAAGATTGATGTGAGTGGGAAGGGGTTCAGAGCACAGCAGGCACTCCCTTGATGTAATATGTTGGTCACTCAGCTGTCATGGCACCTTCACCAAGCTGATGCATGTGCTGCGATCTGTGCCATGGTGTGGCAGACGATGGGACTATTGAAGCTGCTGCTGTAGTTATCAATCTGGGAGGTAAACCTTCCAGTATAGTCCAGACAGAATGTGCCACTTCATCTTGGTGTGCTGCTCTCTGCACAATTGGAACAGGCATTGTGATAGATGCTGAGGAACTGAGGGAATGGGAGCAGTCTTCTGAGGAGGAGAGGAAGGACATTGAGGAAGGTCTCCTTGTGCAGGACAGACCTCAGCTGCATCAGGTGCTGCAAAACAGACAGGATCTGATTGAGAGACAGTAGGAAATGCCGATGCTGGCGAATCTGAGATAACAAGGTGTAGAGTTGGATGAACACAGCAGGCCAAGCAGCATCAGAGGAGCAGGAAAGCTGA
>NC_063350.1:14254750-14292775 GCF_021869965.1 Rhincodon typus
GTTGTGGCCTCCTCTACATCGGGGAAACCAAGCGGAGGCTGGGGGACCGCTTTGCAGAACACCTGTGCTTGGTTCGCAATAAACAACTGCACCTCCCAGTCACGAACCATTTCAACTCCCCCTCCCATGCCTCAGACGACATGTCCATTCTGGGCCTCCTGCAGTGCCACAATGATGCCACCCGACGGTTGCAGGAACAGCAACTCATATTCCGCTTGGGCACCCTGCAGCCCAATGGTATCAATGTGGATTTCACAATCTTCAAAATCTCCCCTCCCCCTACCGCATCCCAAACCAGCCCAGCTTGTCCCCGCCTCCCTAACCTGTTCTTCCTCCCACCTATCCCCTCCTCCCACCTCAAGCCGCACTCCCATTTCCTACCTACTAACCTCATCCCGCCCCCTTGACCTGTCCATCCTCCCTGGACTGACCTATCTCCTCCCTACCTCCCCACCTACACTCACCTTTACTGGTTCCATCCCCACCTCTTTGACCTGTCTGTTTCCTCTCCACCTATCCTCTCCCCTATCCATCTTCTATCCGCCTCCCACTCTCTCCCTATTTATTTCAGAACCCCCTTCCCCTCCCCCATTTCTGATGAAGGGTCTCGGCCCGAAACGTCAGCCTTCCTGCTCCTATGATGCTGCTTGGCCTGCTGTGTTCATCCAGCTCTACACCTTGTTATTCCAGGGTCGTGAACAGCTTGAACTAAATATTGGGTAAAACGCCTTCCATATTGTTGTCTGGGAATCAGTTTTTATTCACTTTTTGCATAATATTCTTCAAGACGTCCAATGAGAGTCGAATGGTATTCTCCAAGAAAGTTTACTCAGCAAGTGATTGAGCTGTAGACCAGAACGTCGCAGACTTGATCCCCAATCTGTTCTAATTTAATTACTCACAATCAGGACTTTTCACACAGATCCTATCCGACATCTACTTTTACTAACTTTTTTTCATTCTTAATAGGATACCTCCAGCTTGACATGCCCCTACCATCTCCTTTCTACGTTGGCAATACCCACCTCTCCTAGTGGTGCTGCAGGTCACCCATAGAGTCAGATGATCCAATTGACTATTTGTAGAGTGCTTCACCTCCATAAAGCACCACACGGCCTGTCAATTGACTACCTCCAGGAAGGTTGCAGAGGTGCGGGACTCAGACATCATTCGGGCCGATGTGAGTTTGCCTCCAGCAGTGTGTTTTGCCGGGCGCATCCATGTTTGTTATCTCCCACAACATGAAAAACTGTGTGTGGATATTGTGTTGTTGAAGAATCCAACAGACTTCACTAAAACTAACTATTATGTACAAACATTACATTTGCAGGCATATAATTGTTTAAACTAGCAATAAACTATTAGATTACAAAGAGCAGCATGTTTCCAGCAGAATGCCACACTTCAAGCGATCTTAGGGTAAGTGACTGAGATGTTTATACTCTCAGGTCACATGCTATGATACAGTGATGATATCATGAATATGTCCCTTAAAGATACACTGATAAACCAACCCTGAGACAGAACACACTGGGGGTCAGAATTTACATATGTTCCTAATAGTTGAAAACCTTCTAACATTCTATAATTCTGCCCATTGTCAATGCTTACATGTGAATAACAACCTTTATAAGATACCAAAGTACAACAAGGCTCCCATGAACTGAAGCAAAGATTCAATATCCTCAAGAGAAATGGTTGCTGAGAAAGAACTCTACTTTATACTGAGTTTTAAACCCATGTCAATAATATCATTCAATGTCATCATAAGCGATTCAGTGATGAACTGTGTCTTATCCTGTGATAATTCTTGGAACGTTTAGCAGTGGATGGACTAGTTTATCAGTGCACAATCACACACTGAAGAACCATGACAAGAAAATAAATTTTGTTGTGGCTGTGTTATAAGAAATTTCATGCACTACGAGTATGGGCCACTGATCAGTGTCAGACAAGACAGATCGGCAGATCCTTGAGGCTGCAGTTCGTTCCTATCATTGTGCTGTTATGGTCGAGAGATTTGTTTGATTTTCCATCAGATGTGAGCAGAACGATTCTTTAACAACTAAAAAACAACCAACTTAGTCGTCAGGATTGTGCTTTATGTTCTGAAGTGCTGAATGGAACAAGAGGAAAGAAGAGATGCTTAGCAGTTATCACTTAGATGACTGCACCTCTGGAGCATTAAAACTTTATACAGTGCAATGCCTGAAAGTCTATTGTATTAGATGGTAATGTCAAACATAAGCATAAATTGACATGACACAATTTGAGTCGTCTGTCTCTTTTACTGTAATATTGAAACAAAATCTGCGATCTAAATAGCAGATGCCCCAATTCATTCCATCAGCAACAATTACAAGCATTGGATCTCTGGCCTTTTAGAACTGCTTAAGGGACTATTGATGGCTCCACAAGACTTTGTCTGTCTATCCTTATTGACTCACTAGCCTGTTGATTGTTGCCTTATATTAATAAGGATCATATATTTAAATGGGAGCATGCGTTGCCATTAGGTAACCAAGCCAGTCTTTCAGGAGCTAAAATAGTGACTCTCTGGATGTGTGTGGAAGTATATTGATTGTGCCTGATATTGTTTCAATATTTGCAGAGGGTCACCCATACAGTAAATTTTGATGATCACTAATGCTAAAAAATAAACCAAGGGGGAATTGAATCAGGACACAATTTTGACAGGAAAGATATAATTTGGATACAATTTAAAGATTCTGTGTTCCTATCATGTCTACGTTCCAAAGCAAATTGTAACGTTTGTGTGGGAATTTCCCCAATAGGCTTATTATGTCAGAAAAGAACAACTTAGACCATAAGACCATAAGACATAGTAGCAGAAATTAGGCCATTCGGTCCATCGAGTCTGCTCCGCCATTCAATCATGGCTGATAAGTTCCTCAACCCCATTCTCCCACTTTCTCCCCGTAACCCTTGATCCGCTTGATAATCAAGAACCTATCTATCTCTGTCTTAAATGTACTCAATGAGGTACATGTCATAGGGAAAGTGCTGGGGTAACCTAGAAATTCCTCTGCATCCATTTCTGGTCAACACTGGCTCCTACACTTGTTCAGCTAGCATAGCGTCAGCAGAAACCGAGTGCTCTCCAAATATCTACCAAAGTTACAACACATGGAGTGGGAAAAGCCCCGAGGAACTTTTATTTAAAATGTATTTAATTCTACAATCATTGACAGTGGCAAGGTGAAGGTTTTCCGCAAGCAATTAGCAACACTCTTCCTGATAACTTACCAAGATGCTTGCTGTGGCACACTGAAATCACCTCCCTAGGAAATTTTGGAGTAAGTTTACAACAGCAAGATTGGGAAATTAAATGGCCTAATGAAAGGCTCTGGTCACTGATTGCACCTATCCAGAAAGATTTGAGTTGATATATTCTTATGGGTAAAGAGAGCATGCACTTAAGTGAACAGGTTGATTAAAAATATGAATTGGAGCAGATCAGAACAATGGATAAGTATGTACACCTTCACGAATGCTGTAACAATTTTAAGTTCTCATTTATCTTTTTTTGTTACATTCTTGTCATCAGATATTTGCACTAGAACTTTCCGTAGGCCTTCTGGCAGCTCCTCCCCTCCATCGCATGGCATGGTGACACCAGATGTGGTATCGTTGTTGCTTGTTTTGCTACTGCATCTGGTAGCCCATCCAGTTCAGTAATGTCTTTCAGAGAAGGAAATCTGTCATCCTTACCTGATCTGGCCTACATGTGACTCCAGACCCATAGCAATGTTTGGGGCAGCACAGTGGCTCAGTGGTTAGCACTGCTGCCTCACAGCACCAAGGGCCCAGATTTGAATCAAACCTTGGGGGACTATCTGTGTGGAGTTTGCACATTCTCCCCATGTCTGTGTAGGTTTCTGCCAGGTGCTCCTCCCACAGTCCAAAGATGTGCAGGTTAGGTGAATTGGCCATGGTAAATTGCCCATAGTGCTCAGGGATGAGTAGGTTAGGTGCATTAGCCATGGGAAATGCAGGATTATTGGCGAATGGGTCTGGGTGGGATACTCTTCAGAGGGTCAGTATAGACTGATTGGGCTGAATGGCCTATTTCCACACTGTGGGGATTCTATGACTCTTAACTGCCCCTGTGCAATTGGTGATGGGCGATAAATGTTGATCTAGTCAGCAATGCCTACATCCCTTGAATGAATAAAAATAAATAAAGCTCCTGATGCCTTTTGAGGAGCAGGTAATGAAGTTGGCAGATGAACTGTAGCTCACATCTTCAATGAAAGCCTGCCTACGATACTGCACTGCAATCTTGGAATCCAAAGCTTGCACATGTCCATTGTTTTAATATTCATTAGCCTGTGAATGCCCTTGTATGGACCTGTGAATAATCTCCTCACCACCATCGCCACCAATGGTGAATTTTAGATGCACTTCTTCTCAAAGTGTGACGGGATATAGTTAGGATGTCAGTGTTTGAAACTTGCCTTTGTACTGCAGTGAATGCATCCCTTTGATTCAAAGCCCTGAACAGAATGCATGCGCAATAGTATTTTTCAGTTTCAGGTCAGATTCCCACTGTTTAATGAGCTTGCATTGTGCAAGAGCTTCTGCAAACAACACATAGGCCTTGCCCATTTGTATTGCACATTTTCTTTTGTGACCAGATTTCGGACAAAGACGGGACTTTTACACTTTTCACTCTTTGACATCACCCTCTGGACTACACTTTATCCTGATCACTGTAATTGAAAGGCATTCACCGTTTCTCTGGCACCTTCTCTGTCCGCCTTCAATCTCCCCCGTGATCATTGGCACTTCCACTATGTCCTTTGATATTCCTTTTCTTACCCCAATCCCAGTCCCATCCAGATCCCAATATCCAACTTTAAGCATACACTGCCCCTTATTCGACTCACTAGTTTTTTCCCCCTCCTAGCCCCTCCATGTAATTACCCCATGTGTTTAAATATGCCTCTTTGACCTTTGCCTCTATCACTGTGACTCTCCCCTCTGCATCACAGTTTGCTCCATTCTTTCTCAGAAGCCCTCAACAACTAAATGGATATTTAACAATACTGTTTCCTTGCAACTACTCTCTCAGGTTTTTGTTTACTTTTATTATCAACCCTGTGTGGCTGTGAGTTCATTAGCAGTGGACGCATTTATCTAGATAAATTCAAAATCAGTCCATTTGGAAATAAATATTGTTTGCTATATTGTGCAATGATCAGAACTAAATTATGAAACCATTTATTGTAATGACCTCTTTAACACCTTTAAAAGAAGACACTCTTTATATTCCCATAATGATTCAGATAAATATCATAAAATCACAATAAGATGGTCATGCAAGTCCCTCCCTGTCCAGCAAAATAAACCAATGTTGAGTTCATCCAGCCCTGCACCTTGTTGTCTCGGATTCTCCAGCATCTGCAGTTCCTACTATCTCTGATTCAATTGAAAAGACCTATTTCGTTCCACATTCAGGATAAAGGAGTTCCTACTGATTTCAAAAAGCGTCCATTTTTTGATACAAAGTGGATCAAAACAGAAAGTTGTTTTCTCTCATCCTACCCTGCAATGTCGATGAACATGGCACTGTTGTTCTGAAAAGTCAGATGTGCAAGAAATGTCCATTGCTCTGAGAAGTCAGCCAGTGAGGTCGGCCAACTCACTCAGATCAGTGTTACAAAATAGATCCATGCACAAGGCTGTCTCAATCTATCCTGTTCTCTAATGTGGCCCAGTGCCTGAAAGCCCATTTTGATCCCAGTCATGCGTGACCAAATTCGCTGAGAGTACTTTAGTTTAGATCCATTGGCAACCCCCAGTGAGTAATTCCTTAGTGCTGTTCTACGTGCACTGTGCATCTCTACTTGACAGCAGAGCTGGCAGTCAGTACACAAAAGAAGTGCTTTCTAACAGCCTGATGTGTTTTCCACACAGGAAACGGCTTATGAATAACTCTAAACTGTGTTTCTCAACTCCCAGTGCAACACTTGAGAGCCATGTTCACAATATAGAACACAAAGCAATTTTAGTTTGGCTAAAGAACAACATAATGTAGTTATCACTTCCCTGTGATTGAGTTACTTTCTCTTTAGGGAGAGAACATTTAGATGCTATCAAAGAAGAGTGAGCTGAAATTACATTCCAGTTCAATTTATTTTTGTAATTCTGATTATTCTGTTAGACAAGAAGCAACTGCTCCAATTAATACCAGTGTATGCTATTTATCAAACATGTCAGCATGAGTTGGGTGCAACATAAGTTCGATTCACTTGTCAAGGATTGCTAATCCTCTGAGAAGGAGGGAGGCTATTTCTCATGAATGCATGGACTAGAGAGATAAAAAGGATTTGAACAAAAACATTTATCAGATTAGACAAAGCACAACAGGAAGGAGAATCTGATTGGTCTGATAAACTGATCTCCGAAAACTATGTTTACTATGTAGTCAGACAAATCCCACATCCATTAAACAGGCATTATCTATTCCTGACATTAGATATAAACTGAGTTAAATTGGGATCTGGCTACTGAAATCTGATAGTGAGGATTTTATACATGGGATATATCAGTCTTTTTGCTTAGATTTACACATAGTTACAATTTAAAATGTAGTCGTCATAGTTCCACTCTCTTGTTAAACTGGTGGTGTGTTTAGCCTGAGGGTCATCACACTCAGGCAAGATTGAGGAGGCAGGACCTACATGGTGACCTCGGCTAGTGCAGGAATTGAGCCCATGATTTGGATGTAAATACAGGGCGTATGGTTAGTGAGTTTGCAGATGGCACCAAAATTGAAGGTGTAGTGGACGGTGAAGAAGGCTACCTGACAGTACAATAGGACCTTGATCAGATGGGCCAGTGGGTCAAGGAGTGGCAGATGGAGTTTAATTTGGATAAGTATGAGATCTTCAATTTTGGTAAGGCAAATCAAGGCAGGGCTTATACAGTTAATCATAGGCCCTGGGGAATTTTGCCAAAGAGATCTAACAGTGCAAGTGCATACTTCCTTGAAAGTGGAGTCACAGGTAGACAAGATAAAGAAGAAGGCTTTGGTACGTTTGCCTTAATTAGTCAGTGCATTGTGTAAAGGAGTTGAGAGGTCATACTTCAGTTGTACAAGACATTGGTTAGACCACTTTTGGAATACTGAGCTCAATTCTTGTTTCTCTGCCAGAGGAAAGAAGTTGTTAAGCTTGAAAGAGTTCAGAAAAGATTTACAAGGATGCTGCCAGGATTGGAAGGTTTGAGTTATACAGAGAGGCTGAATGGGCTGGGGCTATTTTCCCTGGAGCGTCAGAGGCTGAGGGGTGACCTTACAAAGGTTTATAAAATCATGAGGGGAATGGATAGGGTGAATAGCTGAGGTATTTTTTCCCAGGATAGGAGAGTTCAAAACTAGAGGGCATAGGTTTAAGGTGAGAGGGGAAAGATTGAAAAGGACTCTACGGGGCAACTTTTTCATGCAGAGAGTGGTTCATGTATGGAATGAACTGCCAGAGGAAGTGGTGGAGGCTGGTACAATTATAACATTTAGAAAGCAACTCAATGGGTATATGAATAGGAAGGGATTAAAGGGACATGGGCCAAATGCTGGCAAATGGGACTATATCAGTTTAGGATATCTGGTCAGCATGAACGAGTTGGACTGAAGGGTCTCTTTCTGTGCTGCATGACCCTATGACTCTATGACTCTAACTGGGTATCATCAGCATAAATGAAGACATTGACTGCCTTTGCACCAACAATGTCACTGAGGAGCATCCTAGAGATGACAGATCAGGTCAAGTACAGATCATTCATTAACTGATTTTTAATTTGTTGATGGATTCTGAGCATTGCTGGCTGCGCAAGCATTTATTTCTATCCCTTACCACGCTTCAACTAATTGGCTTGCTAGGCCATTTCAGAGGGCAGTTATGAGTCAAGTGCATTGCTGTAGATCTGAAGTCACATTTAGACTAGATCAGGTAAGGATGACGGATTTCTTTCCCCAAAGAGCATTAATAAACGAGATAAGCATTTACAACAATGGTCGCCATTCAACTCACTTTTAATTCCAGACTTTTATTGAATTCAAATTTCACCATCTGCGTTATCCCAGAACATTCAGGACTGAGGATTACTAGTCTAGTGACATTACCACAATGTCACAATCTACCAAATGGTCATAATGAATGGGACAGGAAGAAAAACCATCGCTAGAAGTGTCCTGCATACAAATGGATCAGAAAGAGTAAAATTAATTAAAGACCAGTCCACTGACCTGAACAATGAATGAAAGAAACTGCCTGAAGATCGAGTGTTTGGCTGCTGCAAAAGCTGCAGAGAAGTCAAGGAAGACAATTTGTCCAAATGAGTTCTGCATCCTTTATCTCAAACCTTCCCATTTTTAAAATATTTCGACTATGGATTTACTCTCTAACTTTCCGTAATTAAGCTGTCACACTTATTCATGTTAAATTGGATATTTTTGTGCATCAACAACACTGCACCTTGCGTTCACCACAGTACTATCTGATCAAATCTAAAACTGAATGGCAACTTTATGAAAACCATCAGAAACTTTGGACATCATACATTTTTTTGGCTGTGTCCGAGTTGTGTTCAGTTTTTGGGAGGGTTTTTTGCCATTAGGCCTAGCATGTTTTCTCACCCTATCTTAATAAGCCAATCTCATCAGTTAACCACCACATGCCAAAGTAATCTCTCACAACTGATTGCCCCCTCCATCTTACTTTGCCAAACTCACCACTCAGTGGACATCAGCACAAAGATGTCTCTTGTGGTCTGCACCATGTTTAAAATGTTGCAGTGCAACTGAACGACACACTGGCATTGACGGATGGAGTCGGACGATGGTGGAGAAGGGGAAGATGGCACCACATTTCTCCAACAGGGACATGAATTCCTGGTGGATGGGCTGGAGCAAGGAGGACTGGAAGAAGAGACCACATCACCAGACCCTGCCAGCCAGACCCATGGATCAGTGCCAATTTCGGGGTGGAGAGGAACAGTCAGCAGAGTAGAAAGGAGATCAATAACCTTCTCCACTTTCTGAGGGTAAGAGCCACTCTTTTCTCTCTGCCACCTCACATTCACTATATCACTGCTACTGCACCCATCTTTCACCAACACTCATGCCCCACCACCATCACTGGTACCTACACCACATTCCCTCACACTCTCATTCCCCCTCGGTCACCCGCATACTCATCCTCCTTCCCCTCTTTGCTGCTTCTTTTGGAACACCTCTTCACCTTCCCCTCACATGCACCAGCACCAACAGCCATGCCACCCATTGTCATCTCACTCATCCCCCCCTTTTTCTCATTACAAGTGAAGACAGCATATGGCAGGTTACAGAGAGCATGGTGGGGTGGCACATGGTGAGGTAGGGGTGTTGCCCATCATTGGTGTCCTCAGCCTCTCTGAGGAGAGAATCCTGGCTCTCGCAGATGAATTCCAAGACCATTTCCTGTGGGGATGCAGAAACGTCCATGTTTTGCCAAACAAGTACCACATTGCAAGTCACTGCCACTCTCCCATTATCTCTGCTGTCACTCACAGTCATTACACAGCACTTGCAACCCAAGGCTCCAATGCCTTCTCACTTTCTTCTTTCTTGCGAGTGCCACCAACTCCGTGGAGAAACTGTCAGCTCCCCCAGAAATCCTTGACCGCTGACGATGAACAGACTGAGGTCTCAGGGGAAATGTCAGCAAAGCTGCCTTCTGCAACCACCCAGCAGCTCACATACAGACTCTTTGGAGTGGACGATCCCTGGCCAAAGTGTATGTGAGTTCACTATCTGGGAAGCACCTTACTACAAGTACTCCAGAGCTGGCTGACGAAGGAACAACACAGGTCCCTGGCGCTCACAAGAGACCAGGCACCAGTTTAGCCCCAGGCAGGAGAAAATCCGATGGCTTCAGTAATCAGGGACTTTGTCTGAATGCACAGTGGTGAGCAGCAACAGCAGAGAGGCACCTGGGGGGCAGTGGGTCTCATTGCCCAGAAGCTGCAGCAGTGCAGCGAATCATGAGGCTGTCTGTATGCCTCCATGGACAGATTGGTGGCTGTCATGAAGGAGCAGGCCCAACACTCTCAGGGTCTACTAGAGCAGCGCACACATCTACACTCCATCGTCCTAGCCGTTGGTCCTCAGAACTGGTGATGGGCAAGCAAAGAATCTCACAGACAGGCTGGTGCCAGGAGACAATCCTGCAGCTGGATGTGGAATCACACATAGGCCCCTCAGCATCTTGCTCTCAGGATACTCCAGAGGTGGGAGACGTGGTGGGAAGGAAAGAGAGAAAGAAACATTTTGATGGTACTTTGCTAGCATGAGTGAACATGACTTTTTATTTCCTAAATGAAGCTGAGTACATAAATGTCAATGACTTCAACTTACACGCATCTGCTTTTGAGAATCCCTCTCTGGGCACTCAATGTATTTCCACACCAACTGTCAGCAGTTCATGACCACACATGAGCCTTAATGGATGGTGGGTCTGTGTAGACCATCTACAAACTGGAGAACAATGTGAACACATGGAATTGGGCGCTGCTAACACCTGTGACCCTCCTGGTTCAACATCCATAATGTTTAGCTCCTTCTGTGTACAAAGATTTGTCAACCTGCAGCTATGCCAGGGAGGCGCCACGTCCAGAGGGTGTTAATGCTATGAGACGGCCAGGTCGTAAAAAGCAACCTGCATGCTTGTGTGCTGTACCTTTCATGAGCCTATGATCTATCTTGTTCCTCTTTAAAATTCCCAGGTGTGGTCATTACTGCAGCTCCTTCCCTCACAGGTCGAGCCACTTACCCTATCCATTCTGGATGTGGCTACAGGGTCCCATTGCACACTTTTGAATCCAGAACAATAGGAGGCGACAGTGAGTGCTCCTCCTCTGAGCAGCTCCCAGCCTCAGGCTGACCATGTCAGTGAGTCCTCAAAATTCACATTCCTTTCCTAGTAGACCATCCCATCAAACCCACAAGATGCACACTTCCCCGAGTCCCCACCCAACCTGTCTACATTGACCTACACCTGCCCAGCATTCCCACCAGACCCTGGCAAAGGAGGTGCACATGGAGTGGACATTCACTGCCTTCCCTCTTGGGTGCTTCTGACTGTGGAAGAACCTCCCCTCCTCCACTCCTACATTACACCTTTTACAGCCATGCTATACACTCTTGCCCCTTTATCATACCTTGCTGACCCCTTCACAATTGCCCTGAACTTGCAGCCCCCAGTCCCAAAGACTAAACAGTCAAGGATTGGTGGCATGGCTTTTGGCCTCACTTGGCTCCACACTTAGTTTCTTGCAGACAGGCGTGACAAATTGATCATGGCCAACTTCCTCAACCAACAGAATTGCCCAGACCCCTGACTGGTTTCCATACGTCTTCCTGACTGCATTAGCCCTACCCATGGACTTGCCATTACACGGGAAATGACCTGATTTTGGTCCACTCCCTGGACTGAAGTAACATGGATTCCCTGATCAGAAACACCTTGGCCAGACTCATAACTAAGGCCAATTCCCTGGACTGGTAAGGGATAGATAATGTGCCAGGAACCGCTGACTAACAGTGCCTCCATGGACTTCAGTGAAGATTGCTTCCCTAAGAGTTGGATATATGGCTGTCCTTGGCTACACATGCAGTGTGTTTGCTGCTTGAGCTGTTGGCACAAGCAGGTGTGAGATTAATGTAGTACATTGACACACTTCAAGATATGCATACCCCAGACTGAGAACTGCTTAGCAGCAAGACAAGCTGTTTCTCTGACTGCATTAACTGGCACGGTAAGGCTATAATATGATGATGCAGTTGGGTCCTAATTAAGAAAACAAGCAAACAGTCCTAAGCTGCTGCCTGGTTCAGGCTGTGAGCTGGATGCTTGACCCTGTGTATAAAGTATCCCTACTGTAATCTTTCAATGCTGGTTGCTCGTGCATCCTGCAATGCAAATCTGTGTTCCAGACCACACTGCCAGCGAAGGGCTTGCTTTGGTAGATGCTGGATTTTGATGTCCGTGGATGAAGTGTGCGCGTGGCCGGCGCCCTATGGATCATGCTGAATCATAGAATCCCTACAATGTGGAAACAAGCCATTAGAGGAGTCCACACCGACCCTGCAAAAACCATCCCACCCAGATCCATCCCCATTGCTAACACACCTGGCTTACACATCCCTGAACACTGTGGGTAATTTAGCATGGCCAATCCACCAAACTTGCACATCTTTGGACTGTGGAAGGAAACTCACAAAAACATGGGAAGAATGTGGAAACTCCACACTGGCAGTCACCTGAGGCTGGAATTGAACCCTAGTTCCTGGTGTTATGAGGCAGTGTGTTAACCACTGAGCCACCATGCAATCATTCTGCCAGCTCCACAGCTTATTTTCTGCTTCTGAAAACCAGGTAGACACACTATCAGCTTGACAAATTAGCAGAGTACTTAAACTCCCATCCCCTAACCGGGAATTGAACCCAGGCCATGGCAGTGAGAGCGCCAAATCCTAACCACTAGACAAACAGGGAAGGTGCGATGAGGAAACACAGTCTGCACAGACAAATCCCAGTGGATTTTTAATCCATCGCCTGAACCATTCAACCACATTTACTAACATAATTAATGTAGGGATTGAACAAACTTGTGCCCATCAAGCATTTACTGAAGCAGCAACAAGAATGGAATTTGAACCCACATGTATAGAGTAGAATGGATTAGCAGTCCATCACTTTAACCTCCCAGCCATCTCATCCCACACCTTGATACATTGTTGCAGGTATCCAGCATGGAGGTCAATTGGATCAGTCAGAGAGTTGAATCCACCAGGTACACACTCTGGTTTCCTTGTCATGTTTTCCTGATGTCTAGGTTTCTTTTTAGCAGATTTGTAAGATGGCAGTCCAAATCTTAATGGAGGGAGTCGTGGCATTAACAAGGTATTTAACAAGCATGTCAATCGGCATCTCACCATCGCCTAGCAAGAATCTCCTCATGCTGCTCGTGAAAAGCATAACAAATGGAGTGAGATCATCTTAATGTTGAGATGGGCCTCAACGCATGTATCACCTGATTCTGTAACATATCTGCAGTAGCCCACATCATTCAGACCACTCTCAGGCTTCATCTTTTGGAATAACTCCATGTCTATGGCTTTAGATTCAGTTTACATGTTGAAACCACTCAACTCAAGTTATGCTATTGAGGTTTATAAGGAACACCTCATGAAAGTCCTTATATTTTATCTATTGCTGCATTGTATTATTAGGGGAGGGGAGGCAATGGCCTAGTGGTAGTATCGCTGGACTGTTAATCCAGAGATCCAGATAACGTTCTGGGGACCTGGGTCCAAATCCTGCCACGGCAGATGGTGGAATTCGAATTCAATAAATATCTCGAATTAAGAGTCTAACGATGACCATGAATCCACTGCCGGTTTTCAGGAAAACCCACATGGCTCACTAATGTCCTTTAGGGAAGGAAACTGCCATCCTTACCTGGTCTGGCCTACATGTGACTCCAGACCCACAGCAATGTGGTTGATTCTTAACTGGCCTCTGGACAATTAGGGATGGACAATAAATGCTGGCTCAGCCAGCGACTCCCTCATCCTGTGAATGAATAAAGGGCAAAAAAAAATTCTCCATATAAACCATACAAATCCCTCATTGAGACTAGTTTAGCAAATTGTATTTGATATGCGTAATTTACAAATACATAATTATTCACTTGAGTATATCCAAAAATTGTCATTGAACAAAATAAATTTCCATTCCCTGTGTCAGAGACTAAATGATTTCTTTTCTATTGTCTGAAAACAGAAGTTCTTTGGATGTCGTCTCTTTAAACAACAGCATGCAGGCTGATTACCATGCAGTGTCCTATAGAGTTGCAATGAATGACAGAACAAACATTGTCACTGGCTGAAAGTTTGCTTTAGGAAAAATGACAGGCTGGGAAAGGTTACAAAGTTTAGCAAACATGCCAGGTATTTTATCTGATGTCCATTGTTCTACTTACAGAAGAATAGACTGGCAATTGAGCATACTGTACACAATTTAGCAAATGATGAATCTACATGGGAATGCAGGAACAGGATGCAAAGGCTGATGGGGCTTCCTGCAGCCTTTTCCTCTGTAGGTCACAGGACTCATTCTGCCTCAGTTATCTACGCTCAATGAAAGTTGATACATTTCCTACATTTGAGTTCTGTCACTCCAATTATAAACAACTATGCACCCTTATGATCTTCCTTCCTCTTCAATTCTTTCAGAGAAGCCAGGCTGGATTTTTCAGGCTTACCTTTCATCATGCAGACTAGTCCCAATGGACCTGCTTTCACCTTTTGTTGATGGAAAACTTCAGCCTGTAGTGGAATCTAATCTTGTCAGAGGCACTTTGCAGAGTGTCCTGGAAATAAACAAAAGCTACAGCTTGGTGATGAATGGATTTTTACCACAATTATTCCTTCCAGTTTTTCTTACTTTGAGAATCCTAGTCCATTCAGAAATAGTTTGCCTGAACAGATTTATTTCACATGTTATGGAGTGCAGTTACAGGCAGTACTCTGTCTCACGAGAATTTAACATTGAAGACCTAAAACCTATTTTGTGCTCATGATCATTGGGTTGTCTGAGGGCTTCAAAGATGTATGTGAGGTTTTTTCACACCACAGTAACGTTACAGTACAGAAGGAGAATATTCAGCCCTTCAAATCTGTACCAACATGTTTGCAGACTTTAGATATTGCACCCATGCTTTCAGCATGTTTAGAATTCACTGTCTAACATAGAAACATAGAAGGTAGGAGCAAGAATAGGTCATTTCACTCATTGAGCCTGCTGCACCATTCAATATGATCATGACTGATCTTCGAGCTCAATACTGCTAATTCTGTCCTCCCCCCATATCACTTGATCCCATATATCTATATCTACTTCCTCCTTGAAAACACCTAGTGCAAAGTCCTATGTTTTGGCCTCAACCATTTTCTGTGGTAATGAATTCCACAGGCTGACCACTCTCTCCATTAAGAAATTTCTCCTCATCTCAGATCTATAAGACCATAAGACATAGAAACAGAAATTAGTCTATTTGGCCCATCGAGTCTGTTCCGCCATTCAATTATTGCTGGTAAGTTTCTCAACCCCATTCTCCCACTTTCTCCTCGTAACCCTTGATCCCCTTGAAAGTCAAGAACCTATCTATCTCTGTCTTAAATATACTCAATGACCTGGCCTCCACAGCCTTCTGTGGCAGTGAATTCCATAGATTCACCACTCTCTGGCTGAAGAAGTTTCTCCTTATCTCCGATCTAAAAGGTCTTCCCTTTACTCTAAGGGTGTGCCCTCAGACCCTAGTCTCTCCTGACAAAGGAACCATCTTCCCAATGCCCACTCTGTCCAGGCCATTCAGTATTTTGTAAGTTTCAATTAGATCCCCCCTCATCCTTCTAAACTCCATCGAGCATCGGCCCAACGTTCCTCATATGTTAAGCCTTTCATTCCTGGGATCATTCTCGTGAACCTCCTCTGGGCCTGCTCCAGGACCAGTACATCCTTCCTGAGGTATAGGGCTCAAAATTGCTCAGAATACTCTAAATGTGGTCTCACCCGAGCTAAGTTAGAAACTGCCCGTAGAATCCTTACAGTGTCGTATCAGGCCATTCAGCCCATTGAGTCCGCAATAACCCTCTGAACAGCATCCCACACAGACCCACCCCATCCCCATAACCTTGCATTTTCCATGGCTTATTTGCCTAGCCTATACACACCTGAACACTATGGGCAATTTAGCATGGCCAATCCACCTAACCTGCATACCTTTGGACTGTAGGAGGAAACCAAAGCACCCAGAGGAAACCCACGCAGACATGAGGAGAATGTGCAAACTCCACACAGACAGTCGGCCAAGGGTGGAATCAAAGCTGAGTCCCTAGCACTGTGAGGCAGCAGTGCTAACCACTGAGGTACTGTGCCACCATAGTTGCAATATCTTCCTGGCCAGTCACCAGCAGCAAATATCTGCATTTGATTTCTTCTTTTTTTAGAACACACAGCTGTTCAAAGTTCAACAAACCCTAATCTCAGCACACATTTCAACAAAAACAAAAGAGAAAAGGAAAAATAGTGAAGGTCTCTACACATGCACAAATCCGTGCTAACAAGCTTCCCAATTTGGAACTACATTGGGAAGGCCAGAAGTAGTGTCTGCCAGGGAACTGGAACCAGCGACACTGTGGAACCTAATTACTCAGGCCTTGATTCTGATTGTGCAATGGTGGTCTGATTACTTACAGCATCATGACCCAGACCATCTTGGCTGTAAATCCATTTGTCCCTGATCCCGATGCCTGGCATATTAGGTTTTCCGCAGTGAAACCCAATATGGATTCCCAAAAAAAACATGAAATCAATTTCTGTCACCAGGTTAATATATCATTCAGATTTCAGCTCTATGGGGAGAGGGAGTTACATTACCTACCAACTCAGGAAAAGGCAGCCCTTATTTTACAAAACTTTCTCTGAAGAATTTTTTTTTCCATGGCACAAGCTGCAAGGTAGCAAAACATCGGGGACCAGAACACTGATGTCCATTTTAAAATCTAATTTACATAAGGCATTATCACTGAGCTGCAGAATTATTCAAACTGCTTTGCAAAGTTCACTCACAAATCACATTTCATTCTGCCCAAGTCTGCACTTCCATCTAAGTTTTGAAAAAATAAATTCAACTATTGAGCAAATATCCTCAATGAAGATGTATGGAGGTTGTTTAAATGTTACAAACTGCAGAACTAGGATTACTCAGCTGACCGGCTACATCAACAGTAAAATCCAGGATCACGGGACTGCAGCCAAATTAACCCTTCAGCGGCAAGATTACTGAAGTATTCACAGTCATAAGGAATAAATATTGAAACAGAAAATGCTGGAGAATCTCAGCAAATCTGGCAGCATCTGTTGAGAGAGAAGAACAGAGTTAATGTTTTGGGTCTGAAGATGAGCAGAATTATAGAATCCCTACATTGGAATCAGGCCACTTGGCCCATCAAGTCCACACTGATCCTTCAAAGAGCATCCCACCTTTAGTTCCTTACATTTATTTTGATAAGGTCAAAGCATTTCAAGCATCTGGTACTTTTACACAGCTTGGGAATCAGAATCATATTATTCAATAAGCAATGATGCCCATCACTGATCACCATGTTGTATGTAATGAAATGCCAACCACTTCTTGTGGTTGACATGGTTTTCTGCCAACATCCTACTTCCTTGGCTGGGTCGAAGGGTCTGCTCAGTTTACAGTGGTATGTGATGAATTTCTTATTTTTGTTGTATCCATTCAAACTATGTAGGAACCGTAAATTGGTGAATTATAATATTCAGGAAATTGGATGTTCCAATGGATGCAGGTGGCTACGTTCAAGCTTGCTTTAAAATAAATTTTATTGTGAGGTTCTCATTAGGTCACTAAAAATAGCTCAATAGTTCAAAGGTGACAGACACAGTAAGACTACATGCGTGTGTGAGTAAAAGAGTGAAAGAAAAGAGAGGGAGGGAGAGAGAGAGAGGAAAGAAGACTCCATGATCAGTTGTGCAGCTGATCTAGGCAACTGAGCTACATTGGTTCTGGGCTCAAGAAGAAGGAGTTCCAAGTATACATGGAGAATTCTGTGCCATTAAGATTTGGAAACTGCATGATGCAACTGAGAAAAATTAGAGCTCAGGAAAATATCTAGAGGCGGTACTAGCTCGGTAAAGTTGGCTGTCCGTGAAAAGCTGGAGTTGTGCCTATCAGTGACTAACTACAGGAGTGCAGTTTCCAGAATCTAGGGGAGTGTGCCTCCAGGAAAGGAGATGTTCAACCAGAACATGAGCTGTCATTGAGGCATTCCATGATGGAACAGCTCTTGAGGGAATTTCAAGGCCAGATCATGAAAACTTAAGAATTATTAACCTTTGTGAAGCTTTAATGAGATTTGATGGCCTACTGCATCATTAACTGCTGGGGGAGATTACTGAGAAATACATGGTAACTGTCTTGATTCCATTTACTATTTGATGGGCACTGTGGATTATTCAGACATATTTTATTACTATATTTGTCTCATGTGAATTCTGGACATTAGAATATAAGTGACTTATATATAGTAGATTGCATTACGGTTCTAATTTTATCCAGTATTTTGTTTGTTCAATACTATGGAATCTTAAGGCTTTATGATCTAAGTAAATCCAACTTTGTCCACTTTTTAAAATATGTACTGGTCCAAAGCCTTAATCATAACCAAAAGTTGGTGGTCTAGTCCAGAACATTAGTATAATTTGAGGGCTCTTGTAGAGTTTGAAATCCACAAACAAAGACATGTTCTGGGATTTGCTGAGATTAAAACTGGTAAGATGTTCATAGTGAATGTTACTGTACATGAAAACCAAAAGGGCTTTGTCAGTTGCTACAAGGAATAGAGTACAGGATAAGCACTTAGGCTGAACATGTATAAAGGCACCAGTTAGACCTCAGCTGGAGTATTGTATGCAGTACTGGGTACTCCTTTTAGGAAAGACATCAGCACATTGGAGAGAGATCAAAAGATGTTTATGAGAATGTTTCCAGGGATGAGAAATTTTGGGTTATGAAGATAAATTGAAGAAATTGGGATGTTTTTTCTTGGGTGGAGAAGCTAAAAGGAGACTTTGTAGAAGTTTTCAAAATCACAAGAGGACTGGAGAAAATAGGTAGGCCGGAACTGTTCCCTCTCATAAAAGAATCAAGAATGAGAGGGTGCAGATGTACAGTAATTTGCAAATGAAGTAAATGCAATATGAGAAAGAAACATTTTCACACAGTGAGTAGTTAAGTTCTGGAATACATTGCCTGAAAGTGTAATGGAGACAGGTTCAGTTGAGGCATTCAAGAGGGCAACAGATCATTATTTAAATAGGAACAATATTCAAGGTTACGAGGAAAAGGCAAGATAATGGCACTGAGTCATAACATGCTGTCAGAGAGCCAGTGCAAACACAATCCCCCATTTCTGAAGAAGGGTCTAGGCCCGAAACGTCAGCTTTCCTGCTCCTCTGATGCTGCTTGGCCTGCTGTGTTCATCCAGCTCTACACCTTGTTATCTCAGATTCTCCAGCATCTGCAGTTCCTACTATCTCTGTCCAAATAGTCTCCTTCTGTATCACTAACATTCCATAAATCTGACTTTTTAACTGGAGAGGAAAGATTTATTCCTGGTAATTTGCAAAATGAACAAGGTTAGGGTAGCATCGGGGGGAAAGTATTTGAAGTTAGAGTTAAGGGAGGGTCTATGAAAGCAGAAATAGTTGAGGTAATAGCACAATATCTGGGATTGGAAAAGAAAAGTCTAACCAAAGTGAAACACAATTTATGTTGGCTGCAATTTAATTACAGATAAAGCACCTTGAAATAGAAAGGAAGAAGAAATGAATAAACTTGAATTTGAAAGAGGAAGGTGAATATTTGTACTTGAACTCCAGAGGGAGAAGTTCGCAAAGAAGGAAAGAGATAAGGAAACTATAAGAGAGCTTTAAAAGGAACAACAAATCAGAAAGCATGAACTGGCTAAGGAAACGTTTAGGTTATGTGTTTTAAGGGAAGCCAGTCCATTCATTAGAAATGATAGTATAGAGAATAGCGATGATTTTGGGAAACCATGACTTTTATTGCCATAAGGCAAAACACGTAAAAGAAAATTATTGAAAGTGGATTGATGGACCAGTGGTAAGAAGAATGTATAAGGAATCTGCTGAAAAGATAGCACCACTATTTAAAATTAAAACATTGACAATAGTGCATGTGAAATATGTTCCCTGATAACTTACTAGAATGGCTAATATAACTGAGGATAGTCATAAGGAATTCAGTCTTAGATACTCCAACAGAATGTCAGATGACTGGAGGTTTTGTCCTTAAGGGAGAAGTGTTCCATTAGTCACGACAATTTTGAGAGCTACTGGGGCAGGTCATTCACTGATGGTGGTTGATGATGCAAATGGTGTTCCAGATGGTTTATTGCAATAGAAAGTGTTAACAATATAACTCTACAGGAATTATGAACCTGTTCTCTTACACAAAGTTAATTTAAGAAGTGACTCAGTAGATGGAATTTTTACTGTGGAATTTTTTTCCTAGTTTACATTTTGTAGGGGTGGATTTTATATCAGGTAATTATTTGTAGCTTTGACACCTTATTGACATCTCCAGATGTTTCAAGAGAGGTAGCTGAGGAGAGAAAAATGGAGATTTTGTCAAAGGAATACCCTGGACTATTCCTGATTACATCGTAGCTACAGTTCAAGCTTAAAAGGCAACACAGGATAAAATGGAAAAAGACCACCGATGAGTAAGAAAAGTTAGTATCAGAAATATTAAAGTGTCAAAGGCACCCTCAGGAACTTGAGTCTCCTGAAGAAAAATAAATCAGTGGGGTGAACTAACTTTCATGCCTGAAAGATGAGATTGCCATTGAGAAAATCAAACTGGTGCTGACACTTGAGCATCAGTCACAGAAAATAAACACTTGAATGAGACTTAAAACATCGAAGTGATAAATGTTTAGAAGCAAACTCAACCAAGGTAGCCCTTCAATTAAAACCTGATGAACTTCAAGTATCACAGATCTCTATGAGTATCATGAAAAATGCCTTGAACAAGAGACGGATTGCCAATGAATCAGAAAAATTGGTTGAATGTAGAATTAAAAGCTTAGACTGACAAATCACTGGAAGTTCACCTTGAAAAGGACAATGAAAGGTTTGAACCAGTCCAGTGCAATCTGGAAAACAAAATGAGATGCACAACGTGGGAGAGCAGATCCAGACTTTAAAAGTAACTATGGAAAAAATTTAAGTAACAAGAGGAGCTGGGAAGTACAGTGCAAGTGTCTAAGGAGCAGTCAGAAACTGTAAAAGAAAATGTCCAAAATGAACAGAATGTCCATGTCAAATGGTCAACATTGTGAAAGGGTCCTACACTTAACTCTGAAACCATGGCAACTGAACTGTCTGGAGCTGTTGTTAAGATGAAAAAAAAACAAACTTGAAATGATTTGGAAATTAAGAGATTAAATAAATTATTGGAGGAAATTGTGAAATAATGGGAATTGAATGCTTTTGAAATGTCCATTGGAGTAAAATGAATGTGTGCAGAAAGGCAAACTAGTGAATGACTTGAGTAAAGACAGCAAAATTCCCTCAGTGTGAATTCATCTGAAGTGGTAAGATCTGATATGGAGGAGGTGATTGGGGGTGATAACTTTGAAGTTGGTTGTCCATCAGAAATACATGCTGTCCATAGCAAACTTAGAGGATCCAGTAAAGCAGGTTTCTTTCAACAGAGGAGAAGAATAAAAAGAAATCTACATTCCTCCACACTCAAGTTTAGAAATTTATGCAAAAATCATTTGTTTCAGCCAGCATGCTTAATATGCATCCATATATGAAGGCCATCAGAGCATTCATTTGCATTTACACCAGAAAGGTTGAAAACCATTCGTAAAAACAAAAGTATAAATTGATCAAGATGTACCTTGCACAGATTGCCACTGCACCACTTTTTAATGAAAGAAGGGAGCTCTGCATTTCTAAGAGGAGATTCCACTAATGGCTCCCTCCGAAATGTAAAGTCATACGTCCATTCTAACAGTTCTATCCTATTCCAGAACTTCAGAGGAAAGCAAATAATATCCTGTTTTCATGGTAGTCACGTTCCAGATTCGGAAATTAAAACGTCCAGAAACGCAAATACATGTAAACACTTTGACAGCTGCTGACTAAAAGTACATAAGTATGATGTCAGGGTGCTGAGAGGGTACAGTGCCAGATGGGCTGGGGTAGTGTGCCAGCTATGTAGGTTGTAAGGATGTCAAGTAAGTAGGTTGCCAACTGAGTTGGGTGCCAGGTGGATAAGGGGTAGGGTGCCAGGTTTAAAGGATACAAAAAGGAGAGGGTGTCCATTGGTTAAGGCATGAGATGCAAAATGGCAAAGGGGGGCAGTAAGTGGTGCAGTGTTTAGGGTAGGTAACTGTGGGGAACAGGAACCAGGTTAGGTGAAGGTGGAGCAGGAGTGGCGGGGCGCTAGATAGATGGATGTCATGTTAAGTGGCAGTGGATTGGGGTGAGTTCAGATCAGATCTAGTAGCATCAGTGGTGGGGAGGTGAAGTTGGATACAGCAGAGGGGGGAAGGTATGGAACAAGGTGGGGGCTGTCAGGTTTTAGGCATGCGAGATAATAGGCTTGGAATTTTGGATGCCAGGATGGTATCAGTTCCAGGGTAAATAGAGGTGTCACATTCCCAAGGTGGTGTCAGATCCCTGGGTCGGGTTGGGGTGGAGGGGGTGGGGGTGTTGATGTCAGGTCCCAGAGTGGGTATTGGTCAGGATCGAGGGGGTGTAAAGTGCCTGAGTGAGGTGCAGTTAGGGTATGTGAGCTAAGTAAGGGCATGTTAAGTAATTCGTCAGGAATTTGGCTCTATAATTAATATTTATTTTTTCCTAAATAACTGTTTTACTTAATTTCGCTGGAATCCTCCAAGTTCTCTGATTTAAATGGAGACGTTCAGAGGGTTCCAGCTGTGGTAGAGTTGCCCATTGGAAAATTCAATTTCCCAGGCAATTCCTTTGGAGTTTGCCGCAGTGAGGATTCCACAGGGTCCCCATGCTCTCTTCTGATCTATGTTGACATAACGACAGTCAGGCCAGCAGAAAAACCCAGGCCAATATTTTGTAACCTATTTCTTAGAGGGTTGTGATGATAAGCTGTAGTTGTGCTTTCAAAATTGTTATTGTAAAGAACACTTAATTACCTTGAAGCTTTCTTTTAACAAAGGAGAAGTTGTGATGGATTTTTTTTTATTGTATCCATTAGATCTGTATTGGAACCAGCAATCTATGAATAACTAGGTGATGGCCTAGTGGTATTATCACTAGACTACTAATCCAGGAAACCCAGCTAATGGTCTGGGACCCATGTTTGAATCCCACCAAGGCAGATGGTGGAATTTGAATTCAATAATTTTTTTTAAAAGTCTGGAATTAAGAAGCTACTGATCACCAGGAAATCATTGCTGATTGTCAGAAAAACCCATCTGGTTCATTAATGTCCTTCAAGTAAGGAAAATGTGCCACCCTCACTTGGTCTGGCCTACATGTGACTCTAGACCCACAGCAATGTAGTTGACTCTCAATTGCCCTCTGAAATGGCCTAGCAAGCCATTCAGTTGTACCAATCACTACAAAGTCTCAAAGAAATGAAAACAGATGGATCACCCGGCATCAACCTAGGCACCAGAAAAGACAATGGCAGAAACAGCCCTGTTGACCCTGCAAAGTCTTCCTCACTAACATCTAGGGGTTAGTGCCAAAATTGGGTGAGCTTTCTCACAGACTAGTTAAGCAACAGCCGATGCCACACTCGGTCGAATGCAGCCTTGATGTCAAGGGCTGTCACTCTTACCTCATCTCTGGAATTCAGGTCTGTTGTCCATGTTTGAACCAAGACTATAATGAGATCAGGAACTGAGCGGCCTTGGTAGAACCCAAACTGGGCGTCACTGAGCAGGTTATTGCTGAGCAGGGCTGCTTGATAGAACTGTTGGTGACACCGTCCATCACTTTACTGATGATCAAAAGTAGACTGATGGGGTGGTAATTAGCCAGGTTGGATTTGTCCTGCCTTTTGTGTACAGGACATACTTGGGCAATTTTCCACATTCCTGGCAAAACTGGCATCAATGGGTATCGAGGGCAAACTCGCTGGCTGTTGGAGTCATACCTGTCACATAGGAAGATGGTTGTGGTTGTTGAAGATCAATCATCTCAGCTCTAGGACATCTCTGCAAGAATTCCTCAGGGTACTGTCCTCGGCCCAACCACCTTCAGCTGCTTCATCAATGACATTCCTTCCAACATAAGTCAGAAGTGGGGATGTTCACTGATGATTACACAATGTTCAGCACCATTTGGGACTCATTGAATACTGAAGCAGTCCGTGTTCAAATGCAACAAGATCTGGACAATACCCAGGCTTGGGGTGACAAGTGGCAAGTGACATTCGTGCCACACAAATGCCAGGCCATGGCCATCATCAATAAGAGACAATTTAGTCATCACCCCTTGACATTCAATTCCCCACTATCAACATGCTGGGGGTTATCATTGACCAGAAACTCAACTGGACTCACAACATAAACATAGTGGTTACAATAGCAGGCCAGAGCTAGGAATACTGTGGTGAGTAACTCATCTCCTGACTCCTCAAAGCCTGTCCACCATCTACAAGGCACAAGTCAGGAGTGTGATGGAATACTCCCACTTGCCTGGATGAGTGCAGCCCCAACAACACTCAAGAAGCTTGACACCATCCCGACAAAGCAGCCCACTTGATTGGCACTACAACCAGAAACATTCACTCCCTCCACCACCGACACGCAGTAGTAGCAGTGTGTACTATCTACAAGATGCACTGCAGAAATTCACCAAAGATCCTCAGCCAGCACCTTCCAAACCCACGACCACTTCCATCTAGAAGGACAAGGGCAGCAGATACATGGGAACACCACCACTTCCAAGTTCCCCTCCAAGTCACTCACCATCCTGACTTGAAAATATATCGCCATTCCTTCACTGCTGGGTCAAAATCCTGTAATTCCCTCCCTAATGGCATTGTGGGTCGAACCTACAGCAAGAGGACTGCAGCGGTTCAAGAAGGCAGCTCACCACCACCTTCTCAAGGGCAACTAGAGATGGGCAAGAAATGCTGGCCAGCCAGTGACGCCCACATCCCACAAATGAATAGAAAAGAAAATTGTAACAGTTGGGGAACTGGGTTTTTCAATGGTTGCACAAGGGTGAGGCTTTTTATGATGTACTCATTCCATTATGCAAAATAGTTCAAAGGTCATTTAACGGCAGTTCAAAGATGACAGACATGGTAAGGCTGCCTGTTTGTGTGCGGCTGTGTGTGACAGAGAGAAAGAGAGAGAGAAAGAAGCAGATTCCATGATTAGCAGTTCTGCTACTTAGGTGCAGCGCTCCTGTGTTGGTGTTCCAAAGAATGAAATTATAAAGTGTTCCAACTCACTTAAACTTAATAGTTACCCAGGAAAACACGGAGGAAATGCTAACTCCTGGGAAACTATTGAACTGAACACCCAACTCACCAATGATACCCACCATAACTTCCCTTCTGACTCCTGACAACACCCCAAACCTGGTCATCCTCCCACCTAAGACATGATCTCTATTCCTGATCCCAGCTAAACCTGACAACACCCCATGATCCTGCCTGCCTCCAAACCTGTCCCCCATCCCCCGAACTGACCCAACCACCAAACTCTCTCCAACTCTGCTGGAGCATCCCAATCTCCATACGGATTCCCCTTAAACTGACACATACCCGACTAACCCAACACCCCCGACCCGACTTTGCCAGGCTAACACCACCCCACTGAGTCGACCTGATTCCTTGGCAACCCAACACCCCACTGAACTGATACCTCCCGGCACTTACCTGACCTCACCAGACCCAACACCTCCCTCCTGACCTAACCCCAAATACAGTACTCATCTACTCATCCACTCATCTGCCATGCTGCATGCTCACCTACATGCTCATCTACTCCCTTCATCCACATACCACCTCTACACCTCCCATCCTGCTGCCACTCTACCCTCACACTTAACTTCCTCAAGTATCTTCTTGCTGTCGCCTTCAAGGTGAGAATCTAAGAATATGGTACTTACTGCTAGAAAAGTATGAATGGTTTCCTCATTGATACTCTATATTCCTATCTTAGACCATAAGATACAGGAGCAGAATTAGGTGATACAGACCATCAAGGAGACTGCTCCAGTATTTGATCATGGCTGCTTATGTTTCTCAACCCCATTCTCCTGCCTTCTCCCAATAACCCTTACTTAATCCCCTTACTAAACAAGAACTTATCGATCTCTGTCTTAAATACACAATGACTTAGCCTCCGCAACCCTCTGCAGCAATGAGTTCAACAGATTCACCATCCTGTGGCTGAAGAAATTCCTCCTCATCTCAATCCTAAAGGGTTGTCCTTTCACTCTGAGGCTGTGCCCTCCGGTCCTAATCTCTCCTACTAATGGAAACATCTCCTGCAAGTCCACTTTATCCAGGCTTCTCAGTATTCTGTAAGTTTCTATGAGATCTGCTCTCATCTTTCTAAATTCCATTGAGTACAGACCCTGAGTCCTTAACTGCTCATCATATGACAAGCCTTTCATGCCCGGGTTCATTCCTGTTAAGATCATTCTTCTCATGAACTACTGCATTTGTCTATGCTGCTGTAAAGGAGATGGCTTTAGGCCAGTGTCCAGAAAAACTCATTTAAAGGCTTTTTTTTTGTGCTTTCAAGATTGAAAATTAGGTTTTTGACCAATATTAAATATTTCAGAAGTACAAGAAAGAAGACAGGATTTAAATACAGGAGTATGTGAATGCAAGTTAGCAATATTTGATCATAAATGTTCATTAAAGTTTAAAAGGAAATGCCAATGAAGAGAAGTACAGTGCCATCTGGAGTATATTCCTTCCAGCAAACTTTAATTGGTTCTGTAGGAACAGGATCAATTCTGGTGGGGCAATGACATTCGAAACTTTCTTTTGCAATGTACGTAGCATGTAGGGAGACCCAACATTTGCTTCAGATTAGAATGTATTTCACACACTTTGCAAGGAGGGATTGTGAACTGATTTCATTCTTTCACTATTCAGTCTTCCCTGAGTCATTTCTGGGCAGAAATCAGGTTTTGGGTCCAATTGTACAGCTTTTCAATAGGTCGTCTGGAAATTTCAAAACAGAATGCCAAGTCCGATTTATAAAATAAAAGGCCTATTTTCACTCACTTGCTTAAATGTCTAATACTTTTGAAGCACTTGCAGTTCGGGCTTTTTGCAAACATTCATCATGGGCAAAGCAAGGTTTTATCCCAACCACTGTTCAATTTGACAAAAAGCAACCGTAAGAAATAGGCGGTGAATCAGGACAAGCACAATTCAGGGAAAGTTCATAAAAGTAACTTTTAGAGTTTGAAGGAAAATGACAGTCAGTGGAAATATGAAGAATGGTCATCAGTTGTGAAACGTCTAGCATAACAGCAATCTCCACACAAAAGGAAAAAGCCATCAGACAAAAGCCACACAGTTTATGTAGCAGTGGGAACAAAAGGCCATATTGAAGCTTTTTTAAAATGTTATATTGTGTTGCAACGGAAAAAGGACAGGAATTTGTACACTTGTAACTGATTTCAAACAATCAATCAGTGCAGAAGAATGACAATCCTTTCAAAAATCCAATCCAATTAGTCCAATTTGTCCGTTTTTCCCCAATAATGTTAGTTGTCACAGTCATAGCATAGTTGGCTCTGAGTCAGAAGCTTGTGACCCAATCCAGCAGTTGAGCTAAGTTGATACTTCAGGGCAATACTGAAGAAATGCTATGGTCAGAGGTGCCATCTTCAAAAGATATTAAATGCAGAACTTATTGGTTATCTGAGGTGGATGTAAAAGCATCTCACTCCACCATTGAAAGAAGAAAAGGGAAATTCTCCCCAGTGTCTTGGCTAAAATTTATCACTGAGCCACTACAGAAGATAAATGATCTGGCCTTTTATGTCAGTGTTGTTTGTGGGAGCTTGCTGTGCACAAATTGGCTGTTTTCTTATATTACATCAGTGACTGAACTTGAAATGTATTTCTTTCAGGATCAGATAATAACAAAGAGCTGCTTAAAAATAAATCAATTCACCCGTCCACTGTTTCCATAGAGATGGGTCCTATCACCGATGACCCACCAGCGGGTAGAAACGGTTTCTCCTTCGGTTTAAAAGGGGTGGCACAGTGGCTCAGTGGTTAGCACTGCTGCCTCACAGCATCAGGGGCCTGGATTTGATCCCAGCCTCAGGTGACTGTCTGTGTGGAGTTGGCACATTCTCCCTGTGACTGGTTTCTTCCAGGTGCTCCTGTCTCCACCCACAGTCCGAAGATGTGCAGGCCAGGCTAAATTGCCCATAATGCCCAGGGCCATGCAGGCTAGGTGGATTAGCCATGGGAAAACGCAAGGTTATGTGGATAGGGTAGGGGGTCTGAGGTCTGGGTGAGATGTATTTCAGAGGGCTGATGTGGACTCGATGAGCTGAATGGCCTGCTTCCACACTATAGGGATTCTATGGTTCTTTCCTCTCTCAAAACCCCTGCAATTTTGAACACCTCTGTTAAACCTCCCTTCAGTATCCCCACTTCAAGAAGAACATCTTTAGTTTCTGCACATTTGAAGTGTTTCTTGTCTTTTTTATTTCCACCTAAGCTCTGGGAGCTACACCCATCAGTGATCGTCACCTTTAGACCTGGCAGTCACCATCTCTCATCAAGAGCAGTTATGGTGTTCTTCAGAAGGATACAGTTGTCAACATAATAGAACCAGCCCCACATCTTTTGCGCTGCGGCATGGAATATGTCAGTATTGGTGAGTAATTGTGAAGACAGCATGGAGCCAGATACACAGAGGATCAGGCAGGCTATCCATATGGATACAATTGACTCACAGATATTGACCACAAGGCTGATGATGTCTGGACAATTTGTACAAAGTTCAAACAAGGTGTCAGGAAACAGTCTGACACTGAAATGTGACAAACACATATGCTGCAACAACAGGAGAACATTTCAAGATTATTCTAGCAACTATCATGTCAGCAGCTCAGCAACACAGTACAAAAAAACTTTAAAACAAAACAAAATCACCTTCTCGAAGGAAAAGAGAATGGCTGAAACAAATTAATTTGTTCATTTCTTTGTAATGGATATGTTATCTGTAGAGTATCTGATGAATTTATAAAAATGAAAAATTGACCAGGCAGAAATTAGTGAAAAGAACATAAGGCATAATACAGGAATAAATTACATAACATTACAAGAAACTGTGCACAATAGGAAATATAAAATAAACAACATAATATACTCAAGCCCAGAGATTTCTGATAATTATGGATGAACACTTATTACATCAAGGTATTCCTTTATCTGCTATTTTAATATATGAATGTTAGTGTCTCCATCAAAGTAAAGAAAGTCACTTTGATCTATTAATTGTCCACCATCATACGTAAGCTAGAATAAATAGCCAAATGCTGACTAACAATAAAATCCTTACAGAAATACAAAATAGCTAAGAGCAAAACCACAACTACTACAGGGCATAATACATGTTGTAGAATTGTGGACTTTACATTACACAAACAGGTTATTTGGCACATCATACCTATGCTAGCTATTTGAGAGAGCTATCCAGTTTATCCTACTTCCATACCAGTGCAATGTTGTTCCCTTCAGGAATTCACCCAATACCCTTTTGAAAATTACTAATATATTCAGCATCCACCTCCTTTTCAAGCACCACATACCAAATCATATCAAACAACATTTAAAAATACACCTCACCTCACACTTATCAATAACTTAAATATTTATCCTCTGGTTACTAACCCTCCCGCCAAATGATACATTCCACCAAAAAAAAACATCCAACAACAGGTAGACAATATTGCAATAAACAATGCAAAGAAAACTATAAATTAGGTGTTGAATTGTAAATTGAAGTGCTGCTCCAGAAGCAGACAAAAACAGCATATGCTTTGGACCAAGTTTAACACATAGAAAAGATGAACAACACTGCAATGCATCTCAAGTAAATTCCACATGCTTATTGTTGAAAGTAAGCCTTATAAAGGTATAATGAATAATTTGAAGTCACTTCTTTGCATTTTGAAAATACCAGGTTCCACATGTTGGAGAAATTATGAAATAATTCTACCAAACTTTCATAAATATGCAAATGCATTTGTGTGTTTACATGCATGTTTGTAGATAAACACAAACACATGTTAATTTTCACAATTATGAAAATTCGCTAGCAGCCCTGATAATTATGGGTTTTTATTATCACAATTGCCACAAAACTAACGCAAATACAAATGATCATTTATCACAATAATTCCATTTGAAGCCAGCAATGAGATTTATTTTATATGTGGGTGTTTATAGACCTCAACCATGTAATTAGGTCTTTAGGTTAAAATGAAGAATGCTGAGGATTTTTTATTCAGTCATCATAGTGCAAATAAGGCAACCAATATTCAATTTTCATCCTTTAATTTCAACACAAGAGACTTTCTTGGACCAAAGAAAATGTGGAATAAAATACCTGCTGATCTAAAATGGCTGCTGTAATTACCTGACAGGCCGAGGGAACCTATACAGCATTTCTCTCTACCTGCTGCCTCACTATTACCCTTTCAATTAAAAGGCTTTGAAACTCAGTGGGACATTAAGAAATTTGCATTTCTTGTTAATTCACACTTGTATAATAACTTCACAGAGATAGTAAGAACTGCTGATGCTGGAGTCTGAGATAACACAGTGTGGAGCTGGAGGAACACAGCAGGCCAGGCAACATCAGAGGAGCAGGAAAGCTGACGTTTCGGGTTGGGACCCTTCGTCAGAAAAACTTCACATATTGGGCAACAAGCGTTTACCTGCAGAATCATCAGTTTAGAAAAGACAATGGAGCTAGATTTGGTATGTACAAGCAAATTGTATTCACTAGCTTGCTTTGGACAATAAATTAGAAAGAAATCAAGATGGACTGAACACAGCCAAGTTACAGAGAGTTCTTCTCTCCCTATCTCTCTCTCTCTTCCTTCAAACTCAGACTCAGGAAATGCTCAATGAAAAGCAACTTGAAACAGCAACAATAATTCAGAGGACATCTACAGACTTTCCATTATGGACAAAACAAGAGAGCAGTGAAACAGTTGGTCTTAGGTCTTATCATTCTCAGAGCTCAAAGTTTCTAAAGAATGGTAAACTACAACTGTCTTTACCACAGATACCTATCCCCCTACATTCTTTGTAGGTTCATTACCTACGTGTGTGTGTGTTTGTGGTCATGTACTATGATTAGTTTCAGGTAGTAAAACTCCATTCACTTTCAGTCTAGAAAATCCCGAATTTGTGGCTGTCCTTCATTTTTGATCTGGTTAACAAAGTTTAATTGAAGTTCACTGGTTATGTGCTAAAATGAGAAAATAAAGAAATTTATTTTGTGACTGAATGAAAGGAGATTAGGAAAAGGGGTCATTTGCTCTCCACACCTCGTCATAATAACCTAAACACAACAAAAACAATACCTTCTTACATTAGACTTTTCTTTATGTTGAACTGTAAAGAAACTTTACAAATATGGGAACAAAAACCTCATCCTGATGGGAAAATTTTGGAGATGAAACTAAAAGCTTTTTCAAATATATTAGCACGAAGGAATTCCACAAAAGGAGAAATTGCAAAGAAACGTTAAAGCAAAGCCATGGTGATATTTATTTGTGAGGATTTACCAATTCTGAATTTACTGCATTGGTCAGCAATGACATGGGTAACGACTAAGGAGGGCATAGTGCTAGACTGGATACAAAATGCAGAATTTTGGATACTGGTAATGGATAAGAGAGCAGCGAGGGGACTAGGCATGCGTAGAGATTACAAAGGCATGTATTAATGATGTGTTATGTCTCACAGTCAGTACATCAGTATGACTTTAAGAAACATGCTCATGATATCATCACTGAATCATTGTATGTACCTGAGGGAATGAAAATCTCATATTACATCTTACATCAAGTCACTTGAAGCATGACACTCTATGGCTAGCATGTTCCACTGTTGTAACAAAATTGCTTAATATTACCCCAGACATCTATGCTTGATGTATGTAATGTTCGTACGTAATAATTATAGATTCATAGAACTCCTACAGTTGGGAAGGAGGCCATTCGACCCATCAAATCTACATTGACCCTCCAAAGAGCATCCCACCTAGGCCTTTCCCCAACCCTATTAGCCCGCATTTCTCATGGCTAATCCACATATCCTATACATCCCTAAACACTACAGGGCAATTTATCACTATGAATCCAAACTAACCTGTACATCTTTGGACTGCGGGAGGAATCCAGAATACCTGGTGGAAAGCTACAAAGACGCAGGGAGAACATACAAACTCCCCACAGACAGTCACCCCAGGCTGGAATCAAACTCGGGTCCCTGATGCTGTGAGGCAGCAGTGCTAACCACTGAGCCAGCGTACCACCCCAATTAGTTGCAACAAATGTCTGTTTGATTCTTCAATGCCATGATAACCAATCCCAGTTTGCACTGCCGCATTAAGTAAAACACCCTGTCAGAGACAAACACACAGCAATTAGAATTTCAACAAAAAGGAATAGTTTAGAGGAAGAGACAGACATTGCTGTGCTGTTTAAAGCAGTCTTCGTGATGGACAAGATGCAGCATTTGAAACTCACCTCCACATCAAAGAGAATAATACATCGATGAATTGTGTCTGAATCAGTGAGAGAGTCAGGGACAGAGATGGAATCAATGGCAACAGAATGCAGGTAGTGGCCTAATTTAAAAGGTGTAACTTCAAATCAAATTGAAACTCATTTAAGACAGTCCAGTAAGGGCATGTAAATCCAAAAGTGCAAGTTCACCAGCATTTGCAGCTTCAATCATAGTCTGCAATCCCTCCTGTCTTTTCTATAACATGAATCTGATGGGTCACCAAATTACTACAAGTGAAACTTCTTTTAACAACATTTAATCGCTTTTAATGATTTTTTTAAGGCACCAATTTTGTGAAAAACCAAACCTGCAGCCCAGCTCTTTAATATCTACTACCTTGTCATAAAACCCAAGGTGAAATAGTACATTTAATCACACACAACACTTGTACACTGTGCAAATTAGCTGCCATCTTTATTTATGGCTCTGTAAAAAAATACATTTATAGAGCACAAATTAAATTTTGTAAGATGCTGCTCAGTGTTTCTGCAGATGGCCAGAGCATTTTAACATTGATTTCTCGTGGAATGAAGTGAGGCCTCTTTCTCTTTACAGGAAGCACTCAAACTACAAACAGAGGCATTTAAAAATGAACTATATTCCATCTAACAACTATAACGTTCTTGTAGATACAATTAGATACTGGGAGCTGAATAGAAGTGTCAATCAATGCACTAGTCTGCAAGCAATCCACAATGTGGAGCAGCTTATAAATGAGCAGGACAAGTCCTATGATGTGTGGATGCATCTCTTCACAATAAATACATATATGCAATCAAGCTAGCATTATAATGAAGACCATCTAATCTCATTAGAATAACAGGGTTTCTAATACAAATGGAAAAACAACCCTATAAGATTCCTCTTTTCTCCAAATGGTTGTAGGGCAGCCAATGTTCCCTTTGATAGGCTTCCCACATTTCCAATGACCTTTTAGCCAGACTGGCACCTAATATAACTCAGCCTTTGAAGTGCAATGAATAATACATATTGCAAAAAGGATATTGAGATATCGGAGAAAGTGCAAATGAGATTTGCTATAGAAAAGAGAGACCAGAACTGATGGGTTATTCCAGTCTTGGAAGTTTGAACAGGCTGGGGCACTGTTCTATAAAAAAGAAATGACAAAGGGGTGGTCCAACAAAAATCTCAATCTTTATGAAAGGGTTTGGTAGGGTGGAGATAGAAAAGCACTTTTTTGTATAGACCAGACCACAATTACGGTCCCCAAGTATGCAACCATCCATTGTAAATTCAAGAGGGAATAGCAGAGCAATTCTTTACCTAGGGAATAGTGAGAATGTACAATAAACTACTTCAGCGAGTGGATGAGGCAAATAACATAGGTGCTTTCAGGGACAATCTAAATAAGCAAATGATTGAGGAAGGAGTAAAATGATATGTAGTTACAGTCAGATGAAGTATGGAGCAGGGAAGGAGTATTGGGTGGAACATAAACACAGTATGGACCTACTGGGCTGAATGGCCTGTTACTGTGCAGGAACACTTTTGCAACCATGAACAGGAAACATAGCCAGGTTCAACTAAGGTCAAAGGAGCAGAACTGAAAAGTTGCTGCCAAGCCGCTGAGGGCAATGAGTCAACAAAGCAACCATGTTAAAACTAAACAGCTGCTGTAACTACTGTATTAGCATGCACTGTCACAGTCTTGAGGATGTGTCAGCTTTACTCTTTCTGAATGATGGACAGTATACAAAGGGGTGGCTGGTATGGTTGGGGCGAGGTGGGGTTCTGTAATGGAGGAAAGGGTAGTAGTAAAGGGTTCCTGGTGTTAATCGGAAATACTCTTCCATCTGCGGGTAAAGACAGGATGACAAGGAGCTCTAGATATTCATATATTCATTGCCTGAATTGTAGCTACATGCCAAAGTTGGTTTTGCAGTTAAGCAGCAAGAAAGATTCTGCTGTTTAATCAGCTGTACAAAATGCAATATTATATCTTTCAATTTCATTTCATTATACATCAGAGGATTTCGATGAAGCATTTAATCTGATAGCAAGTGCTGTTGACACTGATTTAATAAAACAATAAAAATAGAGCTACATATGTAAAACAATCAAAGCGACAGATAGATATTGAACATGAAGTGAAATTAGCACCATCTCTCTAATTTATACACAGACATCTCATAGTAATCAATTGGGACCACATTAATATCCAGATATAGCTATTCTGTGTCTTCTGGGCTTGGAATCTCTCTTGGTGTGTATCTGCACATGTCTGTACATAATTGCACAATGTATTCTCATCCTGCAGATGTAACAGAAAGCTAATTGATAAAGGAGAGTAGCCCCACGATATTTCATCATTGCTCAATCATTTCATGTAACCCATGTGACATGATATTCATTGTTCAAACTGAAAGAAAGTTGTGGAGTATGTTGAAATAGATTAAGGCTAGGCTGTTCTGGAACTCAAGTTTATCCCTGAGATCTGCATGGTTCCTTTCAAGTTTTCACATTTTTCCCACTGGAGAGTCTGGCTGATCAACAGCTCGGGTCTGAGATGGAGGGTATCACGAAGAGTGCAGGGCTAGTGAAGGGAGAGTCAGAAATGGGGTGGTGTTGGCAAAAGGAGAAAATAGGCAGTGTTGAAGCAAGAGGGAGATGGGAGGTGTTGGTGAGGGAAGGGGGAAAGCATAGTGTTCGTGAATGGTAAGAGGTAGACGGTGGGGAGTTAGAGAAGGAAGAGTTTGGGAGGTGTTGAAGGGACAGGGGGTACGGAATGTGGTAAAGGGAGTAGAAGATGGAGGATTTTAAATGAAAGGATGAGCAGGGGGGTATTGGTGAAGGGAGGGGACGATGGGAGTGTCGGTGTTGAGAGTGGAAGAGGGATGGTGATGGCAGAGGAAGGGGTGTGAGGTGTTGAAGGGAGGGTTATTATTATTGAGTAAAGAGTTTTTTTGGCAAAGGGAAGGGGAGGGAGTTTGTTAGTGAAGGGAGTAGGAGGATGGCTGTTGGTGAAGGGGAGGGATAAGGGGCATTGGTGAATGAAAAAGAGGTTAGGTGAAGGGAGGGGGAGATGGGAGACACAGTTAACTCCTTTTAATTCTCACTGCTAAGACTAAAACCTGTCTCCTCAAGCCCTGTTTACCCCTTGTCTGCATGGGTTTCCTCCGGATGCTCCAGTTTCTGCCTACAGTCCAAAGATGTGCAGGTTAGGTGGATTGGCCATGCTAAATTGCCCATAGTGTTCAGGGATGTGTAGATTAGGTGGGTTATAAGGGTCTGGGTGGGATGCTCTGAGGGTCAGTGTAGACTTGTTGGGCCAAAGGGCCTGTTTCCACACTGTAAGGATTCTAAGATTCTAATATTCTAAGAACACAGCATCACATAAATTCTGGACATGAAAATAGGGTCACACCAGAAAAATGCTCAGGAAGCACTGCCTTACCCAGTATCAAAACAGGGTTCCTTCCTTCACTGAGGTTGTATGAGCTGACAAAGAGCTGCCAGAACCAATTCTAAGGAGACAGCTGATGTGGTTTCTAGAGACAACAACACTGTCAGTGTGGTGAGATGGCAAGAACTGCAGATGCTGGAGTCAGAGTCAACATAATGTGGAGCTGGAGGAACACAGCAGGTCAGGCAGCATCAGAGGAGCAGGAAAGACATGTTTTGGGTCAGGACCCTTCATCAGATGAAGAGTCTTGACCTGAAATGTCGACTTTCCTGCTCCTTTGATGCTACCTGACCTGCTGTGTTCCTCCAGCTCCACACTGTGTTGACACTGTTGTCATGATATAGTCTGAATGATCTGTATATGTTAACCCTTATAACATATTTATACCTCAAAGATGGTGTTCTTGTTGAGACAACTGTCGTGAAGTATATTAATGATGTCAACTATTAACACTGCTATACAATCTCAGAATTGCACATGGCTTGGGTTCCGAGCTTACTGACTACATCAAGCAGACTGTTACTTCATCTACTCTTACTGCAACTACTGCTGAGGTGTATAACTTTATACTGGAATGTCATAAGTCATTATGTCACCTAACTGTCTTAAACATACACTGCCTGTCAAGTCTGCATCTATATGATCACACAGCATTCCCCCCTTTTTCTTTTAAAGAATGGGAACTTTATTGCAATAAGCACATACAAAAATACATATTATCTCTACATATCAAGATAATACCTTGTCAGGCAAATAATATGATTAGACCTAGCCGGTATACAGTTATCACACTTTGGCTGTGTAGTTTCTGCAATGTATTGTCTGTCGTTGTGGATAGATATGTTTTTCATAGATGCATGAATGTCTTCCAGCAGTAACATAATAATTTCCAAATCTAATTTGACATCTCATGTGACTGATCATATGCTATCTAAAGAAGTTGTCTATTCCTTCTTAGGATGTGTCTGTTGCTCATTACAACAAGAGAAAGAGTCAGCATTATGAGTTCAGTATGACTCTTCTTCAGAACTAATGTTTCTCTCTCCACAGATGATACCAGACCTGCTGAAATGCTCCAGCATTTTCTGTGCTTGTTTCAGCTGCCCTCATGGGCGGCACAGTGACTCAGTGGTTAGCACTGCCACCTCACAGCGCTAGGGACCTACGTTCGACTCCAGCCTCGGGCGACTGTCTGTGTGGAGTTTGCACATTCTTCCCGTGTTGCGTGGGTTTGCTCCCACAGTCCAAAGATGTGTAGGCTAGATGGATTGGCCATGCTAAATTGCCCGTAGTGTCCAAGGCTGTGCAGGCTAGGTGAATTAGTCATGGGGAAATGTGGGATTTGGGAGATAGGGTAGGGGTTAGATCTGGGTGGAATGTTCTTCAAAGGCTCGGTGTGGACTCAATGGGCCAAATGGCCTGCTTCTACACTGTAAGGGTTCTATGATTGTGGATTATTTAATTATTATAAATGCTAGTGATGTACACAATAATATTGTTGAGGTCTCCATGCAATATACATCTCAATCTCAGTCTTCTGTGGGAAGCAAAAACTAAAGACAGAATCATGTATAACTTTGACTAGGACAACAAGAATAGAATAACCCAAACATTCCTATTAGGGAGACCTATTTCTGATCCTGATTGAATTAAAAATTATTCACTCACCTGTAGATGTCTTCAGCTCTGGAGATACCTGAACGGGGGTATGTTCTCCTGTTCTAAACCTGTCCAAGAATCCACAAATTCAACAGCAAAGAAAATCTTTGTAGAAAGCATGTCCCTTCTTGCAGCTGTCAGTGCATCATGAAATGTGAGTTAAATGTCCAGAAGCACAGGCAGACAGCTCCTATGCCCTCAACCGTGTCTCCCACATCTCCCGCAACTCATCCCTCACACTCCATCCACGCAATAAGAACAAAAAAAGAATCCCCCTCGTCCACACGTACCACCCCACCAACCTCCGGATCCAACGCATCATCCTCCGACACTTCCGCCATCTGCAATCCGACCCCACCACCAAAGACATCTTTCCCTCCCCACGCTTATCTGCTTTCCGGAGGGACCACTCTCTCCGTGACTCCCTTGTCCGCTCCACACTCCCCTCCAGCCCCACCACACCC